>NW_024344370.1:3467374-3513530 GCF_902729225.1 Pteropus medius | reverse complement strand
TCTTTCTTTTTGCGGGGTAGAGGGAACATAGGCATTCAGACTATAGCATGAACAGATGTTCTAAAAAGCACAGGGCCTGGATCGATTTATTAGCGAGACCCTGGCAGGATTGCTTCCTATTGGTTTTGAGGTTATACACTGCATGCTCCAGGGGATGCTACTTATAAAGACAATGATCTGTATGACTGTATGCAGTGGTCTGAATCCTGGATCTGCTACTTATTAGCTCTATATCTTTGCTCAAGCCCATTAACCTTCATTTTCCAACTCTGTAGAATGAGGGAAATAATAGTACCTACTTTACAGGGTTGTGAAGAAGCTTAAATAAATAATTCCTCTAATGCATTTATCCCAGTGCTTGGCACATGTCAAGTACTTGATAAATGTCATAATCACTAATAAAATGTAATAGAGCTTTATTGGAAACACACAAAAGCGAGCTATGGAAGCACAAGAAGGGCTATGGATTAATTTCCAATGGCTGATGTGATAAATTACCACAAACTCTGTGGCTTAAGACAACACACATTTATTCTCTTACAGTTACGGAGGCCAGAAGTTTGAAATCAGTTTCGCTGGACAGAAACCAAGGAGTCGGCGGAGCTATGCTTCCTCCACAGGCTTTAGGGGAGAATTCATTCCTCGCCTCTTCCAGTTTCTGGTGACAGCCGGCACTTCTTGGCTTGCGCATCACTTTAATCTCTGCCCCTGTTGTCACACTGCCTTCCTCTCTTCTGTGTGGAGTCAGATCCCCCTCTGCCTCCCTCTGGAAGGACACATGATTGCATTTGGGGCCTATGCAAAAAATACAGGATAATCTCCCCATCTCAAGATCTTTAATTACACCTGCAAAGCCCTTGAGCCATTTAGGCTAACATTCATAGGCTCCAGGAATTACAATCTGTATATCTTAGGGAGCCATTATTGTATTAGTTAGGATTCTCTAGAGAAACAGAACCAACAGAGGATACATATATGAGGCTTGAGAGGTTATGGAGGATGAGAAATCCCACTGTCTGCTGTCTGCAAGCTGGAAAACCAGGAAAAGGGTGAGGGCTGCTTGGCTAGTGTTGCAGAGGTTGCAGATGTAGCTGGCCACCTGACTGTGGCCTACAGACATGCTCTACTTAGTCCTACAATGTTCAGAAAAATCAGTTAAAAACTATAAAAAGTGGGGAAATTGATATGAAAAGTCTAATTGATATGGGACTTGTCCCTCTGTCTTCTTATTAAGGCTGAAACATGAGCCTCCAGTTCTAGAGAGATCCCCACCACCCACTCTTCCTTTGTCTGAGGCCTAGTCCTCCTAGCTATTGAGCTGGCACTGTGGTTTCCATGGATGAAAGAAAACAAAAAGTGGGAGGATCCAAGCCTGCGGTGGGCCACGTTTCTCACTCCAGGTCTGCTTCTCTCATCGCCTTTCCTACCATTCCCTTGTCTAGGCTTCTGAGTCCGAGGCGCTCGACTTGTATTTCCAGGACTCTGTCTTTCCCTCTTTACAACTTTCCCCTTTCTACTCAAAAACAGAAGAACAAGGTTAGAACGCTTAAAAGAAAAAACAAAAAAGACCCCAAACAACACTGTTTACAATAGCTGAGACCCCAGGATCCCGACCTTTTTCTGGGGAAGGCGTCATCTTCGGGTAGTTTCTGGAGAAAAACATCCAGCAGCAGTGATGAGAGCGAGCCTCTCCAGATGGAGTGGCTGCGGGAGGAGTGGGTGATCACGTTCATACACTTATTTAAAAAAAAAACAAACGAAACCAGTATTTACTGTCTTAACATTCTAGCATATTTCCTCCTTATCTTTCCTTTATAGATAGGGAATGGGACCATTTTGAAATTCTCTATTATATTTTCTACTTGGCAATATTTTGTGAGCATTTTCATGTTTTGTCGACTATTATCTCATGTTATCATTTCTGTTTTAGATTTTCTTTTATTGAGGTAAAATCCACTTAACATAAAATTTACAATTTTAAAGGGAACATTTAAATATGTTCACAATGTTGTACAAGTACTACCTTTATCTAGTTGATTATCTGAAAAGAAAACTTCTTACCCATTGAGCAGTTGCTCCCCATTTCCTCCTTTCCTCAACCCCTGGCAACCACCAATCTGTGTTCTACATCTATCGATTTACCTGTTCTGGATAGTTCATGCAAATGGAATCGTAAAATATGGATCTTTCGTGCCTGGCTTCTTTCACTTAGCATAATGTCTTTGAGGTTTACTTACATTGTAGCATGTTATCAGTACTCCATTCTTTCCTATAGCTGAGAAATAGTCCATTATATAATACATAATGTGGAAATATACATAATATATTAATATATAATAAAATACATGTGTGTATACCATTAAATGAATGGAATATATACCATTCCACACATATATTCCCCACGATTTATTTATCCATTTATCTGTTGATGGACGTTTGGGTTATTTCCACCTTCTGGCTGTTGTGAATAGTGCTACTATGGACATCTGTGTACCTTTATTTGTTTGAGTCTGAGAAACTCAGACTCAAACAAATAAAGGTACACAGATGTCCATAGTAGCACTATTCATTTATCTTGGGTATCTACCTAGGAGGGGAATTGCTCAAGCATATGGTAATTCTAGGGTTAACGTTTTAAGGAATTGCTAAATGGTTTTCTACAGCAGCTGCACCATTTTACATTTCCTTTACCAATGTATGTAGGTTCCACTTCCTCCATATTCTCACCAACACTTATTATTCATTAATAAATAAGATAAAAGTTATCTTAGAGGATGTGAAGTAGTACTTCATTGTGGTTTTGATTTACATTTTCCTCATGAATGTCAACATTTCTAATGGTTGCAGAGTGTTCCTTTTATAGATATTGCATAATTTACCTAGTCAGTTCTCCATTGAAAACAATGAGTCCCCCCATCTTTTTGCCCCTGTGAACATATACACTGCAGTGACACCTCGTGTTCTCAGTTGAGGGCATAGACTGTGCAGTCAGACAGGTGATGTCAGGGTATATCATTTCCATTTACCGTGTGGTCTTAGACAATTTCCTTAAGCTCTAAATCTCAGTTTCTTCATTGATAAAATGGGACTATATAACAGACATGCTTCACGAGGTGTTTCCAAGGATTAAATATGCTTACGTGTAAAACCCTTATGGGCTCGGATGTGGTAAGCACTCAACAGATGCTGCATGGTTTTGCACATCTTCACTCCTGTCTTTGAATTCTCCCTTATATTCTTAGAGGTGACATTGCTGGGTCAGTAGAGGTTATGCACATATTTGAAGGCGTATGACACACATTGCCAAATTGTCCTCTCCAGACATTAATTTACGCTCCACCAGCAGTATATGCCAGTGTTTGTTTTCAGAACCTTCAACACTGGAGATTGTCCTTTCAAAAAATCATTGCTAACATCTCATCATTATTTTAAATTTGCATTTCTTTGATTACCAGTATGATTGATTAATTTGGGGGCATTTATAAACCTCTTTTGTGAATTGCCTTTTTTATGTACTATACCCATTTTTCTCTTGGGTTGCTAAACTTGTCTAAATTTCTCTAAGAGCTCTCTACATTAACCAACACTCCTGCCATTTTGTTAAAAAAAATTTGTTTCCAGTTTGTCCCTTGTATTTTAATTTCACATAGCTCACCATTACAGGATCTGTAAATAACTCTTGGTGTTTCTCAGAGGGGATAGACAGATGTTGAGAAAGTTAGGCCTCAGTTTCATACAACTGTGAAATGAAAGATTTGGACTAGAAAATTGCTGTTTATTTCTAGATTTGAAATTTTATGATTTTCTATAATCATTTTGACTGTTCAATACATAATATAATTTCAACTTCGTATTTTATATTGATATGCAATAGTAATAACTATAAACATAATTACTCCCTAAGCTCTAAGTGTGTATGTGTGCGTCTATATATAGTAACATTCCCCCAGGTCACAAAAATTAAAAATCTCATATTCATTTTATTTGTATTATAATAGATGAGTCACTTATAAGTCTTTTAAATTTTTTTCTTTACTTCTGCATCATTGAGGTCTTTGTACATGGCAGTTTGCTTTTTTTTTTTGTGGTTAAATAGGTATTTGATGCAGTAGTATGAAGAGACTGTCCGCTGAAGTTCCTGTTGCCAGTAGCCCAATTACCACAAGATGGCGGCAAAGCCAAACCGGGGATTTGGCATCCCATTCCTTTGGGGAAGAGCATTCAACCACTGACCTAGAGGCTTCTAGGTCCGTGCTGAAGATAACTCCAGACAAAGAGACCTTGATTCTAGGTGAGGTAATAGAAATGCCATTGGCCAGTTTCGAAATGTTAAAAATAATATATTCCTGAGAAAATCTTTGCCTTTTAGAAACATCAAGTGTCACATTTAGTCAATTGCTTTTCTGTTTATCTTCCTTTCAATTAGAAATCTTCCGAATGGAAACAAAAACAAAAGAAAATACATTGTATTTTAAATATGTTTCTAAGATTTGCATTAGTAGGTGACTACTTTTCTAAAGATTGTAATTATGTATGAATATGTATATATATGGATAAGTGGTCATGTTTTGCAAAGCATGGACTTTTAATGACTGTTTAGATTTCTGGTCTGTGGCAGTCAGGAAAAAGACATATTAGTAATGCAATAATCAGGTATGACATAGGAGAAGAAAAAGATGAAAAGAGGATGAGAGGGAGAGAAAATAAAAGAAAGGAAGAGGAGAGGTGGGGTGAGAGGAAAGAGAGAGAGAGAAGAAAATGGAAGATGAGAATGAGGCAGTCCGGTGGACAGGGAACTAGGATTAACCCGTAGAACCCTGAAACGCAAGCTCTCTTTCTAAACTAATAAGTCTAATTTAGACCCATCCTTCGGAAGCAAAACTTGCCACCTGTCATATAGTGATTTAATTTCTCTTCTTCCCTTTAAAAATCCTAGACAACATAATTCATTGTTTTATCAACATGTTTAAGACAAATCTCTGCATATTGAAAGGGAGCCAAAATCACTTTTAAACCAATGAAATTTCCAAGTAATGGTGAGTATCAATACTGAAAGGAGTTGGTTGAAGCAATAGGAGATACACAATTGTAAGAAAGATTATTGTTATGGTTGTCTTCTGAAAGAAATCTTCTGTATCCCATTATAATTGAGGAGTGGTTTTTATGCTGATTGTTTTAAAGAAATTTCTGGCTAAAATTAGGGGCCCCTTTTTCCTTTCTAGGCCCTGAATTAATTTATTATTATTTTTTAAATAAGGCAATGCATGAGAAATTCAGAATTCTAAGAGACAAATTATCAATCAAAAGAATTTTATAAGGAAGTCTATTTTATTTTCTACTTAAGCTAATATACTGCATATTAATCAGATCCATTGGTTTCTCAGTGCTTTGCTGGTAGAATTTCTTTCTTTTTGTTTCCAAAGTGTGAACATTGAAGATCTCTGCATCATAAAACTGACATTTGCAGAGAGTTTCATTTGCAGTCATGCTCTGTGGACAAAACCCTAGAGGTTCTAGCTTCCTTAGCCTGGTGGACCTGACCTCTCTTTTGATAATTGGGACGATTATCAGTTTTAGTATCTTTTTGCAAGTTTTTCTTTCTTATTCAAACTTCTGAGAGCTGCCTTCTCCTCTATACTCATCTACATATAGCAAGTCAAAACAAGCATGCATAATTTCTAAGGACAAAGACCAAGATCTAAAACTTTGCAGAACATTTCATGTTTTCATCCCCCTTTCCCTGTGATGTAACCTATATTTTTTAGATTTTGGGTTTCCCAGGACTCAGAAGCTGGGTTCTAGGAATATTAGTGACAGTTTATCAAGCCCATGTTTGTGCAAATGAAGAAGGAACTGTCATGTGGCAAAAGGCCAAGATTTTCTAATGGTCCCTTTGCCCCTTAGATGAAAAATGATATGGCAGATAATTAGTTTTAGAGGATGACTCACCATGGTTTTCAGGGCAGTTAAAAGTCTGGTATAGAGCTTTCTCTATCCTGAAAGACAACAGATATGAATAATAATGTTACAAATAACATTCACTCTTCTATTTAACTGATGTCATTTCTGCAATAGGAAGAGGGAGAGGCAAAGTGATTTGCTCATGATCCTGTAGTGAATGTCAATGATTGGCAAAGCAAGATCCCATAGTGATTTCCTGGCAGAATGATCATAGCCTGGACAAACCAGATTCCCTTTGCTTCATCATTTAAAACTATCGATCTGTTTGCATCCATCCTTCAAATGTGCAAATATGTTCTTTCCATGCGCAGCTCCGCATTTGGGTTGCGGCTGCAGTTGGAGTCAAGTCCTTACTCTTGGCATATCCTCTTGGCCCTAGAAGCCACTGAGGCAGTGTTCACTTGTGAACCAGCACTTTGGGTAAGGTCCTGTGCCATCCCTCCTCCATTCCCCCTCCCCCACCCCAGGATTTTGGAGAGACCAGGGCCTGTGTCTTCAGATTCTCTTCTACTGTGAAAGATGTCATGGGCTGACCTCTAACCAAAATGATAATCTTGTTGTAAAAACCACATTTAACACTGTTTTTCCTGTAGGGTCCTACGATGAATCACTGATGACTCCCATCAAAGGAAGTTTTGAAACAAATAACTCTACTCTTCATTTCTGCAAGATACCGCATGCACTGGACGGAAGCTGGAAGGAAAATATTGCCTTAAAAGGCCAGGTCGGTAAGGAGAAAAAATGAAGATCTCACATTTTGACAAGCTCAGACAACTGAGTCCCATATGTGAGGAAAGAGGTGGCTTAGGCACTCTTACTAATCAATAAGAAAATGATGGGTTCCTGATAGAAAAAATGAGCTTGTGAAGCATGTGAATAGAGGCACTTTATAAATAAATAAAACATTTAACAAATATATGGAAAGTATTTAATTGGTATCAATAAAAAAGTGAAAATGAGAATAACCATTTAAAAGGTAAAGGTTAAAAATGTAATAAAATTATACATACTATGGTATGCTTCCTCTCAGCCAAAAAGATCTCTTGTGCAATCATTTCCAGCTAGTTGGTGACTTGGTTGGCCCTTTGGGATTTCTAGGGAGAAGTTTCATTCTTCTTCTATAAGGTGGTCTTTTAAATATTTCCCTTAAGTCTTTGTTATTGTTGTTGTTTCGTTTCTTGACTAAGTTAATTTAGATTTTTTAAGTATCTTATTTATTATAGTTTTAAAATCTTCCTTGGGGCACATTGTCAGGAGCAGGTTTTTAAGTTTCTCAAATGCAATGAAGAGCCTCTGAAGGAATCAATGTTTCATTTAGAAAGCTTTGTACAAGGAAACTCATAAATTCTCGATTTAGGCAAAATTACTCATTTAGGTGTGCCTCTGTGCTTGGCATATGTATCTTGCTAGAGGAACAATAAAATATTATGAGTGTAAAATTTAATTATTTGAACTCATATGCAATTGAAAATAAATGTATTAGAGCAGGTCTTTTGCTGAATGCTTTATTGTTGAGTAAGGGTTTGGGGGTGCAGATGGCCAGGGAGTTCTACTGAGGTCGTTAGGGGCGCTGTTGGCCTCACGCCCAAGCCAGGTTATTAGCACCACTGTCCTTTCCACTGCTGATTGGAGTTTTTATTTCCTTAACCTTTAGGACTTTCCTTTTCCTTCCCCTGATGGTAACTGGTGGTAGCAAAGTTGGTGGCTCTGTCTGTGGGGTCACAATGGCGCCAGCAAGTTACCGTTGGTAGAGGAATTGCTACTCAGCCAGAGCATCATCCAGCGTCATTAAAGAATCTGGGCAGGGGGTTGCGAAAATGACTTTAGCACTTTATGTGGAACATTAGTTGTCATGACCAGTTAGAAGTCATTGGAAGGTGTTTCCGCAATAAGGGCCTGCAGAGATGTGGAGAGGGTCAGAATTCTCATATCCAGTCAGCTCTAGACCAAGTTACTTACTAAAGTAATAAGTAGATCTCACCTAGGGAAGAGCACCCCTGGGTACATCAAGCAAAGCACTGTGCCGAGTAACACCTTGCTCAGCTTGGGGGTAACTATGGGATTCTGACGAAGTACATCTGTGAAGACTTACATTGAGCTACCTGCCAGCAGGCCATTTTAGGAATGTTATTTTATACCAGTGGTTCTCAGCAGGAGTGATTTTGCTCCCCAGGGGACATTTGACAATCTCTGAAAACAATTTTGAATATCATAACCCAGAGGGAGAGCATCTAGTAGACAGAGGCTAGGGATGCTGCTGAACATGCTGTAATGCACAAAACAGCCCCACAATAATTAATTACCTGGTGCTAAATGCCAGTAGTGCTGAGATTGGAAAACCCTGCTTTATTCTTAATTTTACTTTGAATACCTAAAAACCCATGATTCATTGACTGCAATGCCTGTATGTGACATGATATCCGGGAAGAAAACCAAAATATGAAAATGATGCCTGTCAGAGACTTGTCTGAATTAGGGTGATCCAGTGATTATTATACATGTAAAATTCAATATGTTGTTGTGAAGGAGAAAAAAGAATTTTCACTTCTTTAACTATTCACTATTATGTTTTTAGAAAATTCTGATAAGTACTTTTCTTTACCCTTATTACTAGTTTTCCTATTTATTTTTGATTAAAGTTGGATGTAAGAATGTCAGAAGTGCTCTTTATATACTGCCCTGAAGAGAGAGCGATCAGATTTTTGTACTCATGGAAATTCAGGCAAGTTACTTAAGATCTCCATGACTTGATGTTCTCATTTCTAATGGGAAAAGGTGATAATGGAAAAAGACCTTTAAGATGATTAGTTCAATCCAAACAGTATTGTAGATAAGGAAACTTGAGGCCCAGAGAAAATCTCACTAACAGAAGGAGAACATCTCTGGGCATATCATGAAAAAATCTTTCTTGTGAAAAGTAGTCTTACTAATGCTCAACCTTATTGTTTTGGGGAGGTCTTTTAATTTCATAAAGTACTAGAAATATTATGGCTTTCAGTTCTTCCAGGCTTTGATGATATCCCTGGCCTATGGTTGGTTTGTGGGCTACAAGGATTTTTAGGCTAGAAGAATAAAAGAGAATTTTTATTCTTTTTAGTAATATCTGCCCAATGGAGTTGTTGGGGGAGATTAGAAATAATATTTGTAAAATGCTCAACAGTGTGTTCGTTACACAGTGGTTAGTTAACAACAGTAATTATTGTGTTTTGGTTTTGATAATGTAGAATCTTTGAACTTCCTAGTGAATTATCAGTTTTAACTCTGTCACGAATTGCCTCTGAGATGTACATATATATTTCTAAAGAAGTATTCTCTTTATGTGTTTGTTTTCAGAAATACCTAAATCAACTATTTTCGACCCAGAAGGTGGCTCAGCAGGTTAATGGGAAAATGCAGCTCTGTGAGCAATCCCAAAGATTCTCTGTCTTTCTTTCCTACCCTCTTCTTTCCCTGCCTCCTCCATTTTTTCCTTATTTTAAAATTTTTATTTTTATATTTATCAGACTAATAACACAATTGTAAAATTTAGGTAATTTCTGTAGTCCTCTGCCTTAACCATCACCACCTCCTAGTCCCATTTCCTAGAGGCCCCCCGCCCCCCCCTTAGCTTGTCCAGCTATTGTCTCCGAGTTTTGGAAATCATGAATAAAGCCACTATAAACATCCCTGTACAGGCTTTTGTGTGGACAACATTTTCAATTCATTAGGGTAAATATCAAGAAGTGTGATTGCAGGATTGTATAATAAAAGCATATTTAATTTTGTATGAAACCACCAAACCATCTTCTAAAGTGGCCATACCATTTTGCATTTCCACCAGAATAAGAATTTCCATTTCAACCAGAATAAGAATTCTGGTTGTTCCACATCTTTGCCAGCAATTGGTGTTGTCAGTGTTTTTGATTTTGGCCATTCTGATAGATGTGTGGTGATGTCTCATTGCTTATTTGCCATCTGTATATCTTCTCTGGTGAAGCGTCTAACTCTTTTGTCAATTTTTTAAACAGGTTGTTTGTTTTCTTATTGTTCAGTTTTAAGAGTTTCTTTGTATATTTTAGATAACGGTCCTTTACGCATGCCTTCTGTAAATATTTTTTTCTCAGTCTGTGGCTTATCTTCTCATTCTTTTGACGTCTTTGCAAAGAAGAGGTTCCTAATTTTAATAAAGTCTAGCATATCAATGATTTCTTTCATAGATTGTGCCTTTAGTGTTATATCTAAAAAGTTATTGTCAAACCCAAGGTCATCTAGATTTTCTCCTATGTTATTTTCTAGGAGTTTTATAGTTTTGTGTATTACTTTTAGATCCATCATCTGTTTTGAGATAATTTTTGCGAAGAATGTAAGGTCTGTGCCTAGATTTGTTTTTTTTTGTTGTTGTTTGTTTATTTGTTTATTTTGTTTTGTTTTTGCATGTGGATGTCCAGTTGTTCTAGCACCATTTGTTGAAAAGACTAACTTGTCCTATAGCATTGCCTTTGCCCCTTTGTCCGAGATCAGTATGTGTCTATTTCCAGGCTCTTTATTCTATTCCATTGATCTACTTGTCTATTCTTTTGCCAATATCGCACTGTCCTTATTACTATAGTTTTTAGTAAGTTTTAAAATCAGATAGTGTTGGTCTTTCAACTTGGTTTTTCTTCTTCAGTATTGTGTTGACTATTCTGGGACTTTTCTTCCTCTGTATAAACTTTAGAATCAATTTGTTGCTATCCATAAAATTTCTTACTGGGATTGTATTGCATCTGTAAATCAAGTTGGGAAGAATTGATAGCTTAATAATATTAAATCTTATCCATGCACATGAAATATCTCTCAATCTATTTAGATTTTCTTCAATTTTTTTTGATTAGAGTTTTGTAGTTTTCCTCATATAGATATTGTACATGTTTTATTAGTTTTATACCCAAGTATTTAATTTTGGGAGGATATTAATGAGAACTATTAAGAGCCACACTCTTACAACTTTTAAATATATAATACAGTATTATTAATTATAGTTGCCATGTTGCATATTACATTCCTATGACTTTTTATTTTATAACTGTAAGTTTGTATTTGATTTTAAAAAAAACTTTATTGGCAGTGCTTGATGCTTCCAGTAGCCTTGCAGTTCTGCCCACAAGTGGATTTTCATAGCTAACACTGAGGCTGTGAACAACAATCTGGTTTCTTGATATAGTATTGTGAAGCCTCATGCTTTTATCAGAAGCCATGTGGTCTTAGAGGCCTCAAGTCACCTAGGTGGGTTCAGTTCCTGTTAATCATGTCATTCACAGTTTGATCACTTCTTCAAGTGGTTGAAGAAAAGATAGTGGTCTGTGGTTTAAACTTGTAGGGTCTTTTGATGAGAATTAAAACTGAGCACAAGACATAATGCAGACCTCAGATAGTCATGGGTAAAACTAGCTAAGAGTAACTCTGTGTGGTCTGGTACAGAAAGAGTAAGAAAAAAAGCCAAAGTCAATGAATCAACAGATATTTATTAACAAAGACTCAAGAGTAGGGCTTAGGTCTATGAGATAATTGTTGATGTGAAATACATATAGATATGCAAAATTTTCTTTGGTTTTAACATCTCGAGTGACAGAAATATTCAAAGTAAGATGTAATGTCCTCTGTGTGCTGCACCCCACAAGATCTGTCATTACATTTAGGTCTAGTATGTATGTGCTTTTTATTAGACAATGCCATTGAATATTTAAAAAAATGTTTAAGTTAATACTGAAGTCTTCTTTGTTTCTTTTTCCCTGAAACTTGCAATTCAGTTTTATCATGATGACCATTTTCTTTTTCACTTCATCGTTTCTTATTACCCTCAAGGATAAATATTGTTTCCAGGATCATAGAGATATATAGAGCTGTTTGTTTATTGTAGGCTGCAGAGATGGAGTCAGAGATGAATCATTCTATTTTAAAAGTTTCAGTGATATAAACTATTCCATATTCCGACCAGAGGTGAAGATTCATCTTACTGGTCTTCGAAATGACTACTGTAAGTTATTGTTTATATCATGAATTGAAAAGTCGAAATGACAAAATGTTTCCTGTGCTCTGGCATAAACTTGAAATTTGGTTCTGGAAGAACCAGATAGGCCTTTGCCTCATATCCCAATGGCGTCCAATCTAAATATGATTAATATAGTTGGCTTTTTCTTGTACAGTTTTTGTGTTCAAGAATGGCTATTGTTGGTGTTGGTGGGGAACAAGAAATGTACATTTTGTTTTACTGTATTAGAATGAACTGTACAAATAATGGCCTATTCTTATGCATGTATTTTAAACATGGATAAATCTAATCTGTCAAACAACCATGTTAGGTCTTCTTGCTATGTGTCTAGTTTGTAATCTAGTTGGGAAGACGGGACTAATCCACAGGAAACTGCTACCAACATGCCAACGTAGAGTATTAATAATTAATTGTGAGGTATGAGTAGTTATAAGGATTATAAGTAGTTCAGTGATCTTTGGAGTTGTCCAGAAAGACTTTTTTCATTTTTGAACTTCTAATGATATGCTTGGATCCATTGTTCTGTTTTCCAACTGACCATGGGGAAAGGTATTAATCTTTCTCCTCTACCTATAAATAAAGTTGTTTATTTGCAAATATTTTTATTTGGCTACATAATCACTCTAATTTGAAATGCATTTTTTTATAGATCTGAATATCCTAGACTGGAATTTTCAAAATCTTGTTGCCGTAGCCCTTGGGTCCTCTGCATACATCTGGAATGGGGAAACTCACAATGGGATTGAAAATGTAGACTTACGTCTCACTTGTAACTATGTATCTTCTGTGTCCTGGATAAAAGAGGGAAACTGCCTGGCAGTTGGCACCAGCGAGGGAGAAGTGCAAGTACTGGACAGTTTTCCTCTCTCATAATATGCTCTGTGTAATTGCTAGATAACTGAAATTGACTTTTAATAAATAACAAGTTAATATAAAATAGAGAAACTATATTAGTTGTGGTACTTGAAGCTGTGGGGAATAAGAGGGTATACCATTCTAATAGTTTTCCGAATGACATTTAATGAGGACTTAGGGATACTCTGCTCAATTTTTCCACACAATTTTTCTTTCAATAATCCCCCCACTCCTTAAGTCTTTTCTCTCAGACTAAAGTTGGGCCTGTAGAATCCCCATTTTTAGGACTTTGGTGAGAAGAAGATAACCTCTGTGTTCTCCTTTCTTACCTCAAGCCATGATCAAGAGTAGAGTTACCTCGAATGAGTGAATTTTTTTCTGATAGGCTCTCTAAGTTGGAGATTTACCAAGATTTTTTTTTTTAAATCGATCTATCTAATTTCTCATGCATCATCATTATTATTATTTATTAGCAATAGTGGGAACAGTATACTTGTTCGATGACTTTGGGGGGGCACAGATGGCTCTCACTAGTTACTCATCTCTGCAATGATATTGGGTGCTATGAAGGGTATGTTATGATTTTTTTCTTATGCCAAAATTCTCATTCATCATGTGGGTCAGAATATCATTTTTAGCTAGCAGGAAAGGAGTCTGTTAGCAATCAATGGAATTCCCGGCTCTAGGAAGTGTTTGGTAACTGTAGGTGCATTTCCAGGTTTGGAATTCCCACAAATTAGAAGGAACTAGAAATGTGATGGTGAGTCACAACCCTTGGCTGCTCATTGAATTCACCTGGGTAACTTTAAAATAAATGCCATATGCCCAGGCTCTACACCCACCATTAAATCAGAATCACTAGCATCCGTAGTGTGCTCCTCAGGTGATCCTCAGATGGAGACAACACTGAGAACTGCTGAGTAGGATTAAGGTGTTTAGCTTTTACTTAGTATAAGGACTGGCTATATCAACATTAATTGACTATCAGGCCTCTGAGAAGACAGGACTGTGAAAATGTCAGTGCTATATAACTCTGCTTCTCCATTTTTTCAGTTATGGGATGTGGTAACTAAAAAGCGTCTGAGAAATATGCTTGGCCATTTGTCAGTAGTTGGGGCCCTGAGCTGGAATCACAGTATACTCAGCAGGTAAGGAGCATCTTATTGTAATCAATTATATTTGCACCACCAATTGATTATGGAAGCTGAGTGAGCAGAACTATCAAATTTAAAACCAAAACCAAAATGAAACAAAAAAGAACACTGGTTCGTATTAGATATGCTCCTATCTTCTCAGGTATTAAGATCTTCTGATAAAAGTGGTCCAGTGGTCATGCTTACTATGGTGGCTATGAGCCTACAGCATGTGCTAGTGCTGGGATGTGAGGCTCAGGATTCACTATACTGGTCAGATAAAATGTAAAACTGTTTAAGCAAAAAGTTTCTCTCTACCAAGGAGTACCACCTAGAGGAATGTTTTGTTGAAATTAAGTCTTTAGTGTTATTAGTGTCAATAATTTGGAATATATTGCTTTCTGGGGCATGTTTTCAATTCACAGACTCTCAGAGATTTGAGCTGGAAGGAACCCTGTAGATCAACCAGTTTAGTGGTCCTCAGACTTGAGCAGGCATCAGAATCACCTTGAGGGCTCCTTAAAACACAGATTGCTGCCCTCATTCCAGGAATTTCTGATTCATTTGTTCTGAAGTTACGCTGATCACTTGCATTTCTAGTTTCCCAAATGATGCTGATGCCTCATCATTTTTGAGAACTACTCTTTGAGTCTGTTTCTTTTTAACCGGAAAAGTTAAATGACTTGTCCCTATGATAACTGATTTAATATATATTGCTTTTAATAATAGTTATTCATCTTCATACTGTATTTCTTAAGGTAGATTTAAATGAATCTCAAAGCCCTTTACAATTTCTTTAAGTAGCTCAGGTATAAATTTGCAGTTTTACTACTTCGTGATTAAATAAATAGACTAAACTAAAAACCATTTAAGCAAAACACCCTATTTACCCTGAGAAGTTGTTGTAGTCAGATCAATTATATACTTAAGTTATTTTTTACAATCTGCATTGTTTAAGTTTAGTTTTATTATCCATGAAGAATACAAACAAATCTTTCTTATAATAATAGCAGCTAACATTTTTGGAGTACTCGGTGCCAGGCACAGTGCTATACTCTTTACATTCATAATTGTGTTTCAGTTTCTGCAATAACACTGTAAAGTGGTTTCTTATCCACACTCCCCGCCTTCCCCACCGCACCCATTTTTGATGAATAAGCTGAGATGCTAGCTTGAGGTCACATGGTTAGTATAAGGGGAAGAGTCAGGCTTTGAACCTAAGTGGTCTGGCTGCAGAGCCCATATTGTTCATCAGAAAGTTATTCAATGTTGTCCCTGAATAGTTTTTAAAAATATGACACTGGACTTTGAGATAATTCGGACAAAAAAAAAATTGTAGGCAGCTTTAAGGCAAGGAGCAAAAAAATTGCTCCTTGGAGAAAAAGAAAATTAGTCCTGAAAGAGTTTATCATCTTTGATAGTGTGATACAATCTTTATCGTTTGGATTCAAGTCACTGAGAGTGAGTAGGGACATTATCCATTGATTTGTAATCATATTGCAGTTGGCTGTGGCATTTAGATAGTTTTATACTTCTTTAGTTATTAGTAGCATTAGCACAATTAATAGTGGATCTATAAATTAATGGAAAAACAAAATAAATTTCTAGGTCTAACATTTTACTGTGATGTTTATATACTATTTTATTAAATGATATATAAATATAATACATTAATAACAATAAATATACAAAAATATATAATATACTAAAATATGTATATACTAAAACCATTTCAAAATAATATGAAATATTCTGAATTCCAGAAAAGTAATATTTCCTAGGTCCAGTATATAAACCTGGGAAAATCTAGTAATCTTATAAACCTATCTTTTCCATGGTTGCCTGCATCATCTTAAAGCCATTAGAGAAGTCTATGAAAGGGTATCTTCCCAATATTCAGATTTGAAACTCTGCCAGTCAAATTTATTTCATTTGTGAAAAGAATCACCCAGTTAGAATACTCTGTTCTTATTAACCCGAGGAATGTCTACCTGGTTTTGAATCTATCCTAAGGGGTCTTTCAACAGTTTGAACAATGCTTTCCTTTATGTTTTCAAATGGTTAGGTAGTAATAGGGCTCAAGTTTCCTGCCATAAACCCACCCCTTTGCTTCTGTGCAGTGGGTCAAGACTGGGCCGTGTTTACCACCACAATGTTCGGGTAGCCCAGCATCATGTTGGAACACTTCACCATAAGCAAGCTGTGTGTGCTCTGAAGTGGTCACCGGATGGCAGGCTGCTTTCCAGTGGCTGTAGTGATGGACTGCTGACTATATGGCCTCATGATCCAGGCGTGACTGCACAAAGTCAACCAATAAAAGTCATATCCCACCCTACAGCAGTCAAGGTAAGAAATCCAATAGTTTTCTAGGTTTCCCTTAACTGAGAGACCACTGATTATTCTTCACACATGAACACAAAGCCATTGAGCCAATACTTTATTTTCTTCCCCTAGAATTTGTTTTGGATTTTGCCATCGCTTTCCTGAAAGACAACTTTTTTTTTTTTTTTACTACATTTGTCATTATTTTGGTTGTAAGTGACTGAAATCAAAGTCAAGCTTGAATGTAAGCAAAAAATAAATATAGAGTCTCATGTAACTGACGAGTCCTGGGTACATACAGCTGTTTCAAACATTGCTGGATCTAGGGGCTTAAATAATGCTGTTAGAGTCCTGTCCCCTTGTCTCTTGGCTCTGCTTGTCTCTGTTTAGTTTCATTCTTCACTCAGACTCCATTTTGAGGGCAAGATGGCTCTTGGCAGCTTTAGATTCAGATTCTCCCAGATGGGAGCTAGAGAGGAAACCATCATTCTTTATAACTTTGGTAGAAAAGTCCCAGGACTCTGGTCTGACTTTAGTCACATGCTTATTTCTGAACTGATAACTCCTGCCAGAGATGGGCACACTGACTGACCAGGTCTGAGTTATGAACTTACACCCAGGAAAGGAGATCTTTTGCCAGATGAAGGAGGAGGGTTGCTATAGGGTAAACCGATACTCTGCCATGCTCTGCACAATAATTTTTTATTTCTCTGTATTAAAAATTCTTATTTCTAGTAAAAAAAAAAAAAACCACGTTTTCTTTCCTCCCCTTTGGTGTCACAGATGTTCTTTCACAGCCCAGATTCAGAGGGAGGGGAATGAGATTCTACCTATCAACACAGGGAAGTGGGCAATGTTTTAGAAGGGCATATGGCATGGGAGATTTAAATTTCAACTCAGGATGAAAATTAGTGTGCTCATCTGAGGTGGGTGTTGTAAGACTTATAACTATTTGGAAAATTTCGGAAGCTTGGAATTTACCTGAAAATAATTTATTAGAAACAAAAGACATATGCCAGAATATATTTATATAGGATTCTTTACAAGAGCAAACAACAAAAACAAAACATACAAAAAACAAACAAACGAAATCTTCTTTCCGAAAAAAACTCAACCCCACGCAATGCAAACCAAGCCAAATAAGATTTTTTAAAAAAACCCACCTGAGTTAAGCATTAGAACAAAAATTAATTAGGGTATAATAACATAATGGAATATTGTGGTATTATTAAAAATAATAATTATAAACAAATATGTTAAACATGGAAAAATGTTTATATAATAAATGAACAGAACAGGAAAATAAACCAGTATATACATTATGTTTGATATTTTCTAAAATACTTTTACATATAGAAGACAATATACAAAAATAAGAATAATTACCAGGATGATTGATAAAGATATGCAGATAAATATAACTAAAATATTTGTTAAAATGTTATTTAAAATTGTTGTTACTAGTCATTTCGATTATCAATGTAAATGTGCCATACTACCATTTTTCAGAATTAACTATAATAATAGTTATAAATAAATAAAGCAAGGGCAATTTTATTTTCTGAAATGTATTAGGAGTTGTAAGGCATGAGATCTTTTCTGAGCAATCATACACAACTCTCTTTTGTCTTCTATTCTCTTCTCTGACCTAGAACCTAAATTCACAGGTAGACAAACCAGAGAAAGGCTGCATTTCATAACCAGATTCTAGGGCATATGTCAATCATTTTAGCGGCAGATTTTTGACCCGTAGGATATGTTGAATGTAGTTTTCAAACATATTATTGCGTGATTTTTCTATGTTTAGAATGTTTGCAATTATTATTAAAATTTGAGGATGACACCTAATAGGTGATTTCTAGTCCCCAAGAAGTAATCTTGAGAGTGCAGTGGCTCCTGCCTTTGTATCAGAGTCCAGGGGAGCTGCAATGGGTGCAGACCTCTAACTCTTCTGCTTCCCTGCGTGCTTCACATCCATGAGTTCACCTTCTCCAAGGCTGACCAGCCTGTGTGATTATTTGGAACTTTAAAGGCCATGGATTGGCGTCCCTGGCAGTCTGCTGTCCTTGCTGTTGGAGGAGGAATGGAGGATGGACGCTTACACATCTTGGATATAAATACTGAGCAAAGCATCCAGAGCCCAAGCACAAACTCACAGGTAAATGTCTTCTTTGGAGTCTGCCTTCATGCTGGTCTTCTAGAATCCAGTGAAAATAATTTATGATAAAACACAGGACCCAGACACAGCTCACCATACATGCTGAGTCCATAGGGATTTCAGTTGTTGAGAGTTTCTTTTTGCAAAACCTTCACCTGTGAGTCAAAAGTTAATTTAACATGTGCTTTTTTTTTTTTTTTTAAGCATTTCCCTTTTTTCTCAGCATTGCTTTGGCTGTGAAATTTAAGAACAGCCTGACTATTCTGGGACAATGATCATCTTCACATAAATTCATAGATTCATTGCAGCTAAGCCTATCTGTATATTTAGTCCGTTGTTGCCTCGGGATAAACTTTCCTAGAACTAATGTAATCCTCTAACACCCTACCCCTAGCTATGGACTGAAGGATGTATGTGGACAGAGTATTCTGCCTAGAATCAATTTAAAGTATATTCATAATAAATTAGAATTGCCATAATTCTGTATTTTTTGGTCATTATTACAGATTTGTTCCCTAATCTGGCTACCTAAAACAAAGGAGATTGCAACTGGCCAGGGTACTCCTAAGAATGACGTGACTGTATGGACCTGTTCTGCTCTGGCCAGGTCAGGTGGATTTTTTGGTAAGTAAATGGGTGAGTAAAATACCCTGTACCTATAGCCAAGTGAGCTGTCCATTGGTAGGAAAAGCCCAGAATGAAAGATTTTTCTCCTGGTTCTTTGAAGTATGTATTTCATCAGAGAAAAGAGGCCTACACCCACCATACCTCAGGGAGTATGTAGATGAGTGTTTTTAAATTTGACTAAGATAGTTCATCACCTGTAATTGTCCTGTCTCCTCCTCCTGGCCTATGTGTATGGATGATGCAGTGATGATCATGAATTGTGTTTTTGAACTCTGGAGTTAGCATCATAACTTATTTTGAAGAACCAGCAGTGCTGGAATGTGTGGGAGATAAATATGAAAGGCTGAGATGTTTGTTCTACATGGGGAGGCCACTGAACAGCACAGTGGTCTGGTGAGCCTCTGCCCTTTCAAAGTGAACTGCTATTATTTCGCAACGCAGTTCTACAAACTTTTATTGGGTACTTTTTGAGAGCAAGACCCTATAATGGGGAATGAGACTCAAGCCTTGTCCGCAAGGGTCTCAAATCATTTTGGATATAATTTAGAATGTTAAAGGGGGTGGGGCAGCTAAGGGGTGAGTAGGTATCTCCTTCTACCCAGCCCTGGGAAAAAGGAAGACAGAAGTGCTGGTTGATGAAGGAACAGAGCACAGGCACTCAGTCTCTTGTACAACTCAGATTATATATCCTATCTTCTTCTTTCTACTCAACCTTGTCTCCTGATCAATCACTGGAATTTATTTATTAAGCATCTATTATGTGCCAGGCACTTCTTGGAGTGCCAGGAATACACAGATGAATAAGACAGACAATATCCTGGCCCTCACGGAGCCTCCACTTTTGTGAGAGGAGACAGACAGAAACCAAATATATTCAATAGGTAGAGATAACACCACGTTTCTCATTGGGGATTCTGAGAATATTTATCAACAATACAACACCCTCAACAGAAAGGCTTCCTGCTTCTGCTGGTCAGCCTGGCTGGACCTCTGGTTAGCCTTGGAATGACCTTTCTATACTTCGGCTGTTATGCTGTGTGATTTGGTAAATAAAAAATACAGGCGGCTCTTGATAGAGCCACTTCAGCTGCCAAGCCTAAGTGTAGGAAGAGCGTGAGTTGATCCTTTGCATATTTTGATGGTAAGAAATGCAATTCACTGGGCCTTTTCAATTTAGAGAAATATTTTAAATCGAGCTTCAAAAGCTAGTTCTTAACAAAATTGCAATTCAGCTAGGTGGGGGCATCTAATAGATATTCTGCTCAACTTGCTGATGTTGAGAATAAAGAATGAACTTACCAGATATATTTCCTTGTTTCTCTGGTCTTAACAAACTGTAAATTCT
The DNA here is from genome assembly GCF_902729225.1 of Pteropus medius. Classification (NCBI taxonomy): domain Eukaryota; kingdom Metazoa; phylum Chordata; class Mammalia; order Chiroptera; family Pteropodidae; genus Pteropus; species Pteropus medius. Next base: position 3,493,119 of record NW_024344370.1, on the reverse strand, counting down.
TTAGTTTTAATGCCGTATGAATTTTTTTCATTGATATTAGACAGAATTCCGAAGAAGACATTTCACCTTTTCTTCTCTTAAAATGTTTATAGTTGGAGAAGATGTATTTACTTTTGAGTTTTTAGACACTAATTTTCATCTTTAACACAATTTCTTCTATATACAAAATTTCCCAAAAGGGTTTAACAGGACGGTTGTTATATAAACACTTGTCATGTGGTCAGATACATTTGGAAATTGTGTTACACAAGAACAGTTTTTCTTTCCTAAGGATATCTCAAAACCTTTGCTGTATTATGTGTATTATGAATCTCCAAGAGGAGGTTATAGCATTCAGTGTTTCCCAAACACATTTGGAAAATCTTTTGTATGGAATCACCTTTTTTTTTTTTTACGCCTACAGCAGGTGGTCTCCCATCCAAGTACTAACCAGGCCCAACCCTGCTTAGCTTCCGAGATCAGACAAGATCGGGCACGTTCAGGGTGGCATGGCTGTAGACTGTATGGGATCATCTTGAGGTACTTGTTCCATGAACACACTTCAGAGAGCACTGCCACATGGCATGGAACTACTAAAATATTTAACTTCCATGTGTTTTCACTGTGTTTTCACTGAGTTAATATTTCCATCGTAGCCTAAGGACAGCTATCTTGACATACACTGTGGAACTGAGATCTAGATCAGGGTCTTTCAAACTGGGAGGCTGTCACCCATTGGACCATGGATATAATGAGTCAAGATCCGCATTAAAAAAAAACAAAATAGAATAATATAGAGTGGGAAAAAATGACAAAGTAGATATTCTATGAAATTTTCATTTTAGTTATCTAGACATATACATGGCTATAGATGATGCCACCACATAAAATATAGTTTGGACTGTGGGTTGTGGTCAGAAAGTTTGCAAAAAAAGATATTCTAAATTATAGTCACAACTTTACTGGGTCCCACCCTGTTAACCACAGTCATGATGCTCTGGAGGAGAATTTCAGTTAAAGAAGTCTCACCTACCTGACTACAGAACAAAGATAACTTATGATTGTCTCTCACCCCTCAGAATAGTAAGAGTTGTAATTTCTAAGCTTTGAAACAGGAATAACTAACTTGCCAACCTATAAATGACATCTGGCCTTGGACTTGGTTTCATCAGTCCATAGCACATGTATCAATACGTGGTCTCACTTATAATTATAGCTGCACAAAGAAAACAAAACTTTCAGTGTTTTCAGTGACAGGTTTAGAGATTGGAACTTGGTAATATGAACCCTAAAAGAGGAACTTTGAGCATAAGATGACATTTACTACTATTTAGTAAGTTAAGATTGTCACTAATATGAGAGAATTTCAAGAACATCTTTACTTCCAAATCGAAAGCCATTTTCTTAACAATTTCTGGAAGTAGTTATCTATTCATTTTTTAAGTCAAGATCTTTTACAAAGCCTGCTTTGGAAAAGATTCAGGATTTTTTCTGTTATTCCCTTTTCTACTTTCTTCCTTCCTCTTCGTCTTAATACATTGTAATGAGAAATGAAAACATGTTTATCACCTATCATATTCATTGAATAGGCTTTTCCTTCTTAGGTTTCGTTTAAAAACATTAAATATCTATATCCTAACTAAATTGTTTATTCATTTATATTGCTTTAATTTTTAAATTTTGTTTTTAAAAAAAATGGACATTGGCCTTTAATAGAGAAAGAGATTCTCCTTTGCTCTGGGTTTGGATTGTGGTCCAAATGATTAAAGCATAGAAAATTGGATTCTAGTTCTGGGTCTGCCATTAACTAGCTGTGTGACTTTGAACACGGCATTTGACATTCTTAAATTTTCTTCATTTGTGAAATAAGGGGGCTGCTTCGTATCTATGGATCTAAATGTTTTTATACACTGATATGCTCAGGGCCAATCCTGTGTCCCTTTGGGAACGTGTGTGTGTGTGTGTGCGCGCGCGCGTGTGTGTGTGTGTGTGCGCGCGCGTGTGCATAAGGAAAAGCATTGGGAGTGATATGTGAAGATGGAAAAAGAGTCTAAGACACATCTCTTTCAGGAGTGGAATAGTATATATGCACTCCTGGCTGCTGAGAATCTTGTATCAGAGTACAAAATTGTTTCTGAAATTTCAGCCCTCAATTGAATTGTAAGCAATGCTGGTCCTATGAGGATGTGACCACCCACCTGTTTTAATTTTAGTCATATCTCCAAATACCTATTCACTCTTATCCAACCTCCTTCTCTGACCCCATCCTCCCAGCCCTAGCCTTATCTATTTTGGTCTGAAATTTTGATCATTAGAGTCACTATTGGATTAAGATAAGTTTTGCAAAGTATTTTTCAAATAACACTAGTGGCTTGAGATGCTCAAGTCAAAAGGATTCTGGTCAAATAAGTTTCAGAAATGCTGCCTATTATAGTCTCTCTCAAATATTTATAGTCCATATAATAATCTTAAAATAAGAAATCCTGTTTAATTTTCTTAACTTGGAGCTCCCAACTTAGTGTGAACATTAAACACTCTTTTCATTTTTAATCCCTGTTAACCTCACATAGAACATTCCACAGAATGTTCTTGAACAATGATCAATTAGATAACGGAAAGAGGGATGCTGTCTCCAGAAGTCTGTAAATAAGACTCATGTATTCTTTGTGGGAGAGACTTTGGGTTCTTTCCATTAAGCTGCATCAGTTTATTTAATTAGTTTCTTAAAACCTAGGTACCAAGGGGATGACTGTTGGGGGAGGATCAGAAGAAGGATGCGGTAGGTGGCAGGAGCACAGCAATTCCTGGGTGTGGATGGGTTAGAGAAGATAGAACTGATAACAGTATATGATGTGGTGGTCTAAAGATGCTCGCTCCCCCCAAAATATCCATGTCAAATCCCTGGAACCTGTGAATGTAACCTTATTTGGAAAAAGAGTCTTTGCAGTTAAAGATCTTGAGATGAGATCCTCCTAGATTATCCAGATGGGCTCAAAAGCCAGTGACAACTGCCCTTATAAGAGACACATGGAAGAGAACAGACAGAAGAGGAGGCGGTGTGACCACAGAGGCAGAGACTGAGTGATGTGGCCCCAAATAAAGGATGGCTAACAGCTGCCAGAAGCTAAAAGAGGCAAGGAATGGGATATCCCCTGGAACCTCCAGAGGGAGCAGCCCTGCTGGCTCCTTGATTTCAGACTTCTGGTCTCCAGAACTGTGAGAGAATAAATTTCTGTTGTCTGAAGCCATGCAGTTTGTGGTAATTTGTTATGGCAGCCACAGGAAACTAATATAAGGAGGACGCGCCCTGGAGGGGAAACTAAAACAAAACCTTAGCCACAATGGATGTTGTCCAGAGTCTGCCCTGACTGGTGTTTACACAGCAAAGGCTCAGTGGGAGTGCCAGCTCTGAACCTGGTGGGTTTTGGAGCAGTGCTTTATCCTGGGATGGGATTTGTGTGTCCACCTCAGGTTGCTTCTGAGTCCAGGGCACCAGCCCTTGTAATGTGGAACATGACTTGTCTTTCCTTCTTCCCACAGGCCACAGAGGCAGAGTACTGCACTTGGCTTTGAGTCCAGACCAGACCCAAGTGTTTTCTGCTGCAGCTGATGGCACAGCCTGTGTATGGAATTGCTGTTAGCCACTTAGCCCCTCTAAGCTTCAGTTTCCTTATTTCTAAGTGAGAATAATGATGTTGGCTTTGTCTTCTGCATGGGGTTGTTATGAGGATCAAACAAGATGAAACGCTTTTCCGGAGGTGAATGCCTGTTCTCCTGACCTTCTTTTTCAGGTTACTTTATTTGCTCTGCTTCCTCTCATTGCATTTCCCAGGCATTATCTTTGATCCTCCCATTCTTCTCTCTCCATTTTCCCCCCTCTTTCTTCTTCTCCTTTTTTCCCTCCTCCTCCTGCTACTCATTTTTCTTCTCTCTCCATCTCTTCCTTGTTAGAGACTCATTTTCACTACTATACTCAGAATAATATCTATAGCAAAGATTTCTGAACGCTTCTTTCCCACTTGACTTTTCTCCCAAGCTCCAGCTTCATACTTCCTGTCTGCCTCTGGATATTTCATCTTTGAGATCCTTTTCTGTCTTTAGCTCACACTCAATACATTAAAAACACAACTTATTCACTTGAAAGATATTGATGGAAATCCTACTGTATACTACGCAGTTGAGCATGCATGTTATTTCCTCCCAAAATGAGCTCCTCTGTAGGACTGCCTTTCCCCTCTTCATGGTCTTATCCTTATCCTGGTCATTCCATCACTCAGGGAGCCTCCTGGCTGTCTGGTTGTTGTGCTCCATGCTCACTTAGTTTACCCCTTGTTCTCTTTTCTTTTGTTTCACCCTAGTCATGTTCTGAATACCTGGTATCTTAGTCTGCCATAATTGCCTTCTAACTGTTTTTCCCGTTTTTATTCTTCATGGATCTCCATGCCACAGTTAGGTTAACTTTCTAAAAGCACTGTGCCGATCCTGTCAGTCCTCTGCTCATACACTCTCAGTGACTCCCCTGTTACCTAAATCCCTTATCCTCAACCTCAGAGTCCTGAGCCCAGAACCTGAAGTTAGGGGACCTGTTCTTGCCTTGGCTCTGCCGTAAGGACCTTGGATATGTCACAACATTCACAAAAATAGGAATTTGGATTTGATGGTTGGTAAGCTTTCTTCCAGCTTGATCAGTCCACTGTTCTATCTTTTTAACATTGTTCCCCATTCATCTTCTATATTAACCCTTTGCTGAATTTATGATTTCCTGCCTCGGTACATTTGTTGGAGCTTTTCTTCTAGTCTGGAATTTCTCCTCCTCTCTTCATTTCTTTGCATATCTGCATAAATTCTGACCTCTTTAGGAAGTGTTTTGAAATGACGTTACCTGAGTTTGAACTCTTGGCATTAGTCAGTTATCACCTAGTTGGTATTAATATACTATTATAGTTGTTTAAAAAATCTTTTATTACTGTGTGAATGTACTTATTGTAGTTTTAACATGCTTATTTCTTTCCTAGATGATTATATTGAAGAGTTGAGGGAGCATATATACTTTTTATTGCCTCTTAGAATATTTTGCAGGTGTCAGATAACAGATATTGATTGATTTGTTTGCTTTGTCATAAAATGTTTTTACCAATACCTACTTATGTCATTCCCCTTTTCCCTCTAAAGTGCCCCATAAAACAAAACAAAAATCTTGATAATTGAAAAGTAGAATAGTATATACAAGGGGAATGAGAGCTCACCTGCCAAATTAGTGTTAATTTGTCAATATGTAATTTTCTTTTCCCTGTTTTTTAACTAAAAAAATCTACTGGATAGTGCTTGTAATTCCTTAGAAAAATTTAGGTCACCAAAAGCTGCAAATGTGATACTTTTCTGCAATATACACTCTTCTTCTTTAAGCTAATAGTTTTCATTTTATCTTCTTAATTAACCAGGTATAAATTATAAGAAGAGGTGTATCAGGGAAATGAACAAAATGATTAGGCCATTTCTAGTGTCTCTCACCATTCTATCTGAGTGCTTCTGTCTTAACAGTCTTATGAAACTATGTCATGACCAAAGACCACTTCTCTCAGCTAATACTAATGTGTGAACACGGGGTTTCATTTAAGGAAAATGGCAATATATTGTTTACCTGGTATTAGTTTTGGTGGAAAGTCTGGGATGTGGTTTTAGTAAAGAAAAAAAGTAAACTTACAGATAATACATAAAACAGAAGCCTTTGCTACGACTGATTTAAAAATTTTGTAATTTAAAATTTTATTGAGTAATAATTCACACATAGTAAAGTACATAAGCCTTAAGTATATAGCTTTGATGAGTTTTTCATTTCTAAATAGATAACTGTGTAACCACCATCTAGATTAAGATATGAACATTTTCTGTACCCTAAAAGACTTCCTGTGCCCACTCCCAGTCAACATCTTTTTATTATTATGACCTGTATCACCATGGATTAGTTTTGCCTTATGTCAACCATCAGATAAATGGAATCATACTGTAAATATTCTTCTTTGGCTTCTTTCACTCAACATTAAGTTTGTAAGATCAATTTATGTTGTTGCATGTGACTGTAGTTTGTTCCTTTTCATTGCTGTGCAGTATAAGCCCTTCTGTCATATAAATGTATAATTGCTTATCCATTTTTTTGTTGATGGATATTTGAGTTATTTTCAATTTTGAGTTTTAAGAATAAAGCTACTATGCACATTCTTGAACACATCTTTTGTGAAAAAAAGCAATTGTTTCTGTTTAGTATATACCCAGGAGTGGAATTGTTAGGTCATAGGGTATGTATACATTTAGTTTTAATAGACCCTGCTAATTTTCCTAAGAAGCTGTACCAATTTACATTTCTACCAGCAACAAACAAAGGCTCCAAACTACTTTATAAGTAGACTTCAAAATCTGTAATAAATGTTGGTAGTATGGAATATTCCATCTTTTTATTGCTGTTAAAATCCTAACTAGGAATTCGGGGTTAGAGCAGGTGTATAAAATATCATCCTAGTGACTCTCCTAGAGTTTCTCTTTTTAGATATTAACACCAGGCCTCACTTTCTAGTATAGGGGTTCTTATCCCTAACAGCATATAGGATCATTGGGCAGCTTATGTACAGAATACTATGATCTGGGTCCTAATGAATACAAATTAAATAAAAATTTCTAGAAGTAGAGTGTAGGCATTGGTAATTTTAAGAGGTTATCTCTGGTGTTGCTGTATGTCTTTGGTTCAGATATACATTTTTTTTTGTTTACTTGATGTAATTTACATAACTTCCAATTTTACATATTTGATCCCTTTTATCCCATCTACCTCCCCCCCTCCTCCCAGGTATATGTTTTATGTGTGTATGTATATACATGTATACACACACATAAAATTTATATTCCTAAAGGAACTGATGGAAATCAAAAGAATCTGTTCACATAATTGCATCTTGAAGCCACTACTGGGCTGATGACTATCCACTAATTTCTATATGCTGAATAAACTTTATGGGGCTTTTTCCAAGGGAAGTTTCTGGCTACAAATCAATACTTACTCCCCACTATGGCATGGCAGCCTCTGTAACTTCCGTGTTGATTGGACCTATCTAGGCTTAGGGACAAGAAAAACCAAGAAATCACCTAAATAATCCAAGGCTTAAATGCTTCAGACTGGCTGTTCCTGTTTCCTGCAGAATTGCTGAGCCCTTCACTGTACTTGTTACTAGATGGACTTTAGTGCTACTCTTGCTGTGTCCCATTGAGACACTGAAGTGAATAATTCAAGCAAAATTTGCATATCACTTGACACATGGATGACACTGGTGACATTGGTCACCTAATCTCTCCCTTGCATTATCCATGAGGTCATTATGTTATTCCGCCTCTCTTTGCTGGTGGAGATCTGCCCACTAATGTTATAAGAGAGATATGGGTATAGTCATCCAATTGGTTTTATTTATGACAGAATTAAAAAGTGACAGCCAATCAAATGAAATGCAATTATCTAAACTTCCTCCTTCATAGTCTTAATTATCCAGTTGAGGTGTTTGTCTGAGAGAAGAGTATAGATGCCAGGTCCTCGAGGGTCTCCACATTTTCCTGGAATGCCAAAGGCAGTGATGCCTCTGAAAGTACCCTGACATATCAGAGGGCTTCCAGAATCTCCCTGGGGGAAAACAAGAGGGGTGGTGAGAATTAGCATGAACATGACCATAGATGAACAGAAGAACTATAATTTAATGTGGAGTTAAGACCAACCTTCACTTAATTTAAAAATTTGTACTTAAAAAAACCAAAATGTTGAGAATATTTTAATATTTTTAAATTGGCTTCATAGATTTATTTATGAACCAGTGAAAATTGAAATGAAGCTTGTGTTATTGTTTATGTTATCTACTAATTTTGAGACTGCTTCTCTGCTTCAGAAAGGAAACCCTCCTATTTGTCATTTTCTCAAAATGTTTAATAACTCAAGGGGTAAAATAGTCAAATGCAGATGAAACTTTGAGTCAAAGAATAAAAACTATGTTTTCTAGTTCCTCCAGCAGATAATCTTCCCAAAGAAACAAAACCAAAGCAACCTTCTTCCCTTTCACCCTCTTGAATAGACAAAAACTTCTTCCGAAGTCTCCTTTGAGCATATGATGCTAGACAGAAGCTCCCAGAAATCAGTGATTACACTTCAGAGCTAACTGAGTCCACAGCAGAGAGACTTTAGTTAGTTGTAAGTCACTGTTTAATTCTTTCTGACTGTGCCACCCAATGTGTGACCTTGTAGTGTCTCATGCAATTCTAAAATCAGCATAGTTTAACATATTCCAGGTCTAGAGACTGGATTGGCCATTTCATTGCTTTGGCTTTAGGAAAGACTTGTGGTTCTAGATGGAGGGTCATTCATGTTTGTACATAGAACTCCACAAATGCAGGGCTCTGAGGGCCCAACTCCATTCCAGCAATGTGAAGGTACTGGTGACCTTTTCTCTCTAGGCAAAAATTGGCCTTATCAGTGTATAAAGTAAGGAACCATGTGAAAAGCTGGGGCCCTCCCTGGACAGGTATATATCTACTGCCTAATGTAGTGCCTAAAATTTTCAGAATGAGTCCTTTAGGTTTAATTCATCAACAGCCTTTGAGAGAACTGGAAAAAGATTGCTAAGCTTTAATAATAGAGGCTGGTGGGAGTGGGACAGGCATCTTGGGATGCTGTCATGGTCTCAGGACGTTGCATGTGGGTTCTAAAGCACTGCAGGTTCTGGGTTTCTGGATGCCCAGTGTGGTGAATACAGAGAAGGGTAGGAGTGAGGAGGGCAAAGGAGAAAAACAGAGGGTGCTGAAGATAGATGTCATCTTTTCTGGGATTTGCCTAGCCTTGGTCTTGGAGGCAAGCCATTCAGAATCTGCTGGTGTTCAGATAAGCACCTGGGAAGGGCAGAGACCTCTGGATCTCTCAGTGTCTGATAGTTCTCAAACCATGCACATGGCACACTCCTCTTAGATGAGGCTCTATAGGGTCTTTGGAAAAGATAAGAAATGAGGAGCCAGCACTCAGAGATTAAAAATATGTAACACATTTTTTCTACTTCTATCTTCAATCAGGGTCCTGTCCCATCCCTTCTCTGGGACTCTGATATGGTGGCTTACACATTCTCTGGTGTGGGTCATACTTGGAATTTGTTTCCTGAGGATTAAGCTTGACTCTAGAAGCTCTGGGATCTAGCCTGGGATCCTTAGTCAGGCTTGGGAGTGACAGACTTGCCCAGTTAAATGACAGAGGAATTTCAGGGGAGTGCTGAGACTGGGGAAATGAATACTGAAAACCCTAGAAGAACCCAGATTTCAGCTTTCCTGAGTGTTACATATTTTTAAATTTATATCTACATATGTTAATATAGAGAATGAGAAAAAAATTGCTTCTCAATGGTTTTTGATATGAAATCAAGATGATGTAATAGGTCAACCCATGCAATAGCAGTAAACTTGTTATTTTTGGTGAACAACCTACTTGAGCTGAGAATATTAATTTATTTGACTGGGGTATTATCAAACTTTCTCAAAAGCACAAGGACTCTGTAGAAGCCAAAGCCATGAGAGGACTAAGCATGACATTGTGTTTTCCATATCTACATGACTTAATGCAACAGCTAAAATGTGGGCTCTTGTCTTACTTACATTGCATGAGTCTTTTCCACCTTTGAGGTTTCCAGCACAAAGCATATTCAGTCCAATCACAGGATTATAATTATAGTGGTTTTTATCATTGCAGATTTTTCTGTCAATGACGGTGATATTGACTTCTCTCAGAGTATCAGAATGAGATAATTTACTATTGTGAATCAACCCCCATCCTGCAACTTGACACATGGTTCCAGGTTTTACATCATCCCCCGTTTTAGGGAGATTAAGGATAGCCACATTTTTATTAATTTTTGCTTTTTCCTCCAGCTGTTGGAAAACAAGCATAAAGAGTTAACAGAATGAGATAATTAAAATACTCACATTTTTACTTAAATTCTAGTCCAACCCTCAGAGACCCCCCTTATGTAGCTACAGTCTGTAGCTATAGAGGTACCAAAGAAAAGTTGCCATGTAGTTAGCCAGATTGTAGGAGGTTCTATAACTTTTAAGCCAATCAAAGGTACAATCAAAGGTACATACCTGTAGAAGTTTAAGATCACCCTCATGTGTGTCCTTGTCATAGCATGGATAGGGAAACTCTTTCTTAATGAACAGTATCTGTTTTTCTGGCTCATACTTGGACACAGAGTGAGCCCCAAGAATAACCTGGGACTTTCTGATCCTGAAAACAGACACAGCATGGTTTTTACTCTTTTAATCAGGAGATGAGCATATTATGTGCTGATTGTCCCATTTGTAAATATGCTTGCTATTGAAATACTTGTTTGTGGCTCAGAAAAATATGTGTACTTTAAAGAATAAAAAATAAGATGTTTATAAATTTATCATCATCATCACCATCATCATCATTACCACTATCATCATCAGCTTATTTATAACAAGCTAAGCTAGGTTCATTGGAAACAAATAATAAAAATTCCATGGCAGCGAAGCTAAGTTTGGGATCTCTATTGGGGTTTTAGTGCTTTACCCCCACCCCAAACCTCCTTTATCTGTGATAGAGAATTAGGCAGCAGATTACTGGAAAACAAAGTTCTCAGTAGTCCAGAGACAGAAGCAAAAGCCACTTGGTAGTTGTAGAGAAACTCACTGAAGAGATATCTGTAAGATAATAATAAACTTCTCTGAAATGAAAAAACTTTCAGAAATAAATAAATAAATAAAACATACACTGAGTACGTGTATGTTGGGGAGATGGCGGTGTGAAGGAGGGGCACAGGATTCTTCTCTTACTCTATGCTAAAGGTTCATTTTGATTAGTAAAATAAAAACACTCTCTGATGTATTGATGATGAAGGCTATTATCATTCACAAACTAGTATAAAATACACCAACCAGATATTCACACTGCTGTTTCTCCATTACACCAGCTGATATTAGTCTCATTTAAGACTATAACAGTGCTTTTGGTAGAGCATAGTTTGATGACGAAATGTTTTATAAATTTGCATTTTCCAATATGGTAGCCGCTAGCCACATATAGCTACTAAGCATGTGAAATGTGGCTAGGGTGACTGAGAAAATAAATTTCTAATTTTATTTAAATTTAACTAATTTAAATTTATATAGCCACATGTAAGTTGCATAGTCAGTATGATAGTGGCAATCATATTGGATAACTCAGATTTAGAGGCTTGGTTTAGGGAGTGGAGAAAAGACTAGGCCTGGAAGAGATTTTTTTTTTTTTTTCTTAAAACAAGCTTTCTCTATTTGACAGTTGTGGTTAGGCCCCTGGGAGACTGGGCACTCAGCTAATACTACCCAGTCATGAAATCAAGACCAGAAGCAAAGCCTTTCAGCATTTGGACCAGATGGTTCCGGAGGGGACCTATAGGAAGAACTTGTGGATGCTGCTTCTTCATTGGTTTGATTCTCTGGGGCCAAGTCTGGGCTTAACTTCTGGTTGGGGTAAAGCAAATTTCCAGAGATGTAAGTTATGTGAGCCTCTCATGGGTTTAGTGGGGTTTACTTTTTTAAAATTAATATTCACCCAAATTAGAATATTTCCACAAACTTTTTTTTTTTTAACCCAAGCACTTACACTTTACAATGAGCTGCCGTCAACACCCAGTTTTTTGCAATCAATGCCCCACCACATATACTTTTTCCTTTAAGTAGCACCATGTAGGGTTTTGAATGAGGGATTACTTCATTTCCTCCAATAATTTTTACACAGAAATCTGTTAAAGAGAAAAAGGCAAATCATATCAGTGCCCACCCTATAGAGCTCTACCTAAAGCTGTGTTTCTAAGACCAGACATGCTTTTCCCACATGAAGAGGAAGCACAGATGAGAGCATCCTCCTCCCTCCCCTCTCCCACCAATATAGGTGTTCAGATATCTGGATGTATATCCTATTCCTGCTGGACTCTCTGAGAGGGTCCTACTCTTTCCCACACAGAAGCTGTGCCATTGGCAGTTCCAGGGATTATCAGGCTGGAAATCTGTCACAACCACTGACCTCAGGCCTCAGGGCTTGCAAAGAGCAGGCAGCTATGCATAGGTCTACACTGGTGACAGCTGCTACAGGAGATGCTGGTGATGATGACCACCTTGAGTGCCCTCCCATCCCTCCTCCTTTCAGGCTGAGTACTACTTTGGGGAAGAAGAGAGGTTTTTAGAAGTCTGAGAACTGCTCTTTTCACCCCAAGTCCTTATAAGCTGATATTAGCATCTTTTAGCTGTGATCTTGCTCATGAGTACTCTGGTCTTTGTGAGACTTCTGTTTATTGAAATTTGCACTCTTCTCATTCATTAGTTGGGAGAATACTACCTATTGCATCTGAGGCTTCCCTTCAATCTCCAAACTGAACCATGTGGTTTAATTTTCCAATGAAACAGGGGAAGGGAGGAAAGAAGATGCTATAAGGAGAGATTTCTGCTTTAGTCAAATTTCCTTGATGACAGACCAGGAGTATAGATTTGTTATTAGAGAACAAGGAGACCTAAATGCAAAGCAAATCATCTATGTTGGCTGAGAAGATCTTGTGCCTTTGTAATATACTCTCAGCTCTCCACCTTTCTACACCTGATATTCTTGTATCCTCCTAAAATATTTGTCCTGACCATTGGCTCAGACTCATGGTTCCTTAAATAGTACCTGTTACTGCATTATTAAAGCGAAGTCATTGACAAATTCACAATTAGGTATAAATAATGAGAGTATGGGAAAGGAAAAGGGAGTGACCAAAAGGCTCTACTTTTTGGAAGGGGATTGGGAAGGGGTAAGTTCTAGGCTCCAGAAGCAAAAGAATAAGGAACTTAAAGAAACCAAGGAAACTTCACCCACATCTCAATTTTTCCCAGGGCATATTATGTATAGGTAGATTCCAAAGGTGCATCTTTGGACCTTCTGGGCTGCAGAAATCATAAACTCAATAGAATACTCCCTTCTGCGGGGTCCTGTGTTTGGTGAGCACTATACCACCTCAGAAAAAAAGCCTACGTCTCCCAAACCAACAACTCCTAGAAGGGGCAGGGGGTAGGGTTTAGTGCAGGTGAGAAAGCTTTTAAAAACTAGCAATTCTTGGTCATCTCCCAGAATCAAGATAAATTGGAATTACTGGAGCAGAGGATGGGATGTCAATATTATTTAAAAGCCCTCCAAAGTAATCTAATGCATAGGAGGACTGAATCTGGCTCAGCAAGTCTGGCTTCCCTGTGTCCACATTGCTCTCTCTGACCACAGGAAACAAAGTGCAGCAGAGTGAGTTGGTTTCATTGTTCCTTTTGAAGAAAAGATACAATTGAAATTTTCACCATTGTGGAGAATTTAACATGCTTGAACATAATCATAGGCCATGCGGATACTATGCCTACCCTTTTGTCCCAAATGTTCTGCAACCTTGTACTTTTTAAACTTTCCCCCCTCATTTTTAGGTTTAAGATGAACCAGAGAGCTTCTTTGGGAATTTCTGGCAAGATAGGTTGTTGCATTAGCCCCGGCCCACCAATTCCACTTCCAAAAGCTGAGGGACTCTGGGGAAAACCCATGGCTGCTTCACACTTATCAGTGCAGTTTGGCCCAATCCTAGAGTAGTCTTCATTTCCAGAAAGATTTTTAAGGAAAATCGAGAGCTACCCGGAGGCTATTAACCTTCTAGTGGTAATGTTTATAGCATTCAAACTGATGCATGTGTAGCTCACGCAAAACCAGGCCTGTTGGTTTCTATTTAGTACACCAAAGAACTAGCTTAGTACAAAATACTGTAGCACTTCCAAAGAATTGATGTGGGGATGTCCCCAATGTCCTAATGTATTTCCAAGGACACATGAGCCTAGAGAAATAATGATAGAAATTTGAATCATTCTTGATTTGTTATGGGTGTCTAGGTCAGATTTGTATTAGTTGTCATTAAAACGATCCATTCATTTTCTGTTGCAAGAAAGGCTGAGGTGAGAGTCTTCCTTACAGAAAGGCACTGTTTATTTTCCTAACTCAAGAAATTTGGTTTGTTTATTTATTTTTACATTGTCATATTTGGCAGTTTCAAGCTACAAGTCGGGAGCAATAAACACTGGAGGTTCTATGATTTTTTTGTGAAGAAATTGTAAAGAAGAAAGAAGAATGCAAAATAAAGACATATTTAGAATCCAAAAAAGAATGTTAAGACTCCAGGGGGTCGGGGAGAAATCTCCTCTAAGTACACTTAGCTAATATTGCCAAAAACTCATTGAAAGTCTGCTCCATTTTACTTAATGGTTATAATGGAAATGACAAGAATCAGTCTTACCTTCAGGAATTAGCAGGAGAAAAATGACAATGGAGAGCGTGGATGCCAGAAATGTACTGGAGTTCCTCATTGTGGCTGGTGTCCCCACATCAATCAATGTGAAAATCTGTTCTCAGTTCTTGACTGACTCTATTTATATATTGAGGGTACAAAGGATGTGGTTTTCTTCCTTCCTTCCTTCCTTCTCTTTCTTTCTTTTCTTTCTTTCTTTCTCTTTCTTTCTTTCTTTCTTTCTTTCTTTCTTTCTTTCTTTTTCTTTCTTTCTTTCTTTCTTTCTTTCTCTTTCTTTCTTTTCCTTCCTTCCTTCCTTCCTTCCTTCCTTCCTTCCTTCTTCCTTCCTTCCTTCTTCTTCCTTCCTTCCTTCCTTCCTTCCTTCTTCCTTCCTTCCTTCCTTCCTTCCTTCCTTCCTTTTCTCTCTCTCTCTCTCTCTCTTTCTTTTCTTTTCTTTTTGTTTCAATTGAGCATTAGGAAATAAAACACAAGTGAGAACAGCTCATTATCAGTGGGCATGCTTTCCTTGCTGTCGGAGAGGGTTATAATTCTACAGTGTGGGTGGAGACAAGGGGACTTCGTTGCCCTCAGAACATAGTACATAAAAAGAGACTCTAAAATGTCTCAGCAGAGGTTGAGGATTCTAGTTTTCAGCATCAGTAATATTATCTTCCATATGCATGAATAGAAGCTCTGTTAAGACTTGGAGCTTTATAAAATGGCCTAAAAATTTGTCACCAACCAAACTTTTTTCTAGTTATCTCTTTGGGTTACGTAAGGATCAATAGGTCAAGGGCAAGGGGAGATGCATGAGGGAGCCTTATTTATTTGTAAGCACCTGCCTGGATTTTCCTTCCCAATTTTGTGAAGGATAATTTTTTTTTTGGCTCCTGTCTGGAGTCTGTGGCAGGAGTGGGGACAGAGGCTGCTGGGGGTAGAGGGCGTTGGTTCTTTCCAGACCTCTGATTGTGCTTTCTCTGATTGATTTTACAACTTTAGATACGTAAAAGTATTTCTGAGTTTCTCTTTCCTCCCTTCCTTTCTCCCTCCTTCCCTCCTTTCCTCCCTCTTTTTCTTCCTCTCTCTGCCTCTCTCTTCCTCCCTTCCTTCCTTTCTTTCTTCCTTTATACTGGATTTAACTAAAGAAAGAAAATGGGAGTCAGACATGGCTATTTTCCTCCAATATTGGGGGACATTTCACTCAAAGGTAGATCATCTTCAGTCCCTGAAGGGACAGTATTTAGTATGCTTTCTATTAGAAATGTCTTTTGCTTTTTTTCTGAGCAAGGGTGTAGTCTTTATTATAATACTAGGGTCCTATATTCTGTCAGGATGTTTGGTGTTAAACTAACCATCCCCAGAGTTAACACCCTGATGACCTCAGACCCAGCAGTTACTTTGTCAGAAATCACGTGACCTTAGAAGGGGGTCCTACTGAGGCCACTGTGTTTCCTTTTCTCAGACATTACCAGTGCATCAGAGGTTAATCATTTTCAGTAGTAGAATGAGGTACCCAGCTTCTGGTTTAGATGAACAATTTTAGTGCAGACTTTTAAAAAAATCAAACATTGATTGACTATAATAACTGAAAATGTTAAAGGAAACATCAGCGAATCTGTTTCTTTTTGTGTGAATGTGGTTGCTATTCTCTTACTCAAGTTGACATTTAACAGCTGTACAAGATATAATTTAGATATCAAAAAGTTCACCTATTTAAAGTGAAAAATCATTATTCAATGATTTTTAATATATTTACTGAGTTATGCAACCATGTCTATAAGTAATTCTAGGCAAGACTATTTCATCATTCCCAAAAAAGCCCTGTACCCATTAGCAGTCACTCTGTATGACCCTCCTTCCCCTGGTCCCTGGCCTTGGATGACCAGTAATCCACTTTCTGTCGCCTTAGATTTGCCTATTCTGGAAATTTCATGTAAATGGAATTGTATAATATGTGGTCTTTTTTTTTTTAATTAAGCTTATTGGAGTAAAATTGGTTAATACAATTATATATATTTTCAGGTGTACATTATCATTTGACATCTGTATATTCTATTGTGTGTTTACCACCCAAAGTCGTTTCCTTCAGCTACTATATATTAGATCCCCTTTACCCACTTCACCCTCCCCCTGCCCCTCCTCCTTATATTTAACCGCCTTTACTCCATCTACCTCTCCCTTCTTCCCCCACCCCCTACCCTCTGGTAACCACTAGTCTATAGTCCATGTTCATGAGTCTCTGTTTGTTTGTCCTGTTCCTTTGTTGCTTTTAGGTTTATATCCCACATATAAGTGATATCATGTGATTTTTCAACTTTTTCTGTCTGGCTTATTTCGCTTAGCATGATTATCCATGTTGTTGCAAATGGCAGTATTTCATCTCTTCTTATGGCTGAGTAATATTCCATTATATATATGTACCGCAGCTTTTTTAGCCAATCATCTATCATAGGACACTTCAGTTGCTTCCATGTCCTGGCCACTGTGAATAATGCTGCTATGAACATTGGTGTGCAAATATCTTTTTGGATATGAGTTTTCAAGTCTTTGGGGTAAATACCCAGTAGAGGGATTGCTGGATCATATGGTAGATCAATTCTTAGTTTTTTGAGGAACTTCCATATTGTTTTCCATAGTGGCTATACCAATTTGCAGTCCTACCAGCAGTGTATGAGGGTCCCTATTTCTCCATATCCTCTCCAGCATTTGTTATTACTTGTCCTGTTGATTATAGCCATTCTAACAGGTGTGAGATGGTATCTCATTGTGGTTTTGATTTGCATTTCTCTAATACCTAGTGATGTCGAACATCTTTTCATATGTTTATTGGCCGTTTGTATGTCCTCTGGGTAGAAGTGTCTGTTCAGATCCTCTGCCCATTTTTTGTTGAGATTGTTTTTTTTTGTTGTTGTTATTGAGTCGTGTGAGTTTTTTGTACATTTTGGATATTAGGCACTTATCGGAGATGTTGCTTACAAATATATTTTCCCATTCCGATGGTTGTCTCTTTAATATGTGGTCTTTTTTGATTGACTTTTTTCATTTAGCATAGTGCTTTTAAAGTTCATTCATATTGTAACATGCATCAGTATTTTATTCCTTTTTATTGCCAAATAAAATTCTATCATATGACTATACCACATTTTATTTATCCATTCATGGAGGTGGTGAACATCTGAGTTTTTTCTACTTTTTATTTATGATGAGTAATGCTGCTTTAACATTTATGTACAAATTTTGTGTGGACATACATTTTCATTTTGGGGAGCAAATACTGAGGAGTAAGATTACTGGGTCATATGGTAACTCTATGTTTAACATTTTGAGGAACTTCTAAACTATTTTCCAAAGTGGCTGCACTATTTTACATTCTCATAAAAAATGTATGAAGGTTCTAATGTTTCCACATCACTACCAATATTTTTTATTTATTACTTTTTAAAATAATTGCTATTGTAGTGGGTGTGAAGTAGTCTCTTATTGTGGTTTTGATTTGTATTTCCTTAATGACTAATGGTGTTGAGGTTCTTTTCATGTTTTTATTAGCCATTCATATTTCTTCTTTAGAGAAATGTCTATTCAAATATATTGCATGTTTTTTAAACTAGATTGTCTTTTTATTATTGAGTTGTAAGTGTTCTTTATATATTTGTGTATGAGTCCTTTATAAAGTATATAATTTGCAAAAATTTTCTCCTAGTCTGTGCATTATTTTTTGTTCTTGATGCTGTCTTTATTTTATCTATCTATCTATCTATCTATCTATCTATCTATCTATCTATCTATCTATTAAATGTATTGTGGTGGGGTAACATTGGTTAATAAAGTTATATAGGTTTCAAGTGTAAAATTCTATAATACATTATTTGTATATTGTATTGTCAAAGTCAAATCTCCTTTCATTATCTTGATAATGTCTTTTGAAGCATGAAAATTTTTAATTTCGATGAAGTCCAACTTATCAACCATTTTTTTTTTATCACTCGTGCCTTTGGTGTCACAGCTAAGAAATCACTGACTAACTCAAGTTCACAAAGTTACTCTTACATTTTTTTAAAGATTGCTTTAGTTTTAGTTCTTACATTTAGGTCTATTTCTTAATTATTATTATTTTTTTGTATAGTTGAAGTTAACTTTTGTGTATGGTTTGAAATAGAGGTCCAACTTCATTCTCTTGAGTATGGATATTCAAATGGCCTACCATTATTTATTGAAAAGACTATTCTTTTCTCATGGAATTGTCTTGATCTTTTTGTCAAAAATCAATTTGCCATAAATGTTAGCATTTATTTCTGGACTCTGGATCCTATAACATTGTCTATCCTTATGCCGGCACCACACTATCTTGATTACTGTGGCTTTGTAGAAAGTTTTCAAATTGAAAATGTGTGTTTGCTAATTTTCCCACTAACTTTGTTCTGTTCTAACGATCTTTTCAACATTGTTTTGACCATGAAATATAAAATTAAATATTGTGTATGCAGGCTATTTCTTTATGTTCTTGGGAAAAATTTTAATTTATTCCAACTGTGAATAAGCCATGGCAATATTGTAAGCCAGTAGTTCTCAAAGTGTGGTTTGTGGACTCCTGGGGGTTTCTGAGACCCCTTTTTGGGGTCTGCACAGTCAAAACTATTTTCATAGTAATACTGAGAGGTTGCTTGTCTTTTCACTCGTGTTAACATTTTCATTGATGGCACAAAAACAGTAATGGGTAAAACTGCTGGTACCTTTGCACAAATCAATGTAGTAGCAACAAACTGTATTAGTAGTCACAATTATTTATTGTCAGGCACTCATGGAAAAAGAAAGGAAAAAGTTAGGTTCACTTAAGAGTGTAAGAGATGAAACAGTAGAAACAGTAAATTACAAAAAAATTTTAACACGTCTTTATCCTGTTGTAAATGTTATTTTAATATTTTATGTGATGTGGGAAGAATGCAAAGTATGAAAAAAGCATTTTGGCTGCACACTAAAGTACAATGTTGCCTTGAGGAAAAGCACTAGCGCAACTGTTTGAGTTGTAAACTGATCTATCTCTTTCATGGAATACTATTTTTACTTGAAAGAATGCTGACAGACAAATATGATTATGAGAGTTGGCTATTTGGCAGACATTTTCTCAAATATGAATGAAGTGAGCCTGTCACTTTAAAGAAAACAGCTAGCCATGTTTGTTGCTTAGCATAAAATTAGAGCTTTCAAGTGAATATTAATTAGCAGTTTGGAACACTTGTGTCTGCTGTCATGAGCTTAACCTCTTCCCAACACTTAAGAACTTTTCTGATGGGATGGTAATGATATGAACAAATGCGATTTAAAAATATTGCATAATGACATATGTCAAAATTTAGAAGATCTATGTAAATCAGTGAATTGATATTTTCCAAAAAAAGCAATACATGCTGTTACATGAATTTGTATTTGAATTTTCTGTCTTCTTTCTACAGTAGTAGAGGAGTTATTTGCTACTGGGGATTATGGATGCAATCATATTAATTAATCAATCAATTAATTAATTAATTACACAAATATTTATTGAATGTCTATTAGATGCCAGACACGATGTTAAATGCTGGGGATAAAAAGCAAAAGTGAGTAAAACAGATTTAATCCTTGCCATTTATCCCGGGAAAGGTCCTGGGACTGAAAATCTATCTCCATAAGTGGAAGACAAGGAAAGACTCAAGAAAGAGGCTGACCACTCAAGTATGGTAATTAGTTGATTAAGGGAAACCGACATATGGGAAGGTCTTGGGTGACTGCAAGACAAAATGGATCCCTGGGCCACTTAACAGGTGCCAGAGAATTATGTAGGATAAAAGGAGGGTATAGTCACAGGTACACGAATGCTACCAGATACAAGACATTACTGACCAGTTCAGAACAACAGCCTGTTCCAGGAACCAGCACATAGCAGAAAGGCAGAAGAGGGGTGCTGATTTGTGTTAGAATAAACATGATCGTAATCAGCCAGTTTTCAAAGGCATTTGTGGTAAGCAATCTCCATTCTGGCCCGGGTCCAGCTCAGGTAGCAGTCACATCATGGAACAGTCTCTCCTCCACACTCCACACCTCATGACTAGCTCTTACAATCTCACGTGCCACCCCTCCTCTGCGAGATGACCTGAGTGATCAGCAAGGGGCTTCGATATCAGGCAGGTAGCTTGCCTAGCTGCCAATTGACTGCATGAAAATATAATCTACAGCAACAATATAGGCACATACAAGAAAAAAGACAAATTAAGAGAAGCAATCTAAGTAGTAGCAACAATTTTTTATACCATGCCCCCCTCTACCCCAAGGCCCAAACCAATGTATAACATAGAAGAGATATTAGCAAATTTATCTGGTCTAAAAACAGAACATCTTGTCTGGATGGTGACACAGATGCCCCTTTGCTAAGGTTGGAAAGGCAAATATTTCATAGGTACTTGAAGTGGGAGATCATCTTTTTCTACAGGAATTACACTTGCAGCCTGATCTTTAGATGTCAATGTGGTCACAGCCTTGGGAATCTGGCCAGGCTGAGTAAACCACACATATTGGCTGGGGAAGGTTATGTTCTCCGGTGCCAAGAGGTGAATGGGCTCAGTAATATGCCAGACTAGAACCGCTGCCTTCTCTCTTCTTTTGATGGTGTGCATCCAGGTCCACTCATAGTGTGTTTCCACTGTTCCCGACTGCATTTGAATAACAAGATCCCACTGGATATTGGACAGTTTCTTCTCACTCTGGGGCATGAAGTAACCGACCTATCCTGGAATATCTCATTGTAAATTCTAGTAGATGGTCCCCTCTCCCAGGGTGATGAGCTCGGTGCCCTTGATACTATTGTTCTCTGGTCCACAGCAAGGGTCAGAACTATTGCTGTATCCTTTGTTTTCCATACCCTTACAGTATTGGATGCCTCAGCATGAGTTCCCAATCTGGTATATGGGGCAATAGGGTAATATATTTAAATGATCAACCCAGTTGGTCATTTAAATATATTAACCCTTGGGAAAGCAATTTTGTCTGCCTGACCAACATAGCTTTCCTAGGACACTGTTTTTCTGTTCTACCATGCCTGCAGGTTATATGAGAGGTGGGATCTCCATTCAATGCTGTGTTCTTTTGTCCAGTCCTGTACATCATGTCTTTTGAAGTGTGACCCCTGATTGCCATCTATCTGATGGGGGTACTTATACATAGTACTTAACTTTTATGGTGGCAGCTTGATTTGCTCACTGACATGGGAAGGCTTGAGTCAGGCCAGATGTGGTATTTAGAAAACCAGGGTACATAGAAAGCCCTCACTCAATGGGAGAAAGCTTATGTAATCAATTTTCCAGTCTCTTACCAGTTGAGGGCTTCAGTGGATGGTCTCTGGTTCCCGTGGCAGTTATCTAGGGTGTTGTTTGGAACAGACAGGGCAGGCTGCATTAACCAGATCGACATATTTTAAGGGCAGTCTGGCTTTCTTGGTGATGCACCATCCTATCTGGCACTTCAGTGATTGGTCAGTTGAAAAAGTGTGTATTTTTGCTTAAGCTTCCTGATTACCTATGGGCGTGCATGCCCTATGGACAGGGACACGGAATACAACAAGGTCTGCCTGGGGCTCTTGTAAGTGAGTCCAAATATTTTTTCTCTATCTCTTGTGCTCATAATAGTCTCTCCATAATCATCCACCCCTCCATCTTTTATTGCCAGAGCCACAGAGTCAATCCTTTCAAAATGGCCCAATTGTCTGTGCATAGGATCAGCAAAGTTTGTGTGTTATTACTGACCAGGCAGCTCTTAACTCAGCCTGCTGCCTATTGTGGTTTGTTCCTGTTTCTATCTATCCAGGTAGACAGATTTGCCCCAGCTAGATCCATTGGTGTATCTATTCTTTTTATTTATTTATTTTTTAAAACGTGGATAGGAGCAAGGGCAATTGGATGGTTTATATAACCAATATGGCCTAATAGTTTCTCCATCTCTAAAGACAGAGAACTATTGACAGTACTCCTCTGCTGTAGGTAGGCATGCCATTTAGTCAGGTAGGAGTCCGAGCCATGGCAGAGGCAGTCAGTGGAACCCACTGCCAACCCACCCCTTGATAAAGAGAGAAGTTCTCACCATAACTGGGTGTTCCTTAGTAAGAGGCTTTGTCTACAGAGGTGCTTTATATGCTGCCAGTAGTTGCTGTCCTACAGGGTGTGTCTGATCTCTGCCCCCTTCCATAGTTGGGACCAGAATCCAAGGGGCACTCTCTCCTTTCACTGTTTTTGCCTAGCCCTTGTCTTCTGGAGTCACTGAGACATCTAATGTAAACGGCAACCCCACCTGGGAGAGTCCAAGAGTTTTAAACCTTTAACTAGTATTTTTGCTCTCTTAAAAGCAGCCTGTTGTTCTGGTCCCCAGTCCCAGATGTGTTCCCTTTTTACTAAGCAATACAAGGGGCAAAGACGTTGTGCTAAATTGGCTGTAAAAGTTTACCAATACTCCCAAATTCCCCAAAAAGCCTGCACCTTTTCACATTTTTTTTTTTTACTGTGGGTTAAACTTGTACTTTGTCTATGATGCCTCAGGAACAATGTGGGTCTTACCGACTGTACAACTGGCAAGAGCTTTACTGCACTGCCTTCTGCAAATTCACTGGCCATCCTTTCTTCTGTAAGTAGTCCAGTAAGACGTGTAGGGTTTTCTGCAGTATAGGCAAATCTTCACATGTTAACATTATGTCATTAATGTAATGGGTGCATTTTTCTGGAAAGAAAGCAGTGACCAATACCAGGCCATAATTCCATAACAAATGGTGCAGCTATGTAAATAACCTTGAGGGAGCACTTGGAAAGTCCATTTTTGTTCTTCCCAAGTAAGTTGATCTTGGGATGCCATAGCCAGAGGTATGCTAAAATAGTACAACATGATACATTTCTAGGACAGTAGCTAACGTGTCTAATATGGTGGCAACATTAGGCACAGCTGCGTGAAGAGGAGGCACTGTCTTATTTAGCTCTCTATAGTCTACTGTCATCCTCCAGGAGCTATCTGGTTTTTTTACTGGATACATGGGGCTATTAAAGCCATCTTGTGCAGAGGACACAATGCCCACATGGTCGAGCTCTTGGATGTGTCTTCCCAATAGTAGGTATTGTCTGATTTTCACCACCTTCCATGGTAGTGGTGAACCACCTGGTTCCCAGTTGGCATTGCCTCTCAGAATCAATTTGATGGCATGTACTCAAAGGTGGATTTCTCCGGTAGAGGTTTGTGAAGTCTGATCTTGTTGGATGTCAATATCCAGTATGTTCTCTGGGATTGAGGAAATAAAAACCTCATATTGAAGGGGAGTGCCCAATTTGGAGAATATGGGGAATTCTCCCAACCATTACAGTCTGGCCTCCATATCCAAGAGAAGACCAGAGATTTTCTGAAGATTAGTATGTATTATGGTACATGCAGCACCAGAGTCAACCAAAGCAGTTACTCTTTTTATTTCTTGTGGACCAATGAATGGTTAAGTTCCACATGAGGCCTCAGATGCCCCGCTGTGGCTCTCTCTTGAGGATGATCTTGGCCTTCATCCTATACTGGGGGGTGGGAAGCACGCAACCAGAGTAGGAAGAAATCCAAGAAGGCTCCCCTGACCTGTTGGGGTGTTCTCTGGGGGAACAGAGGATATTGGGTAGAACTGTTGTTCTGATTTTAAAGCTTTCCATAACCTCACTAGCACTACATCAAGCCCGTGGTCAATCTTTTCTCCTGGAGTTCCCTGTAGCAACCAAATCATGCCACATTTGCTTTTCGGTTATCCTCACCGGCCTTTTCTTTCCTGTTGCATTTATTTCTCCCTTTTCTTTTCCTCTGCCTGAGTTCTGAGTCTTTCAACAGCTTGGTTGCATTCTCAGGACAAGTCAGTTTTTTCTAGATCCATGATAGATTGCCCGACGTCATAAATGTTCTGCCTCACTATGGAGCTTATCATCCTCTAGTATATACTTGGGGCTGCTTGCAAAATCTTTGCTTTCGTTCCTGCTGTAAAAGTAGCCTGGTCAGGTCCTTTGAACACTGGGGCATAGATTGCTTGGCACATATCCAGCTCCCTAAGTAGCTGCCCCACTTCTCCCTCTAATTTCCTAACTTGGCTTCCGCCTCTGGCTGGGTTTCAGTGGCCAGCCAAACAGCCCATAAGAGCAGTCAGCACACAGCTGCAGCCCTGTGCTTTCTTTCCTTGCCTTAATGTGTTATGTGTAGCTCTTCAGAGAAGTACATGAGGCCAGCCAGTGCTTTCTAGGCTTCCCCATACTCACGTGGTGGTCCACACACATTTAATATAAAGGCCACCCCTCTCCACATGGAAGTAGATGGCCAACATGGGATTTTCTCCACAGATGCCTCTTTCCCAAGGCCCATTTCTTTGGTCTCTTGCTGGCTAGCCAGTTATCAGTACACACAGACCCAGGGAAAAGACCCGAGACTGAAAATCTATGTCCATAAGCAGAGGGCAGGGAAAGACCAAAGAAAGAAGCTAGACAGTTCAATATGATAATTAGTAGAGTTTGTTTAAGGGAGACTTACATACAGGTGTGTCTTGGGCGGCTGCAAGATGAAATGGATTCCTGTGATGCTTAATAGGAGCCAGAGAATTATACAGGGTAAAGGTGAGGATAGTCACCAGTGGTAGTATATGAATGCTACCAGGTATTGGACATTATTTTACATGCTTGATCAGCTTAGGACAATGGCCTATTCCAGGAACCAACGTGAAGCAGAAGGCAGGGAGGGGCGCTGGTTCATGTCAGAATGAACATCGATTATGGTCAGACAGTCTCCATTCTGGCCTGGATCCTGCTGGCAGGTCAGACAGCAGTCCCAACACAGAAAAGTCTCCTCTCCACACCTTATAGAGCATAGAATCTACTAAGGGAGACTTTTATAAATTCATGCAATGATCGTAAGTTGTTATAAGTATCATAAAGGAAAAAAGTTGGGTACTGAAATCGAGACTACTAGGGAGGGTCTGTTTTAGAGAGGGTGGTCAGAAAAGGCTTCTCTGAGCAGCTGTTATGTATGTATGTATGTATGTATGTATGTATGTATGTATGTATGTATTTATTATTTTATTTTATTTTTTTTTAGAGGAAGGAGAATTTAATGCCGGCAGAGCACATGGGCTTAATAGCACCAAGCACGAGCTCCCCTGGGTTAGATTTCTTACAGCTTATATACCTCTGCAGTATCCAAGCAAGGGGCAGGTGATTCCTTTGTCTGAGGTTCTACATGAGCAGCTATTATTTAAATCGAGACCTGCCAGATGAAAAGGAGCCAACCTGAGAAAACCTGGTTTGTGGGTGAGTGAGTGTATGTGTGCGTGTGAGTGTTTGTGAGTGTGTGTGTGAATGTGAATGCCTGTGGGGTGGGTGTATATGTGTGAGG
>NW_024344370.1:3450736-3467254 GCF_902729225.1 Pteropus medius | reverse complement strand
ATGAGGGCAGGTGTGTGAGGGCAGGTGTCTGTGAGGGCAGGTGGGTGAGGCCCAGTGTATGTGTGAGGGCAGGTGGGTGTGTGAGAAGCTGAGGGAGAAGGTCTGTGCAGTTGGAGTGGAGTGAACGAGACAGGCCCGCTCATGTAGGGCCTTGTGGTAAGAAGTTCAGAGTTGTTCCAAATGTCTGTGGAAAGTCCTCTGTTTTATTTTATTGACACACTGGAAGATGTTCTTGTCTACTTTGCTTACTGACAGGTTGTGGAAACTGAGGTACAGAGAGCTTAAATGGTCACCTCAAAGTCCTGTGGTGGAGTCAGAGGCGGAGCGAAAGCCAGGACCTCTGGCCTGGGTCCTCTGCTCTTCTTACTGTACTAACCAGGGCTACAGACACATCACTTTTGTAGCCAGATTTCCGCTTAGAGAAAGTACAGCTCACTTTCATATAAGATCTCTTAGTGTTCTTAGCAGGGAGATTGCTTAGGGCTGAGTGCCTTGTGTGTAACAGGCATTCAAGATTTGGAATGGTCTCATTAGACACACAGAAATGTCTCTTTCCACATTTTGAAAGAAGACAGAATTTAGACTTAAAAAGGGAAGGAGAAAGAAAATTGACATTTAGTAAGTCTCTTCCAAGGACCTTTCACATGCATAGACTCAGAACCTAGGGAGAAGCCGTTATGACCATCTCACCTTTCTAGCTTTTCAGAATAAGGACAAGCCCTAAGTGGGTCCCAGGCCTGGCGAGTTTGAGAAAGAGCAGGAGGGCGAGTATGGTTTGGAGAGAAGTGAGTGAGTGAAATATAGAAGGAAATGAAGTCAGCTAAGTACTGAGAGATAAAAATCATGAAGGCCTTGTTGGGCACTGTATGGACTTTGCTGTTTACCCTGAGTGAAATAAGGAGCCGTGGCAGGGCTTTGAGCAGAGAGGAGTGACACGATCTGATGTATCTGAACGGTGTCACTTTGGCTGCTGCGAGGGTGGCCAGAGAGGGTGGTGAACTGGGCCCACGTGGTAGCAACAGAGGTCATGAGAGGTGGTTGGATTCTGGATGTATTTTAAAGGTAGCGTGGGTAGAATTTCCTTGCAGATGGGATATACAGTGTAAGAGAAAGAGAGGAGTCAAAAAATACTCCAGAATTTTTGTTGCGAGCTACTGGGAGGATGGAGTTGCCATGAAATAAAATGGGGAAGTCTAGAGTTGAGGTCCATGTGGAGGGAAAGATCAGAGGTCTGCTGTGGACAAGTTGTGTTTGCGATGCTGATGAGGCATCCAAGCAGAGCCGTAGGGTACGGAGGCTGGCTACTGCAGTCTGAAACTAGGAAGAAGTCTGAGCTAGAGACAGATTTGGGAATTATCAGCACATGGATAGCATACTGTCTAGATACCATTGGAAAGGGAGTGACTGAGGATGGAGAAGAGAGAAGATCCCAGGATTTAGTGGTGGGTCATTACCCCAGCACGAAGGTGACGAAGAGGAGTGACCAACAATAAGGACTGAGGAAGAAGGACCTATGAAGTAGCAGAGTGCCGGGAGAGCATGGCGGGCTCAAACCAAGAGAAGCGAATGAGAGGAGAGTGGGAAGAGCTCAGTGGTGTCAAATACTGCTGAGAAGGTAAGGAAAAGGGGACCGAAGACTGACCACTGGGTTTAACAGGGCGAAGCCCTTGACAACAGCCATTTCTATAGAGTGTGGAGCAAAAGCCACATTGGAGTGTAAGAGAGAATGGAACGAAATCGGAATATAGACATGCCATTTGAGGAGTTCTGATGTAAAGCAAAGCAGAGAAATGGGGAAATGCCTGAAAAAGGAGTTTCTTCTTTTTTTTTCTAACATGGGAAGGGTAAAAGCATATTTATATTTTTATAGGAATTGAAAAAATTGCTGAAGTGATATGGGCGGGGACGGATGCAGAATTGCTGCTTGTGGTATCTCTGAGCAAGTGAGAAGGACTCCTGAAGCTTGGTGTTGTGGTGTGCTCTTTGCTGAAGCTCTGGGGGCCTAAATGATGAACCCAAACTCGGAAGAGATTGATGTCTAAAACAAAAAGCAGATTTGTTACCTATTACATGACAGAATAAATGGCATTTTTTATTCGTTTGGGACAATCCTCTTTTCTCCTTAGACACATCAGCTTAAAGGTAGAAGATTGCTTGGTTAGAGGGGAATACATAACTCCCTTCACTCCCGTCCTGAATCTGAAGTCATATTTCCTTCCAGTAAGACTTTCTCTTGCTGGTATTGCCATAGAAGCCCATGTCACATGTGGAAGTCACCCATCTGGTATGTCCACAACAGTGAAAAGAGTGAAAACCATTGGTTTACATGATAGGCTAGATTTAAACATAAAGAGATAGATGTGGAAATGGATCTAAGCTGAATAGTCTCAGCAAAAAAAAAAAATAGCCTATTATATAGAAGACATTTAACATTTAATATATTTTAGTATTACAATGTCAATAAAATAAAAACTAAAAGCATATAACTTAATAATTAATGCGTAACATAAAACTTTTTCTTTAAGTTCCATATTAAATTGATTTTAAAAATAAAATTAAAAAAAAAAAAGACTTTCTTCTTGTTAATCTATTGATGTCACTACCAAAAGAGCTGACATAGGTCTCCAGAATCAGAATGATCTTTGCAATAATACATACTGATACATGATTCATTACCCCTCTTTTTCCAGAAACTGGTCTATCCCTCCAGTAAAGTCTCCTTTCCATAGGCATATTAGTGATAAGAGAAGATTAGATCACAGGAAAGCTTTCTTCAGTTATTTCCCTGTCTCTAGGATGCTTCTTAGAGATGCTGCGTGACCTGCTTCAGCAGCACCTTCATGACTCCTCCCTTTGGCTGGGATGCTTTGATAGAGGCCACAAACTCATTTAAAGTTGGGGCTTCTAGATTGTTTCAGAGGACAGACAACTCTAACTCTTTTTTTTTTTAATTGACATATAATTCACATACCATAAAATTCACCATTTAAAGTGTACGATTCAGTGGTTTTTAGTATATTGGTATGTTGTGCACCTATAACCACTATAAAATTCCCAAAGATTTTTGTTACTCCAAAAAAGAAACCCCCTATCCATTAGAAGTCACTCCCCTTTCCCCACTTTCTTCTACCACTTGGCAACCACTCATCTATTTTCTGTCTATGGATCTGGCTAGT
Source organism: Pteropus medius (assembly GCF_902729225.1). Lineage (NCBI taxonomy): Eukaryota > Metazoa > Chordata > Mammalia > Chiroptera > Pteropodidae > Pteropus > Pteropus medius. Next base: position 3,464,078 of record NW_024344370.1, on the reverse strand, counting down.
CTGGACATTCTTATAAATAGAATGTGTGGCCTTTTCTGTCTGGTTTCTTTCACTTAGTATAGTGTTTTCAAGGTTCATCCGTGTACAGGCTATCCATGAGAGCACGTTTCAGTACCTCAATATTTTCATAGCTGAATACTATGTATGGACACACCATATTTATTTTTATTTTCATTGTGAATAAACATCGTGAGGTTATATGTTTTCATTTCTCTTGGGTATGTACCTAGGAGTGGAATCGCTAGGTCTTATGTTAACACTATATCTAACCTTTTGACGAACTGCCGAACTGTTTTCCAGTTTGTGTCATTTCACATTCCCATCACCATCACATGAGGGTTCCAGTTTCTCCGCATCCTTATCAACACTTGTTATTGTCTGCTTTATTAATTTTTTTTTTTTTTGATGATAGCCATTTTACGGGGTGTGAACTAGGACAGATAACTCTGAACTTCGAATTCTGGGGATACTTCTTTTTTGATCTTTTTATATTATAAATGTGATATCCAGTTTACAGATGTAAAAATGGAGGCATAGGCTAATTTTCTGCTCAAGTTCTTACACTTTCTAGTGATGAAGCTAGAGTCTGACTTGCAGGCCAGTGATCTTTCCGCTAGGCTGTCATAATGTCTGTGTCATTCCAGTCAGGAATCAAAAATTTGTATTGGTCTGAGGAAGACTCTTAGGGCTAATTGTGATGGCTTCTGGGAGTGTAAGATACTATTTATCTTTCTTCCCATCACCTTCTTAACACAGTAGACAGTCTTGTTATATATTCTGTAAAACTCAAAGATGATGTCCTCTTATTATGGATTTCTCTTGTCTTCTACTTTGAGGGCAGTGATCATGTCTTAGTATTTATACTGCTGGAAATAATGTCTGGCATATAGTGAGCCCTCAAGAAGTGTTTAAAGAGTTAAAATAGATACATCAGTCAGGATTATGAGAGGATGACCTTATAATAAATCAGTTCTTTGGAGAAACAGCATAACAAAAAAATTAAATTGAATGGTATGTGAAAAAAGAAAGCCATTTTTCTTATTATGTATCACACTTTATTAAGAATAACATAGTATTAAGCTCAGTGCTTGCATATATCAATTGACTAAGGCAAAATACATATCAAGATACTGGCTACACAGAAACCTATTGGTATATGAAGCTTTAGTCTACTCGTAATTAATAATGCTCTGGCCTATCTCTAACCTCAAATTTTAAAATTTCCAAATATCTAAAACATACACTGAATCTTTCTCACTATCTTTACAATTTAAAATTTTGTAAAAAATAAAAATATACAGGAGTATACAGTAAGAAGTGAAAATCTCCTTCCATCTCTCTCATTCTCACATTGAATAGAATATCAGGCTCTAAATTAAAGGCCAAATATATTTTGAAGGTTCATTTGGAAGAATGAAGAGTATTCTAACTGACTTTCTTTTAAGGACAAACACAGAAATGACAGTCCTCAAATTCTGAATAAAGCAACAAGTCACTGAACTGGGAAACTTTTTCTCAAGGGCCATCTCCTTCCATGGATAGAGAACATTGATGATGCAGTCTTAGCTAATCATGGAAGAGTAAAAGCAGAAAGTCAGTTTTTTCATTGCTAATTTTATTTCAGACAGGCTGTCATTTGTACAGGAGGTTAAAAGGGTTGTGAGGTGTTTCTTTAGAAAGGTCAAGTTAAAACCCCCTTTGCTTGACAACTCTGGGTGGCTGCCTCAGTTCTCTTCTTTGAAAAAAAGAATGTCATATGGCTCCTGCAATGGTGGTTTTTTTTTTTTCCAGTTGAGGTATTTTTTTTTGTAAGGAGAATGTAGATGCTAGGTTTCTGGGGGGTTACTATACTTCTCAAAGGAAGTGACACCTCTGAAAATGCTATCATATATCAGAGGACGTTCAGTATCCCCCTGGAACAGAAAGTTGTATGTTTTAAATATGAGTGCTTTCCAAAGATATTTGTCCATATTTTTATTTATTTGTTTATTCACTCACACATTCTTTTTCTCTTTCCTTATTCAAAGGCCAATTTAACATCTCTTTTATTAACTGTCTGCCCTCAGCATCAATTAACACAGATTTTAAAAAATCGCTTTCCTTTTGAAAAAGGCAGTTCTGGAGAAGATGTGCGAATTCATTTTCGTCAGTAAAACAAAGAAAGGATAGTAAAAGAAGCCTTTAACAGTGAAAAATAATTGTCTCTTTCAGCCTACCTGTGTCCTCTGTTCTTGGTCAATAGATATTAGGGAAAGAAACTGAATGTTGGGGGGCTACTAGGAGGCTTGAGATGGGATTTCAATTACTCCCTGCTTTGAAGGAGCTAAGCTATCTCAGACCAAGGAGTACTTGTGATATTTTGAACAATTTTTACTAATATTTTTCAGGATTCATCAGCCTCCATTTCATATTCTCTCTGACCTTGCAAACCACTTATGCATCATAAGTTCCAAATGGGGTCAAACCTTGGTCAAGCCTGTTCTTGGCATATTAAGAGGTAGAACAATGCATGAGTTGGGAGTTAGACGACCTTGGTCCAGATCCAGTTTCACACCACTGTTAGCCAAGTTATTTAACTTGGGGGAAGTTAAGTAAATTTCTATGACTTAATTTCCTCAACTGTAAAATAGAGTAGATAATAATTGTGCCTATCTCATGGACTTATTTGAGGAGTAAGTGGCATAGAGTATAGGACTTAGTATAATTCCTGGCACCTAATAAATGCCAGCTGTCACAGTCCTTTTTGAGAGGGCTGGAGAGCATCCAAAGATAGCAGTTAAATAGTATCCTGAAAATGATCGTTAGTAAGGAGGGAACACTCTCCAAGCAGATTTTACCTAGGACAAAGGAGTACATCACACCAGTGTCAAACAGTAGTCCTTGCAGGCTTTGTATGTAAAAAGTAGTAACAATTATCCACCCTGATTTTCCTAGGCACTCTATTTTACTTTATTTCCTACAGCCAAAAAATGGTTTAAATTTGTAATTTACTTACTTCGCATGAATCATCTTCACTTTTTCTACCATTAACACAGATCATACTGTGTTCAATAACTAGCTTAAAATTATAGTGCTCTGCATCACTGTATATTTTTTGGTCTATTGCAGTGACACTGACTTTTCTCAAGGTATTCGAAATTTTGCACAAGTCTCTTTTGGTGCTTTCCCATCCTGCCACATGACACTTGGTGTAGAGTTTGACACCTTCTCCTGTTTTTGAGAGCTGAAATAGTCCTACAGCTTTGTTACAGTTGCTTTACTTTCCAGCTAGAAAAGAGGCAGGAGATACAGTTTTAGGGAAGGACAACAGTCACAGAACCAGAAAACAGCTCTGATTGGGATATATATCTTGCTTATTTAGCATGTTCTTATAAAGGACCTGGTGACAACACATTTCAACATAATTGACAATCAGTAATTGATTTTTTAAAAGTCACAGCACGTTTTTTCAGCATTGTTGTGCTAGCCTAGGTCAACTGCAGTTCAGTCAACCTGTGAATGACAAAATTATATGGGTGGTTTCTGACAGTTCTGTGGTTGAAAAGCTGTAGTGGAGAGTTCAATCATTATTTGATTCAGGTGGTCTTAGGTTTGTGAAATGACTGGTATTAAAACCAATGGAAGGAACCCCCGGCTCCTAGTGCAGTAGGGCAGGGTGAGAAAAGGGTCAGTGTCCTAGTGGAAATGTGGCTTCCCCACTTCTGAGCAGGTGCAAACCAACTCGATGGTCTCACCTGCCTCTGAGTGCTCACCCGCACTCTGCTGTTCTCTTTCATTCCGAAAAGTCAAGGCAAGAAGAGTAGGGCGTGTGATCAAGGTGGAGTAGACAGTAGAGGGTAACAACTCTAGTTCTTTCTTTTCTTTTTACTTCAAGCTCAGTTTGAACTGAAGAGGGTATTGTAGACCTTCTAAAAACAGGATGACAACAGCAATGGCCACCGTCACATTCCTACCATTGCACTGCTTTCAGCCCCCAAACTCCTGACATTTGATTGTCCCCTCACCTCAATGCCCCCTCCAAGTTGCAGGTGCTCCCAACTCCCACCTTGCTAACATTTAGAAGGTGAAATGGCCACAAATGAAAGTCTTTGTATAGAACATGACTTCAAGTGCCCAAGTTCAACTTCTCTCCTTCTCACCTAACACCCCCTTACAGAGTAATCTAGAGGCTCCTTATGGGGTATAGTCTCCCTTGCAGGTTTTGCTCTGTAGATGTGGCCTGAATTTATGAGAAGCACCAGAAATGGTTAACGCTTCAGATTTTTGCTGTAGACACATAGGTACATTTTCATCTTAAAAATGCAATATGCCTTTTTTTTTATATATATATAGCAGAGACAAATGGTAACATTAAGAATCACTGAAAATTGAAGTTATGATTTCTTTTTCCTTTGTACACAATGTTAAACTTAAACAAATATAGAATTGTTTTCTCATGAGCAAAACTGAAAAGCATGTGAAAATAAGTCTTACCTCCAGAAATTAAGAGACATATGGCAGTAGAGAAAGAGGAAGGAATAGGGGTTTTCGTGGCTTCTGTTACTCACATATGGAGACTATTAAGTTTCAGGCATCGACGTTAGTGATATGTAATAAAACACAAAGGATGTGGGTTTTCTCTCTTTTTCTCTTTCTCTGCTGTGCTGCTAAAGATTTTGGTGTTTTATTACTGGAAAACAATTTTAGCTATGGTATAGTTACGTATTTGTTTCACAGGTGAGGTCATTTCCTTTGGGATTAGACCACTCCTACCTTACAGTGTGAATGTAAAGCCATGGAGACTGTGATAAATTAAGAACATTAAATAGGAAATTGCTTTTGTTTTGACAACTTCGTCACTTTCAAATATGAGTTTATTTTTAAAAGCTGAGAATTCAAGTCTATATTAGAAATTATTTTGAAATATCATCTTTAACTTATTCTAGTGGGGAAAGGAGAGATATTTGATATATTCATTGTTGAGACTGCTAGGTAATCATCAGGGAAAAATCGAAGTTAGATTCTTAACTCACACCATTCAACTATAAAAACACAAAAATAAAGGTACAGATGAATATTTATACGCATGTAGGAATGAAAAAGGAACTTTGAAAAAGATGAAAACCTGAAAAGAAAAATGATCAGAGAACTTGAACAAGTAAGTTACAGGAGAAAAAATGAAAATAACCTCTATGTTCCCGGTCTATGGAGGAATGCATAAGCACATAGCATAAGTTATCAGTCGTAAATGAAAATGTGATGTAACATATTTAGGTACTATTTTTACCTGTCAAATTGCTGAAAATTAAAAAAAGGAAAAGGATACTCTCCTTTGTTGGAAATTCTCATGCGTTGATGATATTTCAAACTGCTCTTATCTTTCTGGAGGGTAAAACACATAAAAGGTTATTAAATTCTGCATGATCTTTGACCCAACAAATCATGTTTATGAATTTTAAAAATTGTAGAGATGCATAAAAATTTCGGCATAAGGAGTTCCATTGTATTATTGTTCATAATGAGAGAAAATTGAAAATAATCTAAACATCCCCAAATAAATAATTAAGTAGGTGGAATTAGGTAGTTTCTCATAGCTGCTATAACAAATTATCACAAACTTAAAACAATACGAATTTATTATTTTACAGTTCTGTGGACCAGAATTTAATGTGGGCCTCACTAGGCTAAAATGAAGGTGTTGGCAGGGCTGCATCCCTTTTTGAAGGCTCTAGGGGAGAATTCATTCATTTCCTTGCCTTCTCCAGTTTCTAGAGGCCGCCTGTGTTCCTGGGCTTGTGGCTCCCTTTTAGCTTCGAAGCCACCAGTGGTCTTTTCCTGCCTCTCCTTCTATTCCTTCCGGCTTCCCTGGGAGAATCTCTACTTAAAAAAAATAGTGGCACCTGAACCTGTGCCTTAGGCTCTGCTTTTCTGAGACAATGGCTAAATGAAAAAGCAGGTCACACAATATCCTCATTTTGTTTAAACAAGTTATACACACACAGATATATGTGTAAACACAAAGAAAGTAAAATACAAGAGCACATTTTAAAACCAAATACTAACAAGCATTATCTCAGGGTAGTGATTATTGGCGATGGTTCAGTTTCTTTCTTTTTTTAAAATTATAGCTATAACATCTTTATAATGAAAATACGTTAAGGGACAAAAATTATTAATAAAAATAATAAAAGTTGTTTTAAGAAATGATGTTGTAGTCAATTTTTTTTCTCTCTCTATATATATACACTCCGTAATGTCATTTATTTTGCCAATCTTTCTTTTGGAATGTAGGTACCCCCGAAAGATAGATGACATTCACAGTAACATTTACATGTTATTTTGATTGCTGGGGATTCTTTTAATGACTGAGACTTTTTTTTCCTAATTAGTAGAACTTTCTATGTACACTTTTAATATGAGACTTATTATTTCTTTCTACTTCGATTTTCACATAAGATGTTGATCTCAACTATGCATCTAATGTTAAGCCAAGGTTTCTCATGGAAATACTATTTATATAATTCATGTAATTACACATTCATCAGTACTCCACATAGTCATTGAAAAATTTTTGTGTTAGACTGTGTTCTGAGCTCCAAAACTACAGAGATGAATTAAGACATGTTCTCTACGCTCAAGAACTTCACTTCAGAAAGGGACATCTACTAATGTCATTTGTCTTCTTTTATAGTTCCTTCAGTTTCTTCCATCTCTCCATCCATCACCCATTCATTTATCCACTCAGTAATTAACGAAGAGTTGCTATGTTTCAGGAACTTTAATAAGCATGAAAATTAGATGTTGCCTCATTGACATGATAGGAGAAATATGCCACTTCCTGGACACTAAAAGTTGATATGTAATCATTTTTCTGCATGTGGAATTGATATAGAAAATGATTTCAATAAGTACATTTACTTAATATATATTTAATTAAGTCCTTTCTATATGCTGGGTACTGTGCTAAATGAATAGATAAATCCTGGCCTTCAGGACCTGTATTATTTAGGGAGCTATAACTGGGAACCTAAGTGTGAATAGCAGTGGGAGATGAGGGTAGAGAGGTAGGGACATTATGGAGAACTTTTATCACCATGATAAATAAGGTATGTGGACTGTCATGGAGACAATGGGGAGCCAGTGCAAGATTTAAAGCAGGAGGGGCCCAGGATTCTATCCTCATTGGAAAGAGGCCACTCAGTAACCAACAGAGGCGGTGGCAGCTCTGGAATGTCAGGATAGCAAAAAAGGATTAAGAGGCAGCGATCTGTTGGAAGGTAGGGATTTAGAGATTATCTTGAAGTGGTGTTTGCATAGCATAACAATTTTTACTTAAAATGAATACTTATTAAGGAGGGGGAAGCTTAATGGGAAAAGAGTGGCAGAAACTCATGTTTGGGAAGGTGAGGCTGAATGTTTCCTGCAGTAGGGGAGAGAGTGAGGCTAGAGGCGGGGTGAGTAGCTAGAAAATTATTGTCTAGGTCTAAATTAATCACAGCTCTGGTGATGGGATGGAAGGGGCAGGTAAAAGGGGTTCAAATTAGTTTACTAAATGATTATGAGTTTTCCACAAATAGGGGCAGAGGAAAGTGGGTCAGATTAGAGAGCAGAGGTGGCTACAGGCTCCTGCTTTTAATGTGTGGTGCAGTTTCAGGGCAGCCCGGTAGCCTGCCTCCTGGTGAGAAAGGACATGTATGGGAACAGGAGTCCTCTGAAGTGGAGTTGGTGGAAGAAGAGTAATGGCAATTCTTTAACATTTTGAACTTTAGACTTAGAATGAATTTTCTCACAAGAAAAGACTTTTATGAGGTTCCTACCAAACTCTTCTGGTTGTAATTTGGTCAGTTAGATGTGGTTTTGGGCCAGAGGATTCTATCTGGTGGGTTTTCTGGGTAATAAAGGTGCCAGACCATTCTCCTCCTCCTGTTCCCCATCCTGAAGCTTTGCATCTCGTGTCACCCCACTAGATCATTCACCGCCCCACTGTCGCTCTGTGTGCTGTGCCTGCTAGGACATCCCCCTCATTTCACCTCTTTTTTAAAACTACTTTATTGAGATATAATTTACATGTCATATAATTTGCCCATTTAAAATATACAATTCGATGGTTTTTGACATATAACTAGTATGAATTTTTAAAAACTAGTAAAATATATGTAACATAAAATTTGCCATTTTAACCATTTGAGGTGTACGATTCAGTGGCAGTAATTACATTCCCGGTGTTGTGCAACCATCACCACTCTCTATTTTCAAAACCTTTAGTGACCTCAAACAGTAACGCTGTAATCATAAAGTAATAATTAATTCCTCATTCTCTTCTCCTCCCAGCCCTCAGTAGCCTATAATTTACTTTCTGTTTCTATGAATTTGTCTATTCTTGATACTTCATATAAGTAAAATTATACAATATTTGTCTTTTTGTCTGGTTTATTCTACTTAGCATAATATCTTCTAGGTTCTTTCAGTTGTAGCATGTACCTTCACTCCTTCTTCTAAATGAATGGTAGTTTTTCTTTGTATGGTTTGTACCACATCTTATTTATCTGTTCATCGGTTGATGGACATTTGGGTTGTCTCCTTTTGGCAATTGTGAATATGCTGCAATGAACATTGGTATACAAGTATCTGTTCAAGTCTCCACTTTTTGGTATGAAATTTCTGGGTCTTATGGTAATGGTATGTTTAGCTTTTTGAGGAACTCCATCACTTGACAGTTTCAGATCCTATCTTATTGTCACGTTCTCTACCTCTACTTCTGTCTTAATTCTTGGGGATTTCAATGTACAGGTAGTTGATCTTTGCAGTATCGTGGCTGCAGACTTCTGGTTTTTGCTTAAGATGTAGAAAGTTGAAAATAGTATTAACTCTACCTTTGTAACATAGAAAAATCTGGATACTCTACAAAATCATAATTTTTCTTGAACTTCTCAGAGTTGAAGCTGCAGGTCAACCAAGAGGCTGAAATCTTAGGTTCCTCTAGGAGAGATGGACTGGCTTACCTAAAGAGAAGTATGATAGGAAGAGATACTGGACATCACAGAAGCTGACCATAAGAATTCAGGTAAATCTTAAAATGAATTGCTAAGGGCTTAGTGTGGGTTAATTTGAGAATATAGTGTCCCTGGGAGCTACAGATACAAGGGTAGTTCACACTGCTCACAGGCTTTTCTCCATGGACCGCACCATGAGAAAGATGGGGGCAAAGCAAGAGATTGGAGGCAGCCTCCCTTTAGGTGCAGGGGAGAAGAGCAGCCACCACTGCAAGGAAGGCACGAAGCTTTGCCAGGATGCTTTACCCCTATCTTTAACAGAGCAACAGCCCTAGACTGCTCAGGAATGGGCAGCAAGTACCCACCCCTTCAGGGCACAGGTGAAGACACATTGTAGCTGGGGAAAGGAAAGAGAAAAGGAACAACAACCCTCTGTTTCTGGGAAAGAGGCAGGAAAAGGTCCTCCGCCACTAGGGGAGGGATAAGATCATTGAGATGACCCCACACCTGAGACCAAGGTACACAGTGCCTGCCTAAGACGGAGGCTAAATATGAACAACAGAAAATGTCTCCCCACTTCCCACTCCCAGGACAGCAAGAACCGAGTAACAGATAGCAGCAGTCTACTGCTAGGGAAGGGGCCAAAGCGAGAGAAAGTATCTCTCTGAGGCACAGGCTCATGGGCAAAAGGTAAGGCTAAAGTGGAACAGAACATTGAGGAAAACCCTCTGGTAACCCAGCGTCAGCCATAGCACAAGGTAATGCCAGAGGAATTGAAAGCCTGAGGGTAACTATAGCAACAATAATTCAAACCCAGATTAACTCCTGACTAGATTGACTCAATTCTTTACAGTAGAGAACTGTAAGAGTTATTCACATATCCAGACATGAACCTATTTACCACAGTGTCTACTGTGTTGTAAATTATGAGACACACAAAGAAGCAAAGAAAAACAGCACATAGTCAGGAGACAGAGCAATCAATAGAATCAGACTCAGATACGACTCAGATGTTAGAATTATCAGAAAGAGAATTTAACTAATTATGATTAATATGTTAAAGTCTCTAGTAAAAAAGGTGGACAATATGCCTGACCATATGAAGGATATCAGCAGAGACATGGAAACTATAAGAAAGGACCACATAAAAATGCTAGAAATGAAAGCCATGGTGAAAGACTAGTAGTTCTGGTGGGCTGAACTGAGGAAATAGAGAACTTAAAGATAGAAATTGTCCAAACTAAAGCACAAAGAGAAAAAAGAGTGAGGAGACAAACAAACAAACCCAGAACAGACCATCTAAGAGCTACGGAACAACATCAAACTAACAGTCATTTAATTGGAATTCCATAAGAAAAGAGAGACAAGGTGGCAGAAGAAATAATTGAAGAGAGAGTTAATAGGGTGAGACTTTATCGCTAATGAGGAATGAAAGACTACACTTTTCTTTGTTTGCTTGGCCTACATTTGTGGTCTAATTCTTTGTTTCACTAATCTGGACTACTAGGACAAACCTACCTCTCTAATTCAATTTCTAAACCACAATAGAGTTATTCAATTTAAGATATTTATACAGTACATACTATGGGCTAGATCTGGGAGTTACTGCCCAAATAGATCTTATGGTCTAAATGGAGACAAGAGACACCTGTGTCCAGTGCTGTGGTCAGTGAAAAGAGCCAGTCTTTGGGAACAAGATAGCCCTGGCTCTGCATCTGGCCTTGCTATTTAGCATCCACATCATACCTGAGCAAACTAGTACCTAGCTTATGGATCGTTGAGAGGATTGCTGTAAAGCATTGGTTCTGACCCTGAAAAGCTTGGTTCGGCATGATCCCAAGCATTTCTCCTTTAGTTTTCCTGGTGATTATAAAGCTGCAGTCAGAGTAGAGAAGTACTGATGTTGCCTGGTGCATAGTCAGCACTCGGCAAATGTTCATGCACCTCTTGCAACCCAACTCAATTTGGAATCACCCCCAGATCACGGCATTTGCCAGATTTAGCCTAAGGGTAAAGCTAGTTTCCTCTTTATTGCGACTGGGGCAGGAAATGGATGGAGTCAGGAGGAAAAGTCTCTTCTGAGTGACTCAGAGCCTGGATGGGTTGTGGCTGCTTGAGGCTTGTTTCCCGGGAACACAGAGGGTTAAAACTTTACAATCCCTCTGCCCCTTGCCCCTCCTGCACCAGGAGGCCAGGGACTTTAGCCCAAGGCAACACACCTCTGCAGTCTTCACTCAGCCAGAACACAGGTAGTGAGCACCCTCTCATTTCTCTGAGACTGAATTCAGTCTTTCCTCAGCCCCCAAACAATCAGGTGTCTGTTTTATTTACTATTTGCGTGAAAACACATATTTTAGGTGATGGTATTAGACATTTCTATATCTACCTTTCAGAAGTCCTTGAATTAGCAAAATTTGATAGTTAAGTGGTAGATGGGGGATGGATAATAGATATCATACTCTCTATGCTTTTGGACTTTAAAAGATAGTCTTTGATGGCTTTCCTGTGTTGTCTATATTAACCGTACCTTTGACCGAAAAATGACCTTGTAATATATTCTTGCTGTTTTTAGAGAGGCATTGTTGAACTTGGCCAGTTCACCAAATATCCCATATCAACGCTGCAAAAGACTTTGACTAATTACAATGAATCATAATGGAAAAAATCCTTAAAGTTCATTTTAGTATATTTTAAATGCTTAGTCTGCATTTATTTGGAATTTTTAAGTGATTTTATCAATAGTCTGTGAGATAGCTAATTTATTTTTTAGTTTGGGTGAATTCGAAGAAATATAAAGGTATATTTGACTTTTTATAGCATTTACAGAGACCACCAGAGATAGCATTTTGTGGTCATGTACTGAACCACTTGAAAGCATAGCTGTTGGCTAGGGTGTGGTAGCTTCCTAGTTGTCTGAGTTAGACACACCACATCTTACTGGAGTAAATGTTCAGAGGCTGAAAACCACCTCTTAGGTCGTGGGAGAATAGAGCTAATTATTGGGGAACTCCTATGGGCACTAAGCAATTTGGGTTAAAATGTTTGCTTTGTCCGTCAGACCACTTGAGTAGATTTAATTACCTCTCAAGTGGGCATTTGAGGGTAAAGGTAGAATGAAATCTCTTTATCTTCCTAATTGACATCTGGAAAGGGACATAGTGGGGTCCCTGGGTGCCGTGGCAGTGACATATAGGGTGAGCTGTAGGCGATGGTATGGGGTGAGAGAGTGTGTGTATGTGTAGATGTGTGCTCTAAGCTGACCAACTGTGAAATCAAAGGCTTTATTCAGAGGTCTTTAAATTTTAAAATTTCAATTAAGCCTAGAAAGTAATGAATGAAGTAGTTGTACTAAGATGTTAAATGGGAACATCTCTAGAGTGGCACTGTTTTTGAAAGGTAAAGATGGAACAGCAGTTATTATATAGCTGCGCTGTGACAAGTAACTTCTCTTTTTAAATAATAGCTAATATACGTGTAGAACCTGCCACTGCGATTATCTCTTGCAGTTTTCTCAACTGCCCACTTTATACCTGGGGAAACCGATGATTAGGGCAGTTAATTAACAATGCAGCTAGTGAACTGCGCATCTGGGATGCAACCAGGCTGACTCTAGAGTTCATGCTCTTAAACACTGTGCAATAGTGAGTCTGTGCAATGGCAATGTCTGTGCAAAAGTGTCTGTGCAACAGTGGTGTTTGGAATAATCTCCCTAAAATGAGGGAGCTGGTCAGCCCAAGTCAGCTTGTTTATAACGGGTGGAGAGCTGCAGAAAATCTGGATTCTAGCCCTGACTCCCGCGGTGCCCTATGGATTGTCCCCACTCTAATTCAGTTATTTTTTTCTTTGCAGCTATGGTTTCTATCTCTTAGGTAGGAGGAGAGTTAGGTATGAAGTACTCGAACTTTCTCAGAGTCCGGGGAATGCCTTGTAAATTAATGTGCAGAATTAGTCTTGGGAAAATGTATACTCATCTATACTTCCTTTGTGATTTTGTCCTGGCAAAAGTGTGGGAATCTCTGAGGAAGTGTGGAAGGGACCCTGGAATTGGGGAGAACCACTTGATGTGACTGGCTGGGCAGCTACCTGGGGGCATGTAAGTAGACTGACCTTCTGCCTCTTGGGGACATGGTCCAGTAGCCTGGCATTTAGCGGGGCTTCCTGTACAGTGACCTGATTCTTGGGCCTAGTTACAGCTGAGTGACAACTCACTGGCTAGGCCAAGTTCTGCTTTAATCACTGGAGCATCTGAGGAAACTTCAGCAGTGGCTGTCTCAGGGTAATGGAGACACCTACTGTTTGTTTTGAGGAAAACAGCTAATAATCCTTTGAATTCAAGTTTTTCTGTCGCGCGCGCGTGCCCGCGTGTGTGT
>NW_024344370.1:3352842-3450660 GCF_902729225.1 Pteropus medius | reverse complement strand
AGAGAGACATGGGGATTGTGAGAGGGATTTGTTGCAATGGCCTGGTGGTGGGAGGAGGAAGGTGAAGGCAAGGTTCTTTAGAGTTCTAGAATGCCAGAGCTAGACAGTTTCTTAGAGATCACACTCCAGAGCTGTGCTGTCTGATACGGTAGCCATGAACCACATGCAACTATTTCAATTTAAGTTAAATTAATTAAAATTTGAAATCCAGTTCTTTGGTCTCAATAGCTACATTTTAGATGCTCACTAACTACATGTAGTTGGTGGGAACCATATTGGGCATCACAAACAGAGAACGTTTTTATCCTCTCAGAAAGTTCTGTTCTAGAGTCTTCTAGATCCATCCTTTTGTTTAGAAAACGGGGAAAGTAAAGCTCAGAGAAGGGACTTGCCCAACTGCTTCATACTAGAGCTGGGACTAAGACCCAGGTTATTGGCGCTTATTGCCTGGTGCCACCTAAGCATTTTCTAATTAAGTTTATGGCATTCTGCTAGGGATCGGGGGCAGTGATGCGATTCTGACCTCTTACCCTCTTGGAGAGCATAGTCCTTTTCCTTTTCCTTTTGCGCTGAGAGTCTCACTTGTAAAATTTCAAGAAATCTCACCCAATCGCATTTATGCCCTTCTAATGGACAATATTTTTAGTTTTCTTCTGATAAACCATTCTTGAAATTTTCTATTTTCATATGTTATGAATGTCAAGAAGGATGATGGTTTAAAGATCCCTGGAAAAGTTACTTCTTGTTATGTGAGAACATGATTTGCCATATTGTGTATTCTCTATGTCTTAAGTGAGGATTTGTGTGGAACATAAAAAGTATGTGGGCAAGGAGTTATTTTCAGTTTTCTTGGTGCTATTGGCAGTTTAATTGTTTCACAGCAGATTCACTAAAAAAATTTTAAGTCAGGTAAAATTTATGGCCAGGAGCTCAAGGAAGGAGATCCTGTCCAGGGTAAAAAGAGACTCTGAGGAGGTAACTTCTAGCGGGAAAATGAAATTTTCCTTAAAGTGTTGGGGCCAGATTGGGACTAGATTTAGTTGGTGAGCAACAATCCTATAAATCAACCTGAAGATTTTCACACAGAAATTAAACCCATCATGAGTGAGGCCATTATCAGTTTAAGGATAAGCTGATTTTGGTGTGGTTGTTTATTCAGTTGTTACAGAATAGATGGTAGTAAATTGATTTTTCATAATAATTCATGGAAATTTGGAGGTGAGGTGTGCAATGTATAAACTCCGTGTAAGCCTTCCAATAGTACAAATATTCCTAAGGAGTGCTTCCTCAGAACTCTGGACAGATGGAGCAGGGGACTGAATTTTTCTGTAGGGTAGATTCATTTTGCTTAGCAATTCCTTCTTTAGATAAGCCTTTCTGCATTTGAGAGCACTGAGCTTGCTTCTGAAGGATGAGGGGACAAAGGTCAATGAGCGAGCACCAGAGACCAGAGCACATCTGCCGAGTACTGTGTTGGACACTGCAGACACACTCGTGAACAACAGTCCTCATGAGCAGAGATTACTCACATCTTTGACCTTTAATTGCTTCAGTGCCTCCTGCTGACTTCCACATGTGTCCATTTGCTTTTTTGGTCTTTGGGAGCATTTAATATAGTAGAGTTTATAATGAGCGAAGTGGTGCTAAACCACCAGTTTATCTTCTTCATCTTCACCCTTCCCCTATCCACCCTCTATCTCCCATTTATGTTATTTTCGAAACAGATAAAATTATAAAGAATAGTACCTGTCATATTGTATTGTAATGGAAACATGTGGAAGACTAGGTCAGGCCTTTGATTTAGTCTTATCTAAAGGGTGAAGGGCTTGGTAGACCAGAGAAGTCTCAATTCTACAAATGATTTACATTAAGTAACACAATGCAGCAAATTTTGGTAAAAATTGCAAACCTACTCTGACATAATGTAAGTAAAAAAAAAACCCTTTGGGATTGCTTTAGAGCTATTTTTCTTTGTGTTATCTCCTTGCATGATTGTGCCTTTGGAAAAGCCTATTCTTATACTAGTTTACCTTTCAGTCACTACTTATTCATAAAATAAAACACTGGCTCAGTGGTGTGCTGGTTCTGGTTATACCAGCTGACAAGAGCCAACTGTTAAATTTTCAGGAATTTTGTAAGCTAGATGTTAAACACAGTCAATATTAAACATTAAATTAGATAAACTTACATTAAATAAATTACATAAAAACAAAGTTAATTAATATTCAAAATATACTACTTCTTAATTATTTTACTATATTCCTTTAATATCTAAGCTCTTAAGGTTATTTATTTCAATCATATCTGTAATGTATAGTGATGTGCTACTATGCATCTCAACTCCATATTTGGTGACGTCACATCGGTTGCTTGAGATTGGTTATGGTGAAATATTTATACCATAGAAATTGACAGACACTGTAAATTAGGGCTTTTCTGCCTAAGGACCAGCCAGTTGCTAACCATTTACCAGTACACCACTAACCGGTTGTGCTTTTAAGGGCATTGCACTTACATTTCACTTGCAGTGAGATCTGGAGGGGTCATCTCAAAGATGGAGACAGCACCCCAGCATTCAATGGGACCCTGCCCCTTCTCTGTAGTCAGACAACCACACTGAGACACACTGGAAGTCATGTATCTGGGCCACTTGCTCTGTCTGATCGGGTCAAAGACATCTCTCTCTATACCGGAGCTATGGCCAGGGATAAAAAAAAAGGCTGTGGCCCAAGGCCAGTTTTAGGTTAGGGTGGGAGACTTGGCCATCAGGAAACTGTCGTGGGTTCACTTGCCAAGCAGCAATCTTTCTGGACAGAGTGCTTTTTCGTTTTCTCTGTTTCTTTCTCTAGAATCGTGGACTCCAAGTGTATTCAAAAATAATACTGCCTGATGGAAACTCATCATTTTTGAAGCAACATGTGTGACCACATTCAGGGATCACATGACTTAACTCTATGTCGGTCAGTTGGCTAGTCACTCTCTGGTAAAAATACTTCTGCCTCCTCCTAAACCTTTTGCTCTTCAGCTGCAGGCTTTTGGTATGTTCTCCCTAGGTAGCAGGGAATCCAGTTTCCAGAAGTTCCTCCCATACTGTTCATAGAGTCTGACTAAATCTTTCTAGACCTCCACACGTTTTTCCAGAATTTCTCCTCCATTATAGTAAGTATAGTATAAATTTTGAGGTCAATCTAACATGGTACAAATACCAGCTCTTTTATTTATTGGCCATTATTACTGACTATTATTACTATTGTCATCTCTGAGCCTAAGTTTACTTATCTATGTAATAATTGATGTGAACCAGATTACCCTTAGGTCTCATTCACTTGAGCATGTCAAGGAGATCACATTAAACTCGCTGCTGTGTGAATGCTCCCTCTAAGTGAGAGCAGGACCTCCACTTGCTCTTTTCAAGGGTCTCTCCCAAATCCCCACCCTCCCCCAACCAGTTCTGTTCTGGGGAATTGTCTGGCAAGTGTTGCCTCATTGGGCTCCCACTGCATCTGTGCCTTGCAGTCACCTGGATGCAGACTGCCTCTCTGCTTAGCCACAGGCCACCGTACCTGTGGTTCTGGATACCACCCTCATCTCCTCCTCCGCCCCCTCCTACTATCACTGCCTTTTTAATTTCTCTGGCTCAAATGTGGACATATCCTTTTTTTTAATTCCCCATAAAACTGCTCAGATAGGTGTATCTTTTAACAAGATTTTATAGAGGACTCAGGGTGAGAAAAGGGAGTTATAATACAAAGAGTGATTATCAGCTGCCTACTAGGTGTGGCTGCCCTTGAGGCTCACAGGCTCAGGATCTTCTGTCTCCACTCTGATTCCAGCTGCTGTCCTGGAGAGGAGGCCTGTGTTCTCCTCCCAACACCTGGGGGCTCCATGAAGCTTATTTCTACTCCTCAGAATCAGATTCTCAGCAACCCTTGCTGCCCACTCAACCTTGACAGAGAGAGTTCTCTGTTGTTACACTGCCTTTTATTTACTTTAAAATTAATCACTAAATATTAGTGTTCATAATAATAACAACAGCTTGCATTTCTATAGAGTTTACTATGTACCAGGTTCTGTTCTAAGCATTTTGCATATGTTAACTCATTTTATCTTTATAACAATCCTGGAAGGTGGTTCTATTATCATCCTCATTTAACAGAAGATGAAACAGACACAGAGAGGGTAAATAACTGATCTCGGGTCAAACATCAACTAAGGGGTGTAATCAGATTCAAAAGCAAGCTCTAGAGGCTGTATGATGCATGAGTGTGTGTGTTTATGTCTATTTGTGAGTGTGCATGTGTTTGTATGTGGGTGTGCATGCACATACGTGTGTGCTTGGATGTGTGTATGTGACTATGTGTCTGCGTGAATGTGTATTTATGTGTATGTGTGTGTGTATCAACATTAATCCATATTCTGGGTGGAGAGATCCACACTCAAGGGGAAGTTAGCATTTGAAGGACTAATCAGGAGTCCTACTGAGATGAGTGCTTCAAATATTATTTTCTAAATTCGTACTGCAGTACTGGCTGAGTAGCATAAGGAATGATAGAAAGACATTTTCATTGACGAAATGAGTCATGGTAAGATATATGATTGCTTAGACAGATTTTATAGGTACCTCAAGGCCTGCATGAATGGAATATAAAAATCAGGGGAGTCTTTAGGGCAGAACTCTGGGACCAACACTGTTGGTACTATGTTGTACCATTAACAGCAGGAGTTTATCCTAATACTGCTGTCAAAGTATTGTTGTATTTGCCTAAGAAAGAATCTTTCATGTGATGTGCTTGTTTGAGATAGCTAGGAATTTCCTGAGCTTCCAGAATACATCGTTTGAATATTTTTGTTCCTGCAGAGCTTTACCAGTGAGAACCTGATGTGTGTGGAATGGACAACGTGGCTTAGGTCAGTTTGCAACACTTTCTCATCTCCAGTCTAGGCCTCATCCTCTCACTTCTCATTTCTTTTTCAGGTGTCTTCCAGGTTGATAGTAGGAATGTTTCTTCCTTTCAGGGAAAACGTGACTCCTACCTATTGCGGGTGGTCTTACCTTTAGGTCCCAAAAGAGCACTTCTATTAGATAAGATTCCCTCATCAGTTCATCTTTCCAAGGCTGGGTTATTTATTCTTAAATAACACTGCTCTTAAGACAACAGTGCTGTCCAGGCTGAGTTTTCTCCAGACTGCTGGTCCAGTACCAATTCCAGCTATTAATGAGGATTCACATCTTGACTCCTGGTTTCCTGTGAGCAACTCACATGAAGACATATGCTCTTTCCAAAACAAAAATTGAATTTCAGGCACAAAATTCTATCTTAGAAAAAAAATAATTTTATAAAGCACAGGGTGTCAACTGGCTGCACATAGACCATATTCTGATCACTGTCATATTTAGTTTGGTCTTAATGGCATGGACCAACCCATTGTTTTAAATAATATAAATTCATTTTTATCACTTTGTTATTTTATTTTATCTTTTTTAGGTGAGGTAACCCTTGGTTGACTTCATAGATTGCAAGGACCTTGCCAGCTTATAATCCCTTATTTTTTATTTTTTTACGCCTACAGCACCTGGTCTTCTAGATGGTCTCCCATCCAAGTACTAACCAGGCCTGACCCTCCTTAGCTTCTGAGATCAGATGAGATTGGGCTTGTTCAGGGTGGCATGGCCGAAGACTGTTTTTATCACTTTAAAATAGAGAAATTACATATAAAAATCTGGATTTCTGACTTATTCTCAAAAGATCAGAATATTTGGCAACACGAGGTCTGCAATCTCATTCGTCAACAATCAGTAAGAGCTACGTAGCAACTGCCATCTTTAGGTGGCGCAATCTCTCCTCAGTTCACCACAGTCACCACCACAGGTGTTAATTATTGGTTATTATTGTGTTTTTGCTGTTATTTTTCATATAGTAGAATTAAAAGTATCATAAACTGTATCCTGTACTACTGTCTCTATTATAAGTTAGAACTAAATAATATCTGGAGTTCACCTATACTCAAAATGTCTAGGTTTCAGTCCAAAACCACACATTATACTGAAAATAAGGATGATCTCAAACTGTATGAAAAAAGACAAAAGTGCCAACAGAGATGTTAGAATTATCTGACAAAAAATTTAAAGCAGTCATCATAAAATTCTTCAATAAGCAATTACAAACATGCTTGAAACAAATAATAAAAAGTGAGAAAAAAAATAGAAGATATAAAGAAGATCCAAGTGGAAATTTTAGAACCGAAAAATACAATAAGAAAAAAAAAATCTCAAAGGATGGGCTGAATATTAAAAGAAAGGGAACAGAGGAAGAATCAGTGAACTGAAATATAGAACAATAGAAATTGCCCAATTTAAACAGCAGAGAGAAAACAGACTGGAAATAAAAGGAAAAAGAACAGAGCCTGAGGAACCTGTGGAACTAGAACAGAGGATCTAGCGTCATGTCATAGGGGTTCGGAAATAAAAGGAGAATAAAAGCGGGGCTGAAAAAGTACTCAAAGAAATAACATCTGAATACTTCCCAAATTTGGCGAGAGACATGAATGTAAAGCTGAGTATATTCCAAACAGGTTAAATCCAAAGAAATCCACACCAAGGCACATGTCATAGTCAAACTTCTAAAACTAAAGATGAAGCAAAAATCTTGAAAACTGTGAGAGAGAAGCAATAACTTTCTTTGAGGGGAAAAACAATTCAAATGACAAATGATTTTTCATTAGAAATCATCGAGGCCAGAAGGAAGTGGCACATTTTGAAAGTGCTGGAAGAAAAATAAAACCTGTCAAACCAGAATCCAGTGAAAATGTCTTTCAGGAATGAAGAAAAACTAAGAACTTTTTTGTCAGCTCACATACCCTAAAAAAATGGCTAATGAAATTTTTCTAAGAAAAAAATGATAAAAGAAGAAATCTTGGAATATCAGGAAAGAAGAAAGAACATAAACAAAAATATGGATAAATATTATATACTTTCCTTCTCTTGAGTCTTCTAAATAATGAACTTGGACACTCATTTGCCAGTATTTTATATCTATCAATATAAATTAGAAGTATAGGCTGAAGCTCTGGGAAAACATTCTGTAGATCCTCTTTTGTTTTGTTTTGTTTTGTTTTGTTTTCCCCCTCAAGGCATGGGCAGTAAACTTGATCTAACAGGAGTAAATTTTGTGGTCCTGACTCAGGGTCAAATGGTCATTAAACAGCCCACAGTAGAGAACAGCCAGTCCAGAAATGTCCCCAACAGCAACACTGATTGGCATGAGGAGACCAAGTCTTCCCCCTCGATTATAGCTGCTGCTTCTGTGGCCTGTCAGATGAACAGGCTGTTCCAGCCAGAGCCCATCAGTTTCGGGCCCACGTCCTTTATATGTGTGCCTCCCACTTAAGATAAGATTAAGTTTGGAGCCTTCATTTACTGTCTTCCTTCCAGCTGTGTTATCTTTAGTTTCTTACTTTCTTGCTGTTTTGTTTTATCATTTTCATTTCTAGGGCAGTAGTGACATAAATAAAATTCATGGGAAATTGTTTCTGGGGCTTTAAATTGCTAGCAGACACATATGGACCACTAATTGGTTGAGAGAAATGCAGCAGTCCTTTCTCTTTGGGATACGACTGTGGCAATGCAGGAGGAACCTGGAATTAACAAACTGTTGACTGAAATGTACTTTGGCTGGATAAAAAGAGTAATTCATGACAACCACGTATAGGAAGAGACTCAATTCTGCTATATCTGAAAGAGAAGTGTGCAGTGTTTTGCCATTCATGTAGTGTAACCTGCATGAGTTTTGTTTAAGGAAAACTGTGGCTCCGGCCTTTTGTGACAAAGGCCTTCCATGATCTGTCTCACATCTACTCTCATCTCTTATCACCTTTTCACCCTCTCCCCTACTCCTCCCACATGGAGCTATTTGCCGTTCCTCCTTTTTCATGCCTCTGTGCCTTTGTTCATGTTGTTCTTTTTGCCTATTATGACATTACCTCTTATCCACTTGGAAAACACCTACTCATCCTTTAATCCAGTTCAACAGCTTCTTCCTCTGTGGGGCCTTTCTTAAATCTAATCTACCCTTACTTCCACCCCACTCCAATGAGTTTCTTTCTCTTTGGTCTCCTACAACACTTTATACAGATCTCTATTAAAGTCTGTATCATTTTGTATTGTCCCTTTTACTGCACTGTGAAAATGAGATCTTGTTCATCTTTGTACCTTCAGGGACTGATTGTACCTGGGCATATGTTAAGAGCTCAATAAATTCTCATCGAATTAACAAATAGTGGATGAGGATACATTCAGTGTCATAATGATAAAACATTGCCCAGCACATCAATGTTAGAAAAGAGAAAATAATAAAATACAAGGCAAGGCTTCTACTTCTGGGAAGATGTAGTAGATATACTTTCTCCTATTCCTTCTCTGGATATTCTATTTAAAAAGTAAACATAATACTCTTCAAGTTAGAGAGAAGAAGGCAAACTGTTTGGGACCTGGGGACCTAAGGAATTCAGTAGTAAGTTCTTAGGCTTTTCCTTCTGCCTTTCATATCCTAGACTTACAGCTGAAGAAGCTGGCAACCTGGAAACACCGATATGCCCAGGCAAAATAAGTCTCAGCAAAAGCCCACTGCCTCTGGCGATGCCAAAGAAAGCTTAGTAAGGAGCTGGGACTTCATCCCCACTGAGTGGTAGTGAGCCACCGTGCCCATGTGATGTCAGTGGAGGACATATGGAGAGTCATATGTCTCCCTTAACTCTCCTAGTCAGACATGTATCAATGGAGGTGTAGTGGGAAGCCAGAATGCCCCCTTCTGCTCAGCAATAATGAAAGGCTCCTCTCCTCATGTATCAATGAAAGCTAGGTGGTAAACTTGGACTTTCTACCTCTGCTTGTCAGTAATGAGGCGGTGTCCCCACTTCCATTATTGGAGCAGTGTCAGAGGAAGCCAATTAAAAACCAAAGGTTAAAATCAGATTTGCTACCCTGCAACATTTTGGCTTACACTGGAGAGATGTGTTTCCTATTAAAACCCTGGATTCATTAATTTATTTAGCAAACGTTAATCGAATATCCTACATGCACCAGGTTCAGTGTGGGGCCTTAAGAATAGAACTAAGAACTCAACAGACATAGGTATGGTTCTGCCCATGAAGAACTTGCAATCCAGCAGGGAACACAGATCTCACAGAAACAAAGAAATTATAGCATGATAAAATAATTAAAGTCCAATAAGTAGTAAGAACACAATAAGAGAGCCACATCATCATTAACTTTTTGGCGGTGCCTACCATGTACGTATGGATAAACACATACCTAGAAGCCAAACTCTTTTCTCTCCCACATCGGTTACCACCATTTTCAGCTCTTTGGTCAGGAATTAGCCTAGAAAGGAAACCCAAGATCCTATGAATCTATGAATCACTGAGAATATCTTTTAAAAAATAATCCTAGTAATGTATTAGCTATGAGAAGTTTTTAGACTCACGGTGCATTAATAGATAAATGAGCCTTTGAGTACATACAATAGTTACTAACCTTAAAGGATTTGCACTAGCTTCACCAATATTTCCTGATTTTCATTCATGTAATTAACTGGCATATTTTTAGGTTTTACACATGATGATTGAGCTCTAACTCAGCAAACATTTACTGAGCATCTACTATGTGTCAGACTGTACCAGGCTTTCAGGACACAAAGGTGAGGGAGATACAAAGGGTTGAGAATAGGGGCAGGGAGAATTTTTCCATTAACTTTCTATGTGTGAACCTTGTCAAAACAAACAAACAAACAAACAAACAACAGAAAAACGAGATATCCTATTTTGCAGCATTATTTGGAATTCATAAAGACTGGAAATAATCCAGAAGTCCACCAGTAGAGGACTGATTAAATATTTGGAATTATTGGAACATGTATACAGTGGTGTACCATGTAGGTATAAAAAGAAATGAGGAACATCTCTGTACATTGCTATGGAGTTATCTTTAGAATATAATGTTAAAAAAAGTAAGGTGAATAAAAGTATATTTTATTTTATAAGATAAATGGAAGGGTAAACTTAAAACAAGTGTTAATATTTTAAGAAATGGAAAGATAAATTTTTTTTTTTTTAATGCCTACAGCACCTGGTCTTCCTAGGTGGTCTCCCATCCAAGTACTAACCAGGCCTGACCCTGCTTAGCTTCTGAAATCAGACATTGGGCTTGTTCAGGGTGGCATGGCCATAGACCATGGACTATAGCTCCACTGGAGTATAAACCCAGGACCTTCTGCGTGTAAAGCAGATGTGTTAACTGCCACACTATGGAACCACAAAGATAAGATAAATTTTAATAAAGCATAATTACCTGTTCAAAGGGAAGAAATAATACTATGATCAAAGCTACATTTCTCCAAATATTTCTTGTGTTATAGGTATGACTTTGAAACCACATGAATAGTTCACTTAACTGTAAAATAAAATTCAATTAAAAAAACCTAATCTCTAAATATTAGAAGCAATAAGAAACAAATAAACCTAACCGTGTATCAAGATGGTTGCAAAACCACACAAACAAAAACTCCTTTAAGTGACCATAAAACACAGCTGTTTGTCTCTAATAATGGGATTCCAACATGAGAAAAGGAGATATGAATGCAAGAATGAGATTAAGTAAATACCCTGTGGATGTAAATGGGAAGTACCTGTGTCAACTGGTTATGTGCTTTTTAAACAAACTCCTCTCCTAGCTGTATCCACAGAAAAAGCCTAGGAAAAATGGCTAATGCAGTAGCAAGAAGCACTTGAGTGAATTAATGGATCTAGGCAATGACCAATAGCTGCTAACATCACAACAAAAGAGAGGTAGCTATTATGTGTTCTTAATAGACATACAAACCACACATTGCTCTAAAATTGAACCTCAATCTGATCAGATCTCTAAATTTCACTATCAACTCACAGAAAATAGAATGAATAGAGAAACATGTTAAACGGCATGATGAAGATTCAGTAATCAAAACCCACTCTGGGAAACTACAGGAAAAATGACCCAGTTTCTTCAACAACAAAATTATAAGAAAAAAAAATATGATAAAAAGACTTAAGAGACCTATTAATCAATTTCAATATGTAGACCATATTTGGATAAGTTACTTGTTTAAACTAGACAATTGGAGAAACTTGAGCGTTGCCTGGATATTGTTCGATATTAAAGAATTAATGTTAATTGAAAAATATGCTAACTAAAAAGATTTTAAAAACCACAATATAGTTATGCTTTTAAAAAGAACCCTTGTCTTTTAGAGATATGTACTGAAATATTTATAAGTGACATGATATGATGGTTGAGGATTTGCTTCATAGTAATTCAGATTTGGGGGCACTGGAATGGATGAAACTAGATTAACTATGAATTGAAAATTATTGAATCTGGATGATAGGTTCATGGGGACTCTCTACTTTTGCATAGGTTTGAAAATTTTCATAGTAAAAGGTTAATTCCAAAAAGAGGTAGCCTATTAAATATAAGGTTTACTCTCTGAGTTCGTTTGTGCTTGGTCTGACCATGTTTAGGACCTGTCATCTGGTTCCCGTTTCCTTAGATACCAACAAATATTATTACAAAAAGAAAAATGACTTTGCTGAGATACTGTTTCCGTATGCTACCCTAATGTAAGAAAAATTGGGGGCTGCCAAACCTGTGTAACTGAAACTGGGGTGAGGAGGCTCGTGTGGCTGCTGACTTGCTCTTTAGGGTTCTGCTTCTTCCATTTGGTCTCTGATACTGATACCTAACAGCCATCTGTGGCTGCGGCTTGGAAATGATGTGACTTCTGAAAAGGAAGGACCTCCAACAGCAGGACTATGTCAACTGCTCAAAAATGAGGAACATAAAATATTACCTCCATCTAGCAGTATAATAATTGAAAGACATTTTTGAATCCAGACTCATGGTTTTTTAGGGCTAGTAGGAACCTTATAGCTTGTGTAGTTCAAACCATTTGTGGCAGATGGAGAAATGAAAGCCTGGAGAGATGAAGTGGCTTGGTCAAGGTTGCACAGGCCATGGAAGAGTTGAGATCAATGCCCAGATTTCACCAATTTCCAGAGTTCAGTGCTCTTTCCTCCACACAGCATCTGGAGTGGGTAGGACCTTGACTTTTTTCTTTGGTTTTAGTCTGAACTCCCTATAATCTATACCACTAATTCTCTGGAGCAACATGCTATGACAAAGGGGAATTTTCAGTCCTTCCAGTATCTGGGCATGGGACTAGTGACATGTGCGTTAGTGGAGGGAGTGGCATGACTTTAGAATAGTTGGCAAAATAAGCTGAAGGACACTTCTCAGGATGAGTTGTGATTTGTGCTTGGAAGTGAAGATGGCTGCATATCAAAGCATGAGTTTGTGCCTGCCGGACTCCAGGAAGAGGTTTAAAGGACAGGCAGGCTCTGGATAGATTATGTGAGTTTAAATCCATGCTTTGTCACTTACTAGCTGTATGTGTTACCAATCTCTGTACCGCATCTATAAAATGGTGTCGTTGTGAAGAATGAGTAAGTTAACACAAGTAAAACCCTTAGACCAATGCCTGGCAGCATCCAAATGTTGGCTATGACCTAAGAGGGGAAACTGCATGCAAGTAGCAGTCACTGGGCATAACCAATAAGATTTACTTATTAAGACCATTAGATATCTTGGTAATTTCAAATAGGGCCTACTTGCTATAATTTTAGGGTCTCAAAAGTCTCCTTTAATCCAGAGCTGAGACACACAGTGCCCGGATGTCTCAGCCCTGGATTATGACATTAAAGACTATGCTACCAAATGTGTTACCTAGAAGTAGCAAATATGATCATGTAAGTCATTGACATTCCATTACCAATTCATTTATCATCTGAGAGAACTAGTCATTTGGCCAAGCCTTTAGGTAGGAAGCACAGTCAAGGACAGTATTGAGGGTATCTGGTAAATATCTTCCAAGCAGTTGTAGCAGACACTGTTGGATCCCACATCCCCTTGGCATTCACCTCTACACACTGAAGGCTGCTTACTCAGAAACATACAGCTCTGTCTGAGAGTACATTTTTTTTTTTTTCCTGGCTGTGAAAGTACATTCGGCCCATGAACAGGGCAAGCTAGAATTGCAGGAAAGTTAATGACCTTGGAATGGCCCACTAACAACAATGGTGGAGCAGTTAGTGATTAATATCTCAGCCCCTTCGTTGAGGTGTGTTGTATACTGTTGCCCAGAGTTCTCCATGAGACTGAGCCCCCTTTGCCCATAGTGGTAACCAGCATAAAAATGCACTTTATTGGCTTTTTATTCTCTACTTTCTTACTCCTCTGCTCTCTTATTTGATTCCTGGTGCGACTTTAAAATAGTTGGCAAAATTAGCTGAAGGACACATCTAGTAATTAGACCACTTGTACACTAAAATTCTGATATCACTGCAACGTATGTGTGTGGGGGGGTTTCCCCCACACCATCAAGCAATGCTCTAATACCAGCGGGATGTCCTATGATTTAACTCAATTCTGACACTGTCCACCTGGATATAGCCTCAGTTTCTAGAGGTTAAGGACTCAAGCCCACAAGACTAATTCCACTTCAGATGCCAATCAAAAGTCCGGGTTATTACCTGTGCTTTTGCCTGACTGGTTTATAAACCAGAGATTCCCACAACCCCCAAGATTAATTTTTTAGAGTGGTTTACAGAACTCAGGAAATCTGTTTACTCACTATATTACTGATTTATTACCAAGAATATTAAAGAATATGAATCAACAGTGAGATGAAGAGATACATAGAGCAGGGTCCCAAATAAAGAAGCTTCTGTCTCTGTGGGGTTTGGGCCCAGCATGGTGTCACATGGAAATGTTCTGGTTTACCAACCTGGAAACTCTCTGAACCCCATCCATTAGAGTTTTGTGGAGGCTTTATTACATAAGCATGATTGATTAAATCTTGGCCGTTGGTAATTGATTCAACCTCCAGCCCTTCTCCCCTCCCTGGATGTCAAGAGGTGGGATTGAAAGTTCCAACTCCCTATTTTTGGTCAACTCCACTGGAAATTAGCCCCGATCCTTCGGTGCATCCAAAAGTCATCAGCATAGACTCAGCACTGGTATAAAGGGGCTCGTAATGATTAACAAGACACTCACTTTACCTTTATGGCTCTGAAATGGTTTCAGGAACTAAGGACGAGAGACCAAATATTATAATTAAAGATGTTCTCATTGCTCTTATTGCTTAGGAAATTCCAAGGGTTTTAGGAGCTGTGAGCCAGGAACCATGGGCAAAGACCAAATATATATGAGAAATACATATTTGATTACCTGAATGAACAAATATATATTCTTATAAATCATAATATCATACACTCAAATCTATGTCTCAGGATCTGCTTTTGGGGAGCCCAAACCAAGATATTATCCTTCAAGTGTTTGTTTGGATTCCCCCATGCTTCTTGTTCTTTTTGCCTCTCTCTTCTCCATATCGACATCGGCAATTCCAATCTCGAAATTTAGAGGCTATTTTTCTGATATAGCTACTCTGTAGTGTGGGATGGTTACCCTCTTGGCCTCAAATATCTCTGTGGCAATCTCCCTGGAGTAAGTAAGTAGAGTATTCAGAATTAATTAGTGTCACAGAACTCTCTTGAGACAGGCAAGCCACATACAATGACATTTGGGAAGTAGAAAAATCATCAAAACACCATTTCTTAACAGAACTCAAGACCTTGAATCTGGTTGACAACCAATTCCTAAATGAAATAAGGAAGCTCAAGTTTGGGCTTGAGGCAAGTTATCTGATAACTCTTGCACCCATACCACTATCAACAAGATTCACAGGTTATATCTGTCCTCAGACTTACTGATCCAGATAGCATTATAATAACACATAAAATTTATCAGTCTCCTTTGAAACTAGAATTTCATACAGAATTGAAAAATATTAATAGTTCTAAATCTTTTAAGTATACAGTGAATTAAACAGAATAAACATCTTATTAAGCTAATGAAATGATTTGCAGTTTAAAGTTCAGTGTTGCTAAAAGCTAACTGAACTACTCTATATTCAGATGATGACAAGGCTAAAACAAATAAATAAAAGTAATCTCTCTCAGGAGATCAGGAATACTAATTATGTTCATAACCTTTTTTAAAAAAATAATCCTGGGACTCTTTCTAAGTCACTTACTTTAACCCCAAAACCATCCTACCCCTTGCCTTTATGAAGAATTTTAAAAGGCAATTTTAAGCATATAATTATTATATTATTCAATGGTTCCAGAAGTAGAGATGTATTATTAATTCATCATTCATTCACCCATTCATCCACTCACTCGGCCACCTACTTACAAATATTTATTAAGCAGCCACTGCATGTGAAGTCCTACGCTAAGTTCTGGCTATACACTAGTAACCAAAACACATATGGGTCCCAGCTCTCGTGGAGCTACTAGTATAGTGAATTCTACAGTGTAAATTCTAGTAAGATTTCTGTGAGTATACCATTTCTATATTTGAAATATTGTTTTCCTCATTAAGACTCAGAGAGTTAAATTGAGGTATAATATTTTTAACTACAAAAATGTAAAGGTAAGAACGCTTGGAAAGAGAATGGAGGCCCTGTGTAAATACAGCTGAGTGCAACCTGTAGTCTGTGCAAGCAAAGTGATTAGATCGCATACTGTGAGTTGGGAAAGCAGGGCAGTGGCCCAAGAGAACCAATACACTGGCCTGTTTCTGTTTAATATTATTCTGTTGAGGTGCTTTTTTTTTATGACTAGGAAAACAAAAGCAGGCAAGACAAAGTTTGGGACAGGTATACCCTTGAATTCCCATGTCACATTGGAGTTTGCAAATTCTTCTTCTGTTCCTTGGTCCCCAAAACTTCTAAAAGAGCAGATGAATAATCATTCCTGGTTTATGGAATGAGCTGAATCATCTCTTGTTGAGAGAAAAGGAACAATTCCTCTTGAGAAAGATTGTACTGATCATATTGCTTAGTCTTGGATTCCCTGTGGTGGGGTTAGGTTGTGGAGAGAGCTGAGTCCTTATAAGGAGGAAATGTGTTCACTCATTATATTGATATGGTTTTACTACAGCAACTGTTGTAGCTCTTGTTCTCTTTTATCTGGTCAGGGGTAGGTGAGCAGATCTGGTGATCTAGATATTTCCCTTTATTTGCCTTGGGAAATTGTTGATAAACGACAGTGAATCAGGCCTCATCTGTACAGGCCCAGAGTGATTGAGCAAATTGTTTCTCCTGCCAAGATTCTGGATGACTTGTGCTCAAATCAGCTTTCTGTTCTCATGTTAGTATTGCCATTATAACAATTTTTGGATCACAGTATAATTATTTTGTACAGGTCTCCATTATGATTATTTGATACATGTCACCTTTATAACAAATTTTGGAGCACAGTATATTTGTTTATTTGCATGTCCATGTTTGCTTGCTAGACTGTGAGTTACTGCAGAGCAGGAATTATGTCTTTTCTTCTTGGTATCTTCAATGACCAGCGCAGTGCTTCGTAAACAGAGGTGCCCAGTAAGTATTTGTTGACTGAATGAACAAATGAAGGATGGAGGGAATCTCTCTGGGTACTCAACAAGAAAGATTCAGAAGTCTATCTGGATTGGTTGTTAACCCAGTCACTCTTTGCACTGTTGGCTGGCCTGACCACATGTAGGCCTGCTTTGCTAATATTCAGGGTATTACTATGTCCAACTATCTTCAAATGGAGTTGCTTTTATAGTTTGGATGGAAAAAACTGCTATATTATTTCAAATGATTGTGAAATAATAAAACAAATAATAACCTCAAATGCCAGAAAACATTATTTTCATGGAACTTTCTAAAAAACAGTTCTACAGTATCTACTTACAAAATATACACAAAAGGAGAAAATAGCGTTACAAACTACTGAGTGCCATGGATTATTTTCATAATAGGAACAAGAATGTTTGCCATGCAGCAGAATGTGGTTAGGATAAAAATATCTTCTCAAGCAAGGCAGGGCATTTTCTCCATGTTAAGCCACAGGATGGAACAGTGATAGGGAAATTATTTATTGATTATAACATTTAAAAATTCCTTTTCTAAATCAATTCTTCTTTAAATAGGGTAAAGTGAAAAGCTATTGGAACTTTGGAGGATATGGGCAGAAGGACCTGAAGACATCTGCTTGTCATTGTTTGGAGCATACATTGGAGATAGAAAATTTAGGTTTCTGAGTTTATCTGTTAAGATTGGGTGGGAATGTATAAAACAACAAAACTGCAGATAATGGTGGATTAAACATGTTTTTCTTTTCTTTCATGTCAAAGAAGTCTACAGGTAAAGAGTACAGGATTGGCATAGAATCTCCTTCTGTCTGCTTCACTTTCACTAACACTTGGCTTCTCTTCAAGTTTGCCTCATGGTTTTGGCATTATTACTGGAGATCTAGCCATCACATCTGCAATCCAGGCAGTAGGAAGGAGGAACGGGAAAGGGCACTCCTTCCTGCTGAATCAGTTCTCTTTAAAGGAACTTTCTGGAAGCTCCCAGCCAATGATTGTCGCTTACCTCTCCTACTAATAGTGAAGGAGTTTTGTTACCAGGGAAGAAAGAAGATAGCTGTTTGAATAGCAAAACAGCAGTCTTTGATACCAAGTCAGTCAGATAGTACAGTTTAAAAACCATAATACTTCTCAGAGTTATTGAATAATCAGAGTGCTAATGGGAATATGTATGTATAGATGCTCCAAATCTGAACACACTTCATGCCTGTGGCCAGAGCAGGGATGCCAGGAGTACTCTCTATGGGAAAGGCAGGCTATCAATCTGTTGAAAGTCTCATGGGATAGTTAATATTCATTATGTTGGTAAATTTACCAAGGTTCAGGATTTGACCTTCATTAATGCAGAGATGAAAACTTGATTTAAAAAAAACAAGCTTGATTATTTTCAGCACACCATATGTGGATCTGAGTATCAATGAAAAATTCAAATTACCCAAACTTAGAGGTAGAAAAATCATAGATGTGGAAAAGCAAAATATTTATTCATTCGCAGTGAGAACTGTTGCAGGGAACAAAATGCTCACAGAAGTTTGCTTGATGAGCATGGAATTAGAAAAAGACCAGATAAATAGTTGAATGCTTAGTGGAATTAGACTAAAGTGAAGATGGGCTTGCCATGGGACCAGAAGGCAGTTCAAGGGGCTCAACTTCCTTCCTCTCCTGTCAGTTCTTCTTGGTCCACTACCTGTGTTGCTTCCTTTTCCCGTATCCTCAGCTGTCCTCCTCCCCCGCTTCTAAATGCGACACTCAGAATTATTTACCCTCAAGCAGATTACAGCCAATCTTGTAGGCTTGGGAACCTCACTGTCTCTTTAGAGTGATTTTGTGTATCTCTGCTCTGACCCAATATGTATGGAGTTTAAATGTTAACTCTCAGAAGGAAATTTAATTTTACTTATTTCTAAGTTTTTAGGAGGAGCCTCAATTGTAAACCCCATATGCTGCCTCTAATGGGCTGTTACATAGATATTTAAAAATGAACGTTATCCTTTCATGGTAGAGGATAAAAAGTGATGAGGAAAGATTGTCAATTAGAGTTGACTGATATGACTCAGAAAAATGACGGAAGAAGTTACTGTTTGGAAACAGGAAGTCAATGTGTGAAAGCTTAAAAGCAGGGCTC
The DNA here is from genome assembly GCF_902729225.1 of Pteropus medius. Classification (NCBI taxonomy): domain Eukaryota; kingdom Metazoa; phylum Chordata; class Mammalia; order Chiroptera; family Pteropodidae; genus Pteropus; species Pteropus medius. The sequence goes on along the minus strand of NW_024344370.1, from coordinate 3,431,983 downwards.
AATCATTTAAGACTCAAGGAACCCAGTGTTCAGCCAGTATGCACTTGATACTCAAATAACTCATACGAGTAGCATTACAGGTGTGCCTCAGTAATTTTGTGAAATTGTAAGCTTTTGGAGAGACCTGAGTATATTGCCCTCTTCTGAAAAAATCAAGCTCCGAAGCACTACTCTTCTATCATTTCAGGGTGAGCTGAGATTTATTATGTGCACAAACTATGAGAGTTGGAAGGTAGGACTAATTCTGCTACCTGGTTCTAGCAGAATTATTTTTTCTAATTGTTTTCAGTGCGGTCACTTTCTATTAAAACCAACTAGTTGTAAAATAAAGCATGAAGCCTTTTTCTATGTCTGTGGGGAAGGCAAATGTGCTCTGTCCACAGTCACGAAGAAAGGAGAAAGTGGGATAATTCAGAATAACAACAGCCAGCCATGTTCTCCTAAAACCTTTGAGCAATTTAAAAATTTCGATATTTGCCTCATCAACTCTCAATGTGCACTTGAGGCCATAGGTGGAATCAAATAATCTCTCAAAGACAGAACTCCCCAAACTACAATGTTATCTATGTTCTTTTAGGCTATGTTAGGAAGATTTCAAAATGTTTAATAAAATACTACTTTCCTGAAAGAATGAGGTATTCTTTTCAATTGTGGGCTTCATCATTAACTGCTGTCAAAATAAACTGTTTACCTTCCAATTTAACAGTCACAGATCTGCCATAGCTGTTGAAAGAGCTTCCTCTCTGGCAATCTCATCTGGTTTGACTATTGGATGTGAACAGTATAGAGTCTGAAAACACAGTTCTCAGGTGTTAATGACAACTTTTCAGGATACTGACCAACTGCAATCAATAGTCCTTTTGTTAGATTAAAGAGTCCTTTTTTTCCTCCCCTGGGTTTTTAATTCAATTTTAAAAATTTTTATTTATTTATTTTAATTAGTTTCAAGTATACAGTGCATTGTATAGTTTACAGTGCAAGTATGCAGTGCATTTAATTAGTTTCAAGTATACAGTGCAATTAGACATCTACATAGTTCATAAAACGATCCCCCCAATTGTTTTCCCCCTCCACAGACCCTCCACGTAGCCAACATATTAATGTTAACTGCATTCCCTGCATTCCCTCTGCCTTGCTCCCCATCCCCGTGACTATCAGCTACTAATTTGTACTTCTTTAACCCTTCACCCCATTCTCCCAACTCCCCAAACTTTTTCCCCACTGTCCATCACCAAATTGTCCATTATATTTGTGAGTCTGTTTTTGATTAGTTTGTTCTTTTTATTCCTTAGATTCCGCATATAAGTGAAATCATATAGTATTTATCTTTCTCTGACTTAAATACCTTCTAGGTCCATCAAAGTAATATGTTTTTCCATCCCTTCCTTTTAGTCTCTGTCTTTTAATTTGAAGTGTCTCTTATAGGCAACATGTAGAGGTCTTGTTTTCCTTTCCATTCATTCACTCTTTTAGTTGGAACACTTAATTCTTTTCCATTTGAGGTACTTATTGATAGGAATGTAGTTGTTACCATTCTTTATTCTTGTTTTTGATACATGTTTTTTCTTCTTAGAGAAGTCCCTCCAACATTTCCTGTAATATGGGCTTGGTGATAAATTCCTTCAGGTTATTTTTGTCTGGAAAGCTCTTTATCTGTCCTCCAACTCTAAATGATAGCTTTTCTGGGTAAATTATTCTTGGTTGTAGATCCTGGGTCTTCATCCTGTTGAATATTTTTTACCAAGCCCTTCTATCCTGCATAGTTTCTTTAGAGAAATCAGCGGTAAGTCTTATGGGTTTTCTCTCATAAGTAACTATCTGTTTTTCTCTTGCTCCTTCTAATATTTAAAGAGTCTTTTTGTTAGATTTGTTTCATGGATTTAAAGTTTAGATGGAATAGATAATTAGTTTTTAATGGTGAGTCCAGAGTCCTTATAATTTCCCTCTTTTCTTTTCTTATGAAATATAGTTCAGAATTTCTGGGTCATAATCATATGTTTTTAATGAATCAAAAATGACATAAAATGGAATATTTAGAACCTTTTGTTTTACTACTTCATTCTCAAAGCAGTTCTATAGTTTAATTAGGTTACTTTTTAACCTAGTGCTTTTATTTGCTTAAGTATTCATAGTAGAGTAATGCTATCTACAAACCATGACAAGCGAATAAGCGAATTAAAGCATCCATTCTATAGAAACGTAGGAAAACTCGATGGTGCCACCTTGAAATGAAAACTATCCTCTGAAACCCAAATTAAATATAAAAGCTGAGATTAATCCTTTGGTTTCTGACTATTGCTGGAAAAGCCTGAATGACTCTCCTGTCCTCCACCACCACCCGCCCAAATCAGAAATTGTTGCCATTCTAATCACTGCACAGCCACATCGTGGACAGCTCAGAACTTCAAGCACACTTACTGAGTACACTTTGGTCTTTCAGTCATCAGTTCACACTGAAACATTTATAAAATGAACAATTTCATGACACTTATTGTTCTTTTTTGTAAGTTGTTATTAAGAATGTTCATTATCAGTAACTCTCAGATTTGCCCACTTATCAGAATCAACTGAACTGCTTTTAAACAATGCAGATTTCCAGGTTTGCTTCAGGCCTATTCAATTCGAATTTCTGGGCAAGGAGTCAGGGTCATCTGTATTACAAACAATCTTCTCAAGTGATCCTGAGGCAGTTGGTAGGGACATTGGAATCATGGCACAGTGGCCTTCTTAAAAGGTTCATGGAAGAAATTTTCTCTCACCTCAGTTCTGGTACCAGTGATCTTGGGCAAATAATTTATTTTTATCTTTGGATACTGTAATTCATATAACTGATTGTGTTGATCTTTTTTCACTGACTTATGTGAGACACACAGCCAAATATGGCTTCTTCTAGCAAAAGTATAGGAAGAAAATGATGGCCTTTTGGGTGTTAACAACACTCCTGTCTTCATCTCTTTCTTACTCTCATTTCAGGCTTTCCTCAATTTCTTCACCAAGTTATTGTTTTTTAAAAATTAATTAACTAAAAAAATTTTAAACCATTTGACACCCCACCTGGCAACCACTAATCTATTTTCTGTATCTATGAGCTTTTGTCTTTTTTTTTTTTTTAAGAGAGATTATACAGTATTGGTCTTTCTCTGTCTGATTTATTTCACTTAGCATAAAGCCCTCGAGGTCCATTCATGTTGCCGCAAATGGCAAGATTTCATTGTTTTTTTCATGTTTGAATAATATTCCATACAATTTCATTATCCATTCATCAATGGACACTTAAGTTGCTTCCAAATCTTGGCTATTGTAAATAGTATTGCAGTGAACATGGAGATGCATGCATCTTTTCAAGTTAGTGTTTTTATTTTGTTCAGATAAATACTCAGAAGTAGAATTGCTGGATCATACCGTATTTCTATTTTTAATTTTTGAGAAAAAATTATTTTTAATTTCATATTTCTTATTGCAGGTATTTTTTGTACATTTCTTTAAATCCTGTATGAAACAAAGTGTGACATAAATAAATGGTAAGTACTATCCTAAATATTTGTACAAACCTTTATGCGTCTTTCTTAACTTGAGTTGGGGTGTTTGAATTTACTGTTTCTTATTTTGAAAATACAGTTCAGGATAATCTAGCAGAGATCACAACATAAACCTAGTTGAAGGTGGTGCCATAACTGTCTAGTTGAATCAACTTTTGCCCTTTTGGGGACTGTAGGTAGAGTAGGGGGATATGCCATTTGCCGTACTCATTCCCATAAAAGACAGATAGTCTTCTAAATTTTATTCAGAATGAAATCAGCATAGCAGAAATACATCAGTAAGACATGTGAAAGAGAACTTGAACTCATAACAAAGTCAATCATAAGGGGCAAGAGTGGACTCTAACTATGTTCCACTTTAACTCCATCAAGCTACATCTGAAGATAAAGTTAGCCTATAGAACACATTATGGGAAAAACAACAAACAAACACAGCGAAAAACAGGCAGCAGCAGATCCAAAAAAATCATTTGTAGCCTCAGTTTGCATGAAGTTGGGCAAGCTTGCTTTTGATCCAAATCAGGTATTTCTTGGTAAGTAGGGTGTAGATTCCAGGTTTCTTGGCTACACCACATTTACGACCTCCAGAGACTAGGGCATAGAAGGCACCTTTGCAGACCAAGGGACCACCTGAATCACCCTGGAAAGAAGAAAATGGGAAGATACTTGGTAAGAAGTTGTTGAACTTTTTCTACCACCACCTGTTGATTACTCAAAGATTATTATCTGGGTCCTTGGTTTTTTGTGTCCTGAATAGTGCCCAATGTAGCCCCTTACTGGTGTAGGGTCTCTGTGTCTCTGTCTCTGTCCAGGACTATGTTCCTGTCTGTCTGTCTGTCTCTGTCTAGGACCATACATATACATTCTTTGGTAATCAGTGACTATTGAACTTTATTCATTAAGGAATGAATGGGTAGACATAAAGTTTAAAATAACTCACTGAAATAAAAGAAATTTTTTAAATTGTGAATTTCATTTTGGTGTTTATGGATCTGAAATCAAGTGGCTATTTAGACTGGCAGAAAGAGTATTGCAGTAATGTCTTGGTGGCAGGAGCTCTATCTTCTGTATAGCTTCTCCCTGTTTTGCATCCTCATAGAGATGAACATAGTGCTCTGCACATACACAACACTTAGAAAATATCTGCTCAAAAACCGATTCTTGAGGACTCACTCTGATAATAAAACATGTAACTAAAATTCTGTCAAGGAAAGTGACAGGGTCATAGAGGGGGCAGCCTGGCCTTTCAGATTAAGAGCTGCTTTCAAATCTGAAAAGTAGCCTTTGCCTCTGCTGCCACTCCCATCGAAAACTGCAGTACCTCATGCTCCGGTTGGCCTTGAAAATAGAAGTTCGGGAGATGATGATCCTGGGGCACTGCAAATGCACATGATCTTTGAAATCATCATACCTTCCACCTGATAATCACATGTATAGTGTGATGCAAATATTGTATTCTAATTTTTAAAAATATTGATAATCTATGTGCTACCTATTTGTCATCTGTAATCATGTACACCTATTTTTTTTTAGTACCCCAAGAGACAAGATTTTGAAAAATATGACTGTTGTTTCTTTGAGTCAGTCGGTTGACATGATTTAAAAAACACGAACTATATAGTTGAGCTTTTTTAAGTTAAGTCTTATAAGACCTGTCTATTAATTTAAAATGTGGTTCTTTTCTTAGAGAAGTTATCTTCTAATTGCCACTAGTGACTTCAGAGTTGGTAGACTTTCTAGGATGGTAATACCCCTCAGAAGAAGCCTGTACAAGTCATCAGATACAGTCTATTATCCTGATTAGAAAACATTTAATGAGTCTTTATTATATGTTGGGAATGTTCTTATGATTCATTTGGACTGAAAGATGAGAGGTAACGCTGTTTGGGAAGGGAGAGTTCTTTTAGGAACTGTAATTTTGTGTATTCCATGCCTCTCCTCTGAGCTAATGAGCAAATGGAGCCTTGACTATAGAACAGCTCTCTGAGATGCCTCTTTGAGTGATAGGCTCTTACCTGGCAGGAATCCTTCTGGCCTTTGGCATCTCCTGCACATACCATGTCTTTAGTTATAAACGGATTGCGGTTGTAATAACGTGGGGAGTTGCAAAGTTTTCGATCTATGATAGTAACAGTGACTTCTCGCAGGGTATCAGAGGGGCGGAAAAGTTCTGGATCGGTGGTGCCCCAGCCAGTAACATGGCACTTTGTTCCAGCTTTAATAGAATTTTTGGTGCTTGGGTAGAGCAGCTGGACATGCTTATCAAGTTTTGCGACCATGTGAAGCTGACAAATTGAAAAGAGAATAAATTATTATTCGTCCCCAATAATATTCTGCTATTAGCCTGAGTGATCCATGTGTGGTCCTTCTGTTCTAGGAGGGCGTCCCTCTTCTTGAATCTTCTTTGGTGGTAGCTCACAGCTGAATTCGTGGTTGTTGCTTTTTGGAACATGCTCTCCATTCCCCATGGAGTTCAGTGATGTTTGGAGAGGGAACTTATGCAGAGCAGGAATTTTGTTCAGTCTCAAGTAAACTGGCCTTTGCTCTGCATTGGATGATTTTCTGTGGAATAACATCCACAGGTCATGACTTTGAGGGTTGGGCTATTTCCTGCTGGATAGGACCCTTGAGTATGGTCTAGACTAAGTTTGGACTAGACTAAGTATGGTCTAGACTAAGTTGTAACTCACTTCTGTGTCCCTGAAGTCACTTGGTTGGCTCTGTTATATAAATGACTTGTATTTTTCATTTGCTAATGATAAAAGCATTTGGGGAAAAAGCTTTTGATCTGGATCCTTAGGCCTGTTAGGATGTTCCTTCCCACATATGTGAGCATCAGAGTTGCTTTTTCTTGTGTTAACACAGCCTGATGCATTTGTAATAAATTCTTGTTTCTTTCAAGGAAGTACATGGAGTTAAAATGAGCCCTTATATAGTATGTCACAGTCATCTCAAACATGAAGAGAGTGCTAACAAAGTGTTTTTGTATAGATGATTTAACAGCTGAACTATATTGTATAAGAATGTTGGAGAAACTAAAGGCAGGCAATGCTACATACCTTAACAAGCATGATATCATTTGATTCAGGATCTGATTTAAATCTTGAGAATGGTATGAATTTTATAATCTCAAATGTCTGTTTGGAGGCCTCATTCTTTGAGAGAGAGTGTGCTCCTAAAACCACTTTGAAAGACTGTCCTCTAGCAAACCTAAAAAAGGCAAAGAGAATAGAAGCAACGAAATGATTCCCAAATCCCCCATTGGATGAGAAATGATGGAAAAGGTCATATGCCTACAGGAATAAGGACCATTTCCACCTCAAATTCCCCAGCACTGTGAAAGAATATTAGAACTCATAACCTACTATGGGAAAAAGGAGTGAAATCCTAATTGACTAAAATCAAGTTTACAACAAAATTGTGTTAATTTATGTAAAATTAAAGGAAATTCTACTTCTCAAGTTTTTGGGTTGAGATTTATACCTACCATTGTTAAGTTTTCTTCTTTTTTTTTTATTAATTGAGGTAAAATATACATAACATAAAATTTACAACTGTAAGCATTTTTAAATATATAGTTCTATGGTATTAAATGCATTTAATTGTTCATCCATCACCACCATCAATCTCCAAAACTTTTTTATCTTCTCAGTGTTAATGGCATTAATAACTAAAAGGTAAAGACTCAGCTATTCACTTGTTAACCGGTATGTCTAGATGCTATTTCAGGGCAATTTGGAGAAGTAAGGTCCATTACATGGCTGTCATATATGCTCAGATGTTGTGTCCCCTCAATTAGAAAGATGATTTGAACAAGAAAGGAGAATTTTCCTTAAGGTAAAAAATAACTGCTAATTTAAAATGAAGACACTTTAGGGTTAGTAGCCATTGATAATTCCATTGTGGAGACTTAGAGGATATAAATGGGTGGGTCAGATGAAAAAAAAAAACAACAGTTTTTTTTTAAATCCCCAGTCATATACAGTTCTAGTACCAGTGTTTCAATTGTGCCACAACTGATCTGATTTACCGTATATTAAATAAAACTACATTTACATGTAGTTGTGAAAGTAGAAATGACTTTTCTAAGTTCTTGGCAATACCTGGGAGCCATCTGCATATTACAAAACTATCCTATTCTAATATGTGTTTTTAGGAAGTCACTTCAAATCCTTTTTTTGAACAAGGAAGGTTATACAAAGAATTATATTTGTTTACGTATATCTATTTAGTTGTCATTTGAAAAAGGGATCAAGACAGATTATTAAAAAACCACACATACCCATACATACAGATTAATAAAGATTAATGAAAGTTAAAAAGGGCACCGAAATACAGAAAAGAAAAGGAAAGTTGTTTCAGGTTTGGGGAATGAGTGCATAACTACTATGGGGCAAGTTGCGTATGGCAGGGCCTGCCAGGAATGACCACTTTTTGGTTTCTACCAAAAGAGTTTATTTTGGTTTTTTTTTGGAATTCCAGCTCTATTTGTTGAAAAGTTTACCTATTGCAAAATCAGGATGGGGATAAAATTTCTCAAAGGATGCGGACTGAATTTCCTAAGATTGATTCAAACTCAAATTCAACATACTCTCTAAACCCAAGGCTTTGGAGGGGAAGGATGAGAGAAAATCCCCAAGATCTTGGGTCTAAGAGAAACGATGGGTACACGTGTAAATAACGAGCCCAAGGAAGGCTGTGAGGTACAATGCGGACTGCGGAAGATAAAGTCTGACTAGGGGAAGGGTGCTGAGAACATTTCTGGTTTCCCTTTATCTTTTACCAATTTCCTTGATTAGTTAACACTTTTGAAACATTTTGGTTCTTTTCATCTCCACTGGGACACGTTAATACTAAAAACCACCCAAGCAGATTATGAACGCTCTCTAAACTTTCCATTTCTGGATACACTTTAACCGTAATCTGTACTACAAAGGTCAGTTTTTCTGCTCACATGATACCTGAGTTCTAGGATCCCACCTCCTTATAAACTCAGGTCTAAATTCATACAGAGGCATAATAATACCAGTGTCTTTCATTTGTACATTTGTACAGCACAGTGTTTCTCCATGGGTGGGCCACCTGCTTCAGAATGGACCACCTGCTTCAGAATCATCTGGAGGTATTGGTTTATAATGCAGCTTTCTGAGTCCCACCCTGGACTTACCTGGATCAAAACTACATATAGAGCAGAGTCAATGTGTTGCTTGCAGTACGTCTTTACTTCATCTGCTGAAGACATTCAGAAACATTGTCTCTATTGAGCCTAACAATAACCCTTCTCAGTGTTGTTAAAGCCAAAGGGCTATGTAGTCTTTATTGGTGAAAGAGTCCTTTGGCTGGCCAAAAGTGACACACATTGTAAGTAGGGGAATCAGGACCCAAACCCAGTTTTTGTGACTTTAAGTCCAGTGATTTTTCCGTGACACCTTTTTAAGCCCTGTGTCAAGAACTTTCAAGTCTCTTATTCCTTCTGCCCATCTGCTTTGGCATTGAGCAGTATGTCTGCTTAGACGCAGGCCTTCACTCTGACAGAGAAGGCAGGGTGCCTATTTCTTAGAGGTCTCTTTTGCCTAAGAGAGGAGGGAATGACCTAGCTGTCCTATCCCATTAATGCAACTGGATCATCAGATTGTTCCTCAGTGATTACCGTGGAAGGTACAGATAATGATATAACAACATTAGATAACATTTGCTAAGTTATAGTGGTATGTCAGGTTTTGTGCTAAGCATTTCACTTATTTTTTTTACCCCTTATTTAAACCTTACGACAGTCCTGTATGGGAGATATTATGATTATTCCCATTGGCACATGAGGAAATTGAGACTCATGTAAATGAACAAACCTGAGAAAGTCCCATAGATATTAAGAATGCAAATGCAGGCAGGATGGAAAGCTCAGTTCTGTTGAATCCAGGGCCTAGATTTTTAACCGTTCTACTCTGGGAGCCTTGAGTGATTTGTGATGAAGCAAGGGCATGTGGATGGGAGTGTGGGGGCTTCCATCTAATCACTGGCAGGTGGTAGGAGGGGAGGGTGCTCAGAAAGAGAAGACATTGGGAGAGACTCAGGAAGACAATGGACAAGAGTTGGTGAGAGATTGCTTCTCATAAGTTAAAATGTTGAAAATAAGATTATGCAAGAAGTCTTTTTACCAGTTTCCTTTTAAAATTGGCATGGCAACTAACAAAGGGTCAAGATACTGCGTGAGGAATCACGTAGATGGGTAGTGAGAGGGGAGCACCCCAGATTTGGCCTCCTCCACCGTTTCGCTGAGAGAGGGGCCGGGGTTAGTAAGCTATTCCTGCAGGATACTTGCAGTACATTTGTGGGAAGCCACCATTGAACTATTTCATAAGTATTTTGGATTTCACAAAGCTTAATATTTTTCTAAGCACTAATCCATCCACATTTTTACACCCAAGTGTCCTGTAGAGGAAATTTAAACTCCACATATTTTGAAGTTCTTTTAAACTCCAGCCATTTAAAATGATAGTCAGCAGTAGTTTTTTCTTTTTTCTTTCTTTTTTCTTTTCTTTTTTTTCCTTTAAACTCCAAGACCTCTTTTCCTTGATTTGTCAATTTGAGAATCCACCCCGACTGAGTCAAATTCACTTGACAAAATTTAAAATTCAACTTAATAATACTTTTTACCTTTAGGTAACACTTTATGGCTTGCGAAGGATTTCACATACTTTATTTTCAGCTTAGCCAAAAAAAAAAAAAAAAAAAAAAAAAACCCAAAAAACAAAAAGTCTTCAGATTTCTTTCTTCCTATCCAGCATTTGCTGAACATTTATAAGAAGTCAAGCTCTGTGTCTGGAGAAATTAAAGTCCATCTGAATGTCTACCATAAACATATTTGAGGATGTACATATTTTGAATTGAATGAATATTTACTGATAGTCACCCTCTGCCTAGCTGGTCCACAGGGAGCAAGTGCCCTGGAAAGAACAGAAGTGATGGGGACACAAGGGTGATTTCTATGACAGCAAGAATCCCATTTAAATAAATTAGCCACATTAAATTAGAAATTAGTGGCTTACTATTTGGAAATAAAACAGAAACTCTCACTGTTTCCAGGCTTCAAAATTTCTATTTTGTGTTCAGAAGTCTCATTAATGGAGCAATCAAACAACTACCCGCCCCCGCTCCCGCCACCCCACCAAACCTGGAGAAGCGAGTCAATTCAGGTGTTCCATTTAGGTATAGCTGCTGCTCAGAGAACAAAGCATTATGGCTAAGAGCTTCTTAAGTGAAATGCTGTAATGCTTATAAGGAAAGGAGAAGGAGGCCCTGTCTCTTTACAGCTTATTCATGTAAGACTCATAAGGAAGAAAACATACAAACAAACAAAAACAACCCCCCAAACTCCAACAACAACAAAAAAAACACTAAATTTTTGTGATGGTTGCAGAATCCCAAGAAGGGTTTTAGATTTTTTAAGCTGAAGTAAGAGAATCACAGGCTGAAATGGACTTTGAGAGGTCATAGTCTGTCTTCAGAAAAGCTTTTATTCTAAGTATCTCAGAAAAAGAACTCTGTGTATGTGTGTGTATGTGTGTGTAAATCATCTATAACTTTTTTTTCTCACCCGGGTAGGTTGTTGCCCACTACAGCTGTGATTCCCAGCTATGGGCCTCACTTCTAGGCTGGGAAAGGGGGCAGAAGAGTTAATGTAAGGAGTCTAAAAATCCATTAGCAAAGCAAGTTTCTCTTACTACTACTACTACGGCTAGCTGTAACTTATTTGTATTTACTATGTGCTCAGCATATTCAAATATTTATAAGGATACTATTTAATCATCAAAATCCCATGAAGCAAGTACTACTATTATCATTGCCCATGTGTAAAATGGGGAAGTGGAGGTGCAAACTCAGGTTGTCTGATTTTCTCATGAGAAGTATGACCTAATAAGGTCAGGAATACTGCTGCTTCCATTATTACTGCTGACGCATTAGAATTTGTCTAATGGCTTCATGGGAAAGGTAGGCCAGCTCTCCCTTTCTGAAAAGGAAAATTCAGGGCAGAAAACATGGATGTGCAAATTCCACCAGTCGGTCAGTTATCACAGAAGCTACTGGTAGATCAAATTCTCTCCTGGGAGAGGTGAGCTTCTCTTCTCATCAACTTGAGGAAAAACATGGAAAAAAAGCAGAAAGTGCAATGACTCACTGATCGTGGCAGTGGGCTGCTGTCAGCACCCACTGAGGATGGATCAGGACTCCTCCGCAAACGTGATTGCCGCCATACTGGAGGGAAGCCATAAACGGCCTGGAATGAGGTGACACTTCTTTCCCTCCAATTATCTCCATGTTGAAACCTACAAAAGAAAATCGAAAGATTTAACATAAGAGATCTAAGCAGATAATTTCATGTAACTCTTCTTTCGACAATCATGATATCATTATCAAAGATTTTAAAAGAATCCTACAATCACCTAATAGTTATAATTTTACTGACGAACAATTGTATAACACATTACAGGTTAGAGGAATAGACATGGTTATGCAAAATAATTTTCATTTATACTGTAACAATACAATCACTAGAAATTCATTTAATGCTCACATTTGGTAGGCACAGAAGATACTTACACTCTGGAGTCAGATAAGCTCCAGCTATTAGGAAAAAGAGAGACAAAGAAGAGAACTTGGTCATTTTAATGGCTTAGATTTAAGAAATACAGAAGAAATACTCTATCGGTAAAGGAAGAAGATTCTGAAGACTAAGTTTTGATCTCGCAAGTTTTAACTTGTTCACCACAAATGTTCTAGAGGTAAGGATTTTCACACTGAAGTCTAAAGGGGTATATCAGTTTGGGGAGTTTCAGGTCTGTGCTTTTAGCACTTTTGGGGGAGTTCCGTGTGCAATAAAGAATTCATTCCTAGAGTTAACCACCTTCAATATCTGTATGAACACTCATGTTATGAATGATGCAAGAATAAAAAAAATTCAAGCCATAGAAATAAATTAAGTTGCAGACAGGGTTCTAAAGCAATACTTACAATTTTTCCTGGCAGAAAATGGTGCCTATCACATTTAGTTTCTCTTTGTCATTTGGACATAGATTTATTAAGTAGAAAGACATAGAACCTTGCACAAATAATGGTTGTGTTACAATAAGGCTTTGCTAAAGCCTGAATGTCATCCAGAGAAACCCATATGCTTCTAAACAAACTTATTCCTAGTCATGCCATTTTCTCTAAATTTGACCACATTTGGTTAAATTTTAGTTATATTTTCAGGAGACTTCATAATGGTATTAAAGGGAACATTGGCAACATATTTTTAAATTTTGAGTTTCTCTTTTACTCATTTTTTTAATTGAAAATGACCATGTGTTTATCCAGGGCTTAATAATAATGTATTTAAAAAATCAAGGACTACATTTCATCATTCTCCCCAGTAACAGATGATAATGCATTGCTAGGCTTTCTATAGTACTTTCTCCTTCACTACAAGAGGTATTAGATTCTAATTTTGCTAGGTGCTGATTAATAGTGCAAGTATTATACAATACAGAGTACAAATAGAAAAATCAGGCACCAGAAACTCAATTACTTTCCAGAAACACTGACCAAATTACCTTGAATTAACAGTACTTACTTTCTTTATTCTAAGATCTTTACATCCTATCTTCTATTTTTTTAATAAAGAAAAATTGAAATCCAGGGCTATTACTCTTGGCGGACTGCAAAAGACTCCTACCAAATTGTTGTTTTCTAGCATAAGACAGTAGGAATAATAATAAACAATATTGTAATTATATATTATACATTATAATTTGATAAGTGCCTTTAATTATTTCCAAAATTCTTTTTACATGATCATTTATATTTTTTCATGTCTTCTGTCTGTGAGGAAGGCAGGACAACTATTATGTTACAAATGAAGAAATAGGCTCAGGAAGGCTAAGTAATTTGCCTAATGTTACAGCATACAACCTGGACCAAATCATTTGCCTGACCTGAAATTACTTGTATGTTAATAAATACACTACCAGAGCACAGAATTTGAAAAATATCCTGTTTTCACTTAACAAGGATACGGCAACAGTAAAGCTTTCTTGCATATTAAGTAAGCAGAATTAACAAAACCAATGCAGAGTAGTGACTTCCTGTCACAGAGAACTGTGAGTGAGACAAGGAGGAGCTGGATTAAGAAAAGCCACAAACTTAAACCAAACTTGTTAGTTTCAGTCAAATGCCCCTGTGAATTTTCAAGTCATCTTTGTCACTGTTGATGTACTTTAGGTGGATCCCTGTGTGCCAGTTTTCCAAGCTGTAAAGATGACAGGATGACGCCAGTTCCCTACTATATCCCAGTGATGTTGGGAACATAAGGAAGATAATGTGTGACATGTGGAAGTGATTTGAACTATGAGGAAGAAATGAACTGTGTAGATGACAAAGCTTCATTTCTGATGGGTGGAAGGGAGGCATGGTTAAAAACATCACTCCCTCCTTATTTTTATGTGGCAACATCCACATAGCTTTTAACAAATTGCTAAGCATTTTCAACTGTATCTCCACAGAGGCGGTTGTCATTAGTCTTGTTTTGTGGAAAGTCTTGCTGGAGATGACTGAGCTAGCAGGTGGCAGAATCAGTTTTTAAGCCCTTAAGTGCTGGCTCCAGGCTTCATGTTGCTTTCAACCCGACTACGTACCTGCCCTGTTTTGAAAAGTCTCTGGGGCTTAGATGCTCTAAAGAGGCAAGCTAGCTGTGACCAGGGGAAAAGGATTTAGTCATATGCACTGCAATTAGACATGGGTGAGATTTAGTTCACTTGGAAGGACAGTCTCATAACTCTTTCTTGTAGCTGACCTGGAAAATTCTGAGAATCATGTTGGTTTATAGTAATGAGTTCCTTGGTTTTGGCTTTAGTCCAATGCACTGGTTAATAGTATCATTTGTTATTATACTTAGGATCCTGGATTTGAGAACAGTGGGCTGTGTAACACAATGAGCTCCACATCTAATTTATTTCTGGGTGTTGGATTTTGTTCTGTTGAGTCTGCTGTGGAGAGAGCCTGTTTGCTTTGGATGGCTTTTGTAGCAGCTGTGCTGGGCTGAGCAAGTGTGAGGCTGCGGTGCTCAGCACAAGACTGGCTTCACACGTCGGGAGGCCTTGCTGTTGCATGTTATGTTCAGCTGTCCTTATTAGCTGCTCTTAGAGATGCTGCTTTTGAGCACAGGTTTTTGGTTTCCCTCCATCTCTCCTCTCTCTCTTGACCCTGCTGTGTTTTGGAAGACCCTTTGGAAGAACAGCTGTCTGGAAGCGCCAAAGGCCATGTGTGCTTCTCTCCATTGGGCTGCCTTTCTTTACCAGCCCAGACACCTGCTTTATCACATTCATCAGCCACACCCTCTTACAGTTGTGTCACTGAAACCATAACCTATAGACCTGTGCCAGTCTGTAACCTGTTTTTTACCCATCTGGGCAAAAATAGGCAGAGATTGAGAGTCAGAGCTTAGAAGCTCAATCCTAATTTATTTTATTTAATGAAATGTAATTTAGTGTCTGTTCGATCTAATCATTAACTAGGACATGCATTTTGTATGCTTTTGTTTTTAATTTAACTTTTCTATTCGTGTTGTATTATATCAAGTATCAGTTCACAAGGGACTGGAAGTTAAACCAAGCAAATTAACAAACAAACCCCCAAAACACACCTCATCTTCCTCGCGAGTAGTTTGAGCATAGCTCTGCAGACACGACTACGAAGCAGAGCTCTTTTGAGTTCTCTCTCTTCTCTTTTAGCCTCCTTGAAAAAGTTTCCCAGTACCAAGGTCTCCAGGACTCTCATGGCTGTCCAGGTCTCCCTAGCCTGAGGCACTTGAGATCAGGATTTGGCAGAATCCCCCTGGTTCCCTCCTATATGGCCCGCCATCGTCTGGGCCATGATTTCTGGCCAATAATGGTTTAGCCAATTGGATAAATGAATCTGCTAACAATTATGGTAGCCTTGAAAATTGGAGTGAGGTGGGCTATTGGGTGCTGTGTGATGACATTACGTCTGGAGGGTCCAAGACAATATAAATCCTACTTCAGATTACAAGTATCCCTCCCATAAAATTCCTTAATATTGATGAGCTTGAGAGCAATTGCAAAGGAAAGCAAAGTACACCTTAACTTGGACCTAGGGTTTTGTCCTTAACATCAATGCAGAGATGGATGGTAAGCTGGGTTAGGATATGTGGTGCACTACCTTGTCCTTAGCTACTTAAATTTAAGTACTTCAGAGAGTGCTCTATGACTTCTCTTTGGTGGAATGATGGTGGTGATGAGAGTGAGCTGGCAGGAAATTTGTTTTCTCTTCTACCTTAACTTTTAATCAAAATATATTTTGCATATTAATTATCTTCCTTGATTAACTATGAATATGTATCTTTCTTGATTAAACATGATTATGTTCCATCATCATTGAGTTACGTGACATAGCAGTCTTTTAACTTCATCCTCCTTTACTCCTCTCCAAGTCAACTATGAAATGACTGCAGTGAATGAGAAGTGCAGTGAGTAAAATACGGGATCTTGACGTAAGCAGTAATCATAGGAAAACACCTGAGAAGTTGGCAAATGAGGCTTTCCTAGTACTCCTGTAGCTGGCTGCCTGCTCACCTCATCTCAACCGTTTCTCTCATGCTGCCCTTTTATGATACCTCTTTTTTTTCTTTACTTCTTCAGGGTGGCTTTCAGTGTTCATTTTCAGTGAGTTGAAATATTATGGGAGGAACTGGAAAAGTCCCACATGGGGTGGTCCCTGTGATGTCTCTGGATCCAAGGCAGATCACTCACACTGTCTACAATATTTGTACCAAAAGATTTACACATGTGAGAATCTTTCCAACAGGAACGACCGCCAAAGGAAGGTTTACAGCCTTGATGTCTCTCCCAGGCAATAACTTGTGGGGACACTGGCCTCAAACAGGAATTGAGGACTTGGATAAGCCTAGTGGGGTTTTAGGGAGGTGACTAGGATCAATATGTAGGCCAAGTCAAGGGAAATATGTCAGTGAAAAGAACCAGGTGATAAAGATCAGAAGAAAGGTGGAAGTAGGAAGGAAAGGAAAGGGAAGTAAATCGTATTGTAGAGGAAAGAAGGAAACAATCAATTGAGAATGGGAGGCCTTATAGTAGAACATTTCCGTGAATATCTGAACATCTCAGATACTGTGATATGCCTCAAGCCAAATACATCATCTTTTTACAATAGAAACAGATCTGATAAAATGAATACTCATCACAATGAAAGCAATGCAGTTGTTCAAATTAATCAGAATGGTTTCATAAAATAAAGCCACAGCAGGCAAAATAGTAGGTATTTCAAAGGGGGTGATCAGACTAATGAGAAAATACAGTAAATGCTATGGCCGAACTGGAGCTCAATTGATTCACTATGCCTTAATTTTTCATTTACAATGAATTCAAGTTGAAATTGTCACACAGTTTTAAGTATGATAGAAATACTTTTTCCAAAGGCTAATGATTGGCCAAACAAAACACACACAGGTGTGCACACACACACACACACACATGCACACACACAAGCACACACACATATTTGCATCTCCATCCCAACCCCACACCCACTGATTCCTGAATCTCCACCTTAGTCTTTACCGGGAAAAAATTCCAGGTGGATTAAAAATTTTTATGAAAAAATGAAATCATTATAAGCACTAAATAAAATGGTAAATTAAAAATAATGTTTGATAGATGAGGGCATAAAGGAAATCACCAATAAATTAGCATATATAAAGCTTTGACTTTTGTAAGGTAAAAAACACCATAGGCAATATCCAAAGACATATGACAAAATGTTTGTATTTGTATTGAAAAGCATTTTCCCCCAAAGATAATATCTTTAATATATGAAAACTCTCAAAGATCAATCTAAAAAGATAAGAGTAATAATAAATGCACTTGATGATGAACAAATAGATCTAAATAAAAATAAAACAATACTTTAGTTAGGGACCTAACATATAAATAATACTTTTAAAAAAGTGTTGGTGATTACAAGATAAAAACCAAAGCACATTTCACATTTCTACAAGTCTTAGGAAGTATAAGTTTGATACACTAAGAGTACAACTATAGCAAATACTGATAAAAAGACCACCAAGTTGAGAAAAGATAAATCAGCAAAAATATAATCTAAATTCTCGTTGTTGGTTGATGAGTCAGTTGATGGGTGTTAGCAACAATGTAATTATCATTCTATTTCTTTTAGACATGGAACAATGTAATTATCATTCTATTTCTTCTACAACTTTCTCAATTCATCTCTTCTTTCCAAAGTCCAAAATATAAACTTTCCGTTCTCACCAGAATTTCAAATCACTGTCCTTTTTGCAATTTAGCCATGTCCACTAACTCTCCTCTGGGACATCTGACCTCTTTTCAGTCTGAACAAGATAATCATGTTAACAAGGCCCACACATCAACTCCAGGTTTCCCTACCCCCTTAACCTTCTACTATGGAAGTTCCCAACCCTACATCACCTTTACCATATGCTTTCTCAGATTCTAGCTTAAAAAATACTGCTACACAGGACACTGGTGGGCTAGCCCACCAGCTCAAGAGCGAGATGTACTCTTACTAAGATGTACTTACTAAGCTGTTAACTGTATTCTAGAAATTCTTTCACTCATTTCTTGTTCATTCTCTAAATCACTGGCCACAATAGCCTTTCCAGACTTTCATTTTTCCCAAGCCCCATATCCCACTTCTAGACCCAACACTTCACCTTCCACTTCAGAAGTCGAAGGTGAACTCTGTCTCTTTATCTAACTGCTCATCCTTTCTACCTGGTCAGGTGGATACACCTTCCTAAAGGAACAGCTTTATTCTTTCCTCATCTGCTGGGGACTTAATCTTTTGATTGTTTCTTTATATAGCAACTTAAATTTATATATCTTCATTAGCTCATTCCTTCGATCTTCATCCACCCATCTATCCATCCATCCCTACATTAGTTTTGTTTGCAAGCCTACATAGACCTATCTATTCATGAAAGATATTTATTTGAACATGGTTGTTCTTCAATTTATCATTCCTTTTCTTTCTTTCATAATCAGAGTTCTTTATTTCATAATCAATTTCTTGCTCTCTCTTGTCATCCTTACAAATTGTTTTCATTTCTCACTGAACAGATTTAAGTAAATCTTGTGGGTTTTCCTCAGTCCTCATTCTCTTTGATATCTTTGCATCCCTTTACTCTCCTTTTTCTTGAAGCATTCTCTGCTCCTGCCTACTGTCACACACTCTGTATTGATATTTTTCACCCCTGTAATCTCTCTCTTCACTGCTACTTCCACTTCCTCTTCCTGTTCTCCAAATTATGAGGACGAATGTTCTTAGGTGAACATTTACAGTTGCTAATTCTATATTTGAAATATTAAAGCCCTCCCTCATACTCTTTATACCAGTAATATCAGGAACCAAGAATATAATAGAGCCATTTTGAGTAAATGTCTCCAAGGGAATTCACAATGATAAAATCAAAATAACATAAAATAGATTCTAAATTAAGATTTTCATTGTTTTCATCAACAAAATTATAACGTTGGGAAGCTTCTTTTTTCTTTTCCCTCATATTCAAGATAGTAACCGTATTTCATTGTAAGCGACTTGATGCCAATAGTTGAATCAGTCTGTATTTTAATTTAGTATTTCCTCCAGACATTCTTTGAACGTGTGTCAACAGGAAAGAACATGTTTCAAAATCAACTTCTGCCCATTTCTCCCTTAATAAACAAAATTAAGTTTGAATACGCCTTTTAGTTCTCTCTATGCTTTCTGAAATTTGCCAAAAAAACTGAATTATCAGAATTGTTCAAGACCATATTCTAAAGCAGGTGAAATTAGCCATGGAGGCCCCTTCATCTCCACTCTCTTAACAGTTCTCATGTGCAAAGATTTATTGTCAGTAAATACCTACCAACGCCTCATAGCTCAAGAATATTTTAAGGTGTTGTCGCTTAACAGTGTATTCTCATTTTATTTAATGTATTTTAAATAATAAAAAAATCTCCTAGATTCAGAGGTAGCATCTCTAATGATGAAATGTCAGGTATGGTGACAGGAATGGAAATAGTTTGAGTGGATAACATTCCTTATATTGATTAACTCATACCATAAGGCATCACCTCCTCTGAGTACAGAAGAGGCTGGCTCTGAAATGTTTTGTTTTTGCATATTGTTGTATAATTGACAAGCCAGAAGTCACTGAATTGCTGCTGCCAGGGGGATGTTTAAAACTGTCGCACTAGAAGTGCTAACGTACATGTATTTCTACCTAATGTATGTGTGGGTCATGTAGGGGGTGGCCAGAGAAATATTTTAAAGTTTATATTTTAATCGGAGAGTACTCTTCTCACTAGAATGAGTTTTAAATGCTTCTCTGAAGAAACAAAGAACATAAAGTGAGTGCCCCAGGAGCTTATGGGCTTCCAGTTCGCACATCGCTCTGATGCACATACACAGAGAAGCCGTTCCCGGGTAATATGTACTAAGAATAATTGGAAGCTTCACAGTGGGGTAGCATGATGTTAGGGAAGATGTTCCTTCTCTGAGTGACACTTCTCTTGTGTAACTAACTGCCAGACATGCTCTGTAAGAACAAGCTCTCATTCAGTCAGAAGTCTTAGAAAAGTATACTTGTGATAGGATCTAAGCCAGCAGGCTGCAGCACCAGGTAACAGTATGCAAAGAGATCAACTCAAACCAAAGCCAAGGACGCTTGTTGTGTGATCTAAATCAAAGTGCTCAGAGTGTTCTGTAAGATGAGGCGATTTTTAATAACTCATAATTTAGGGAAGAAGGAAACTCTCCTAGAAGACCAGTCAGCCTTCCATCTGAGACATTGAGCACACCCTTAATTGTTTGTTCTTCAAAATTTTATCTCCAGAATGTTGTTTTGTGAAAGTGTCAGAAGAGATCCAGAGAGACAAGAGACTGTGATGAGAAAGGTTACGTGCATCGAAATGACCAATCCTCTTGGAAGAAAGGGTCAGAAAAATTGATGTAAAATCTCTGAATCAAAAACCAACATATGGGAAATCTATATTTTATTTAAAAAATAATTTCCTGGAGGAAATTTCTTTATTTTTAAGTTTTAAAGTAGTAATAATAACCATTGGCAACAACTGTTATCTCGAACTGTATTTTTAACTTATTAAATAAAAATTACTCTCTTCCAATGGGAAAACAAGGGATAAAAGAAGTAGGCAGCCAGAATTTTGCCAAGTGTATCAGAGGGAAGCCAAGACTCCATAGTAACTTAGCAATGAAGTCTGAGTCCCTGCTGAAATTTATTTTATAGACAGAGAATCAAGTCCTGGACACAAAACAAGATCAACATGAAACACACATAGAAGGGTCATCAGAATGTAGACAATGCAAGTAAGAGACAAGAAACAATCCAGACGAGTCTACAACAGGGATTATTCTATTTTCTCTGATTCATCAGGGAACACAAAGTTTATATCTGAACTCTCATCAATAATACTATTTTAGTATTTATATATGTTTTTATATATGTGTTTTTCCAGGTAACTGTTTAGTAAACTTGATATAATTGGATTCAGTCATTATCAACAAACCTTTTACAGGCAAAAGTCTTGGGTTAAAGAAGTATCCCCTGTAGGATTACTTACATACAGAGCAGAACAAAACCCACCTGAGTTGCAAGTCATAATTCTGTTACCTGTAATGCATTTTTTTCAGGATGTTGTTTCAACAAAGAATATATATGTCTGTTTGGACCACAAGTGTTAAAATCACAGGATGTAATTGCTGAAAGATACCTGTTTCAGTCAGATCCTGTCAGGAAATAGAATCTGACCTAGGTGGTTCAAATGAAGAGACTTTTCATGAAGGGGGACTACTCATAGAGGTGTAGGCTTGGTAAAGGGACTTGAGGCACTCAGGGGCTTGCAACAGCCATTGCTGCCCCTTATAGCACAAGAGCTGCAAGTTACCCAAGGGGAGCTGTAAGCACCGACACAGCCCCTGCCATAAATGCAGACCAAAGCAGGGAAGGAGTAGGGAAGAAATACCATGGCCCCATCCCTCTCTCCTCCTCTGATCTGCTGAAGGTGATTTCCATAGGCCAAATCCACAAGAAGCTGCAGGGCAAGGGAACCTGGGTGATGCAGTCCATAAAGTGTTCAGAGCAGGGCAGGAAAGGGCAGAGAAAAAATTGGGGATGGGTGGGGCAAGTGGTGAAAAACCACAGAGTACCTTAGAAATCTATCCTTTGTGCTCAGATGGAAAACTCCAAATTCTTTCTTTGTCTGGCCATAGACAAAACTCAGGTGGGCAGTGTGGGTAGAAGGTATGTGACTGTCTGAAGCAGCTTACACCTGGTAGAGGTAAGAGTTTGCTTGTTAAAAGTGAGCAGGCTGGCCCCTCTAGAAAAGAGCTGGCCTCTCCGTGGGAACCTAGATGTCCCAGTGCTTATGGCAACGAGTCCTGGTCAGTCTGTGATCATGCCAGGTGAGGGGCTGGTGCTTCTCCAACAACACATGCTTATAGGGGGATTCTACAGCTAGCTGGTGGCATCCCAGAGCTGCAATACTCAGTTCTCAGCTCCAGCTCCCATCATGCCAGGAAAGACCAGTCTCTCCCCCAAGCAAGAGGGCTGAGCTGATGAGATAAGGCTCAGTTGAGGCACTGACATGTCATGTTATGCTTGTATCTAGTCTCTGATCATACCAGGTAAAGAGCAGTGTTTCCTAGTTACGCAGCCCAAACTCTAGCTCTGTTTGACCTTCAGTGCACTGCTCTAGGATGGACCATGAGGAAACTGATCCTATCTCTCCAGTGATGTCTGCTCTGTCAGATACGGTATGTGTGTACTGCTTTGCCAGTTGTCTTTGTTTACAAGAAACTCAGGCAGGAACTGACAGGGTATTGTGGGTGGCAGCAAGGCTCCCACAGCAGACATTGAGAGTTTCTTGTTCCCCAGCCTTCCAGCCAGCATCTCCTTTAATCAACTGCATACTGACTCATAAGGCCGAGGTGACTGTCAGTACTCACGTACACAGCTCTGCAAAGTGAGATGATCAATGAGATGAATATTGAATGTTATGACCCAGCATGTGACGTCAGTGTGACACCTCACCTGTAGCTGGTGAGTAGACATCATAATGGGACAAAGAATGAAACAGGAAAAGCAAAATAAATGTGTTCATTAAAAAAAGAAAAACAGTTACATAAGTGCCCTTGAATAAATTAATAATATTTATTTGTGGTGCACTGCAAGTTGCTCGGTTATGTCTTTAAAGCTTTTATCATAAGTAAGGTTTCGACTCCCATTCATTTTGTTTGGAGGAGGGTATTGTGGAAAATGTGGCTTTTTATTATTCCATTGAAGTCCACTTTGTCAGGGATCCAAGTGGCTATAGCAACTAAATCTCTTGTTGACTCTTCCTCTAGACTCAATCCCCGAAAATTAGTTGGAACAGATTACAGTGAGCCCTGTGAAATTCGCCTTTTGGTTTCAGAGGAGCAGTGAACTGGAAGGCTCATCCGTTCTTTGATCCTTTGTGACTTCTCTATTCCTGCGAGTTGGGTGTGACTCATACAAGGTCTTGTTGTTTCACTCCCTTGGAAACTGTCCGACTGTTATAAATGAGGCCCACTCCTGACTGCCTTGACCTTCAGCCTCACAGCTGGATTCTGCAGACCCCAGAGCCCTTGGAACCCTGGGCTAATGTCAAGGGCTCTTTTCATATGTGCAAGGCCACATCTATAAAATAAACCACTTTAACAGTTTGGTGTTAAATTGATTTTTTATTGTATGAATTAAGCTTTATCCACAACCACCCCCTCCCCATAAGTAAATAGAATCAAAGGGTTTAGTGGCTGGAGACACAGGCTGAGCTTCTGTCACTTCTTGGGGATCTTACGTACTCCTTTTTTTTTTTTTTTTTTCCTATCTGCTTGGGTGCTCTAAGGAGACCAAAAAATCACAGGGTCATGGAGAGCCTGGGCAGGAGGGGGAGTCTGGTGGAGGACCAACCCAACGCTATGTTGTTATCTGAATATTCTGAGCACGCACTACTTGCCAGGTGCTGGGCTCAGTGCATCAGTTCAACCCTATGAAGTAGGAATTCTCATGTGTTTGTGCATCTGGGATAATCAAAGCTTAGAGCTTCAAATGTTGTGCCCAATTTTTACTCTTAATAAGTTGTATGCTCAGAATTCAAACTCAAATGATCTAACCCAAGTGATCTTACATTCTTAGCCACTGCTACATATGGTGAAATAAATCTGCTGCTTCCACCTGCCTTTACTTCCCGGTAGAGGAGCTCGGGTCAGAGGCAGTGGGGGGCCTGGTGCCCGAGAGGGCCGTAGAGGTAGAAGGCACAGGGCAGAAAGGAAAGTGATCTGATAAACCCTCCCACTAATGTGCTAGTGATGTAATGCTGGAGCTGCTTCTTGTGATTTAATTTTAGAAGAGGGTGAGGTGAGAGAACTCACCTTCCACCACAGCTCCTTGAGAACTTGGGCAGGGCAGAAAGACTCCAGGGGCTAGGGAGGGTCATCCTGCTTGCTATCTTTGGAGGGCTGGGGTTTGTGAGGCTATCTCTGAAATTTGTTTATTTCTTCTGTGCGGCGATGCCATTTCTGGAGCCCCTCAGAGGTGCAGCGCCCAAGCCAAGCATTGTGCAGACTGCAACAATGACCATAAATTGGTTCCTGCTCACTAGAACTAGAGGTTCTCCTGCACGTAAAGAACAGAGCTGGGAGTGCAGAAATGCCCAGTCAGCTGAGGGATAAATTCCGGCCTGGGAAGAGGCTGGGGAGAGCCTCATGCAGAAGGCATTTTAGCCTTCAGGGGTGAAGCGATCTGGTGAATGGACAAAAGGGGTTAAGCAGGTGGATGGAGGAGCAGACCCAGGCCAAGGCCACATTTGTCATCAATCGTGGACACATATGCCTATGATCTAGTCCTTTTTTGTTTTCTATGAAGAGAAATATTTAGTAACATTCTAAACTGTAAATATTAATGTGTTATATATAACCAGTATAAGGTAAAGTTAAAAAAATTAATATTTAGTTTAAAAATAAATTACAAAATTCCAGATTATCAAACATTTCATAACTCAGGTTTCTTCGGCAGTTGAATAAACAAGTTACCCTGAACAAGTTACTCTGAAGTCAGACTTTTTCTAGCTCTAAACTCAGAGCTCTGGTGTATTTACTTCTTGAGAGGCTTTCTGGGGCCACATTTATTGCTTCAACCCATTTCTCTTCTTTTCAGTTACAAAAGGTCTTTGATTATCTGTTTACAGTGGGACTGTATGTGGAGAAAAGTGTTTCTATGCTTTTTGAAGTCTTGGACTCTCCTAATAGAATGGAAAGTGTTCTGGTGATGTACCCTTCCCCTCAAAGGAGAGGCATGTCTTCCTGCAACAGGTCTGTGTGGCATTCCAACTGCAGTGGACAGTTTTGAAGGCTCACCATGTAAGACTATGTGACAGAGAGAATCCCACGCAGTTTTTGGAAGAGGTTATCATGGCAAGCATGCCACGCACGTTATCCCTTTTCAAACAGCTTTATTCAGTGGTTTCTTCTCAGGTCCCTCAAAAGTACCCATCACGTATTCCCTGGTAGGATCAAATACCCTACATTTTCTTGTTTTCAGTGTAGGCTTTTGTCTAGATGTAGGGTGCTTGAAAGGCTGTCATTCATGGCCCTATTTGAGTTCCATTATTTTAAATTAGTAAAATGAAGGCATTAATACTTTAAAACAGCTTGGATCAGTGGTCATCAAATTACCTACTTGTAATAACTGTTGATCCCTCATAGACTAGCTTCCTAGACTAGACCACATAAAATTTGAAGTTTTGATTTGCCATGTTGAGAACACTTTGAATACAGAAAGCCAAAGTACGTTGGATTCCTTTCATTCTTGGAGACATTGTTTGGTGTTTTATTCAGTGAGTACTTCCTAAATATATTTATAAAGGAGACAGGCTCAGCATGTTGTCTGGAAGTGGTGGTATATACACAAACTCATGATCCACTATTAGAAATGTAAGCTGGAGGTACGTGTACATGCACGTGTGTGTATATATGCACTTTGGAACAGAGAGCAGGCTATTAAGCTCAGGTTTTACAGAACATATATCTTACCCTAAAATACCTTTAGTCACATCAAGTTAGGATATTTATTAGGCAGTTTGTAAGATTAAAGTATTTGATTTCATCATTTAAAATTCTAGTAGAAGATTAAAGATTGGTAAACAATTTATTCTACTGCTAGGCAAATTGTTGATGGTGAGTCAACAAAAATAAACACAGGTCTATTTATTTAGAAAACCACTATATTTCATTGAATCTAAGATGTTTTTAGTGTAATTTGTGCCATTATTTTATATATCATTAAGGAAGAAAAATAATTCTTCCAATTAAACTGACATAAAGTTTCCAAATTACTAAAATTTTTTCTTATACTTATTGAAAGCACTCTTTTGGGCTTATTTTGGTATATATTTCTATAATTTAAAACTTTTGAACATTCATAGGACGGAACATAGAGATTTAATAAATTGGATAAAATATTTCTAAATGACTCCACATTCATATCTGGCCCTTCTGAATCACATGTCAGTGTTGTGTCTTTTTTCACAGAGGATAGGCACTTGCACCATCAAAATTATGAGTAATGCAGAATCTTAATAGCCAATTCTCCTACTGTGTTTGAGATTCCATTCCATGTAACTGACATTCCTCATGCAAGTTTTGATGTGCACATGTAGGCAGTGACAATTACATCATGATGACCATTTCCCAACTTCATTGATATTAACATGTGGAGATGTATGTCTTAGAATCAGTGGCATATGCTAACAAAATTTGAAGTGCATAATATAGTTAATAATCCTAGGCTAGTCCCTCAAAGATAGGCTTTTCATGTCGGAAATCTCCAGAGTAAAGACTGAGTAGTAACTCTACTAACATGAAGAGATGTGACTGGGAAAAACCGTTAGTCTAGAGGTTTCTCAAATTTTTGAGTTTGTCAAAATCAAGTGGCTTACTTGTTAAATGTGTCGATTCCTAGTCCCACTCCAGACCCATCACATTGGAATCACTGGGTGCAGCATTTTGGTGAGCTTCCCAGGACACCAGGGTACTCAGATGCAGGCGGTCTGGGGAACCCTGTTCAAGGCACCCTTAGCGTACAGACATTAAGCTGTCAGATCACAGGCGTGGAGACTTCATGAGGAACATGGCAGCTGAAAGAAAGCAAGACACTTCTTTTTTTTGAAAAGAGGTCACAATGTGGCCCTTCACTGAGAACATCTCAGGAAAAAAGGAGCCAAGATATTTTAATACAAGATTAAAGAGCGAGTCTGAAACTGCCAGTTTCTTAAAAAGTCCTAAATAAAGGGCTTGAAAGTTATGCTTCTTACTTCTCTTATTCTAGTGCTTACCTTTAACTTAAAACAAAAACAAAAACAAAAACATTCTATTCAACCCACATATCATGTCAAGGCTAAAGCAAACTGGCTGGACAAACTGATGAGTCTGAGGGTGGTCCTGATTAAGATTTTATTACATTCTAAAAAAGGTTAGGATAAGGAAGTGCCACGTTATTAGAAAAGTAAAGTAGCAGAATCATTTCCTATAATTCTTGTATTAATCAGAATTCTCAGTCTTTCCAAAATTCCTAGTGAAAATTCCAAACATCTTAGCAATAACTTCTAACATGACTTTTTCAACCTATGTTCTCTTATGCCAGAGAGTCTTAATATCTAAATGACTTCCAATGCCTAAGCTAATTTTTTAGTCATGTAGGAAACTAGTGATTTTTTGAAAACTCTTTTGGCCTATAAAAGCAGTTTGTGAGCTGTTTAGTCATCTTGCGCCAGGATGAGGTGAGGCAGGCTGCAGGGGGGAGGGTTGGGGTCTTTCTAAGCAAGAATGTTAATGCTCAGCCATCATTCTGTGAATTAAGTGAATGAAAAACTATGCCATTTGCAGAAGATGAGGGAGATGGAGGAACAAGTGAGCCTGACATAGATAGCCACAGACTCATTTGTGTGTGTATGTGGTATAATTTGTCTTACAGAATAAGAAATAATGTTTTACAGATATATGGTAATTTAGTTGATAACATGTTTTCATATCTACATTCTGCTTTGATCTGTACATTTGTTTGAAAAAAGAATGGTGTTTCTATCTCTTATATTTTGCTGGAGAAAAATGACTTTGTGTTAATCAGGAAGTCTGGTTGGTGTCTTATACCAGGACCGATGGTGGAGCTGGAACTCAAACTCAGGTCTTCTGGTCCCAAGTTCAGGACTGCATACATTTGAATACTCACCCTGCTTCTCATCTTCTGTCAGGGCAGTGACTAGTGCTTCTTGATGTGGCTTCCTATTTGAAGGCAGAAGGACACTGGAATTTGACTGGAATTTCTTGCAGATGGGAGTATAGACTCAGAACCCTGATTCGAGAAAGAGCTATCTGTTAAGAACACTTGCCTAACTCCTCACATTAGAAACTGCCAGAATTGGAGGCAAAGAGGAGAAATAGGCAGCTAGGTAGTGAGAGCTCCTCACGTGTTCCCAAGTCTAGACTTTGTCACTCTAAAAGATTTCCTAGCAGTGTGAACCCAAAGTGGAAGTGTCTAGGTTTGGCTAAAGTTAAAAACAGACCCGATTCTGGGTCTGTTTCCTTGGTGGACTCTGTTGGCACCAAAGCTCAGTATATAGTGACAAACTTCTCTGAGAGGTACCCAGAAACTTGGGGTTGACATTCGTAGTAGATGCTGTCCTATCTTTTCAAACTACCCCCCACTCATGATTCTTGCAGGGATGTTTGCTGTAAGCCATTGTGATTGCTGCCAACACACACACAATCAGGAGGCCCCATTCAGGCAAAAAGCTTAATTAAAGCAGGTGCGCTTCATCTTATTCTTCTGAGCAGAGGTGGTTTTTGGTAATTCCTGGACCATCAAATTCCCCTTTACTATTAAATTTGTCTTTATTAAGAATTAAAACTTAGAGAACTGGAGAGATATTTCTTTTGGGAAAATATTTCCTCTGAGACATCAGATCATTTTTAAGGAATGAAGTAAATTTTTAGAAATTGAGACTCTTGATAATAATAGTCATGATGTTCCTTTTGATCCTCTTGACTCATTACTGAGATAGAGAGGAGAGACTGGGGGGCAGGTCTAAGGTATGTGTCATGTGACGTGCCTAAAATCACGTAGCTTGGTATTGGCAGAGCTGTTTCTAGAACTCCTGCAAGCTGTTCCCAGGTCAGGAGGCTCTGGGAGGAGTCCCTGTGACTGCTGTGAAATGCAGTCAGTTTGGCAGACAAGTTTCATCAGGGCCCATCAACCACAAGGAGGTTTCATGAACTTCTCAGAGTAGATGTGGTGCTGTCAGACCCAAGGCTGAAAGTTCAAGAGGACAAAGTTGGTTAGCTGCGCAGTTGTTGACATGTTGGAACTAAAGTCTCCGCTCAGACGTCAGTCCACCCTCAGCTACTTCTGCTGCCTTAGGAAACCTCTCGCTCACGCCCGCAAAGAAGCCTCATGGGCTGCAGCTCAATCCAAGCTGCCCAAGAACCCGGCCTCACTTTCTTCCTCTGGTAGAGAGAGAGAGGGAGCACACTGGTGCCCATTTTAACTTATTTTTCTCTGAAAATGATTCTGAGAAACAGTTGTAAACATTTACATGTTTATTCAATATTAAGCCCTTATTATATGCTAGACTTTGTGCTAAGCACATGTATAATATTGCCATTAGCTGAGTGTCAAAGGAGGAGGATTTTCAGATGGTACCAAACAAAAACGAAAACGAAACTACAAAGTCTTATACACCTAAGTTTCTCCATTTGCTTCTTGGACATTTTCGCCTTCAAGGCTGTTTTTCTAATTTAATTTAAATCAAACTTATCTGATAAAGAGGTTTGTGAGGAAAGCACAGTCAGCATGGTGCAGGTTGGCTTGACCATGAGAGTTGGGAACCTTTCCAGAGCCTTTGTCACTTTACCGATCCAAAAACAAACAAGCAAACAAACAAAACAACAACACACAGAAAACCCCCATCAAAACAAACTTAAACAAAAACTTGGTATTTGGTTATGAGCAATTATATTGTGCAAAATAAAGCACAAAATACTAGTGCACATTACCTGGGCTTATTCTCCTGCTTGGTGCAATGCCAAGTTTAAGGGAAAAAAATTATAATGGTATTTTAAATGAATAGGTGTACTTCTTTGAATAGTTATTTGGTTTTATCATTTCTCTGGCTCCCATTGCAGAAGATTGCATACTATCTTTTGAACTCCAAGATAATATGGTTTGACCCACCATAGCTTCAATTTGTGTTTTCAGAGTTATAAAAAGCTTATGTGATTCCCCTTGGCCTTTCTCACTCTTTGATTTGACAACTCATGCACAGGCAGAGCAAAATTAGAGATCTCCAGCCCCAGCACAAAGCAAGTCAATCGAGGTGGACCTCATGCCCTCTTCAATAGCTTTGTTTTCACCTTATCTTATTTTATTTTATTTTTTTACTGCAGATTAAAGTCAGTTCCTTGCTTACTCTATTTCCCAACTCTCTGTGGGCATTGCTAACTTTCCTCATAAGACTGATTATTCTGGGCTCAAGTTTGGGTAAGACAGTGATGCAATTAGATAAAATCCCATAGGGACTGTGCTGGGACAAACCATTTTTGCTGGGTCTTGGAAGGAATCGAAGGTTCCCCTCACATGAGTTGCTAGGTCTGTGAACTCTATTGAGCATATTTTTTTTACTCTTCTGTGTAATGTGCTTTGGTTTACTATTATTGCAGATTTAGTACCCTCAACTGACATCGTCTCTCTGTTTAGTTGTCATTTACCAAAGGTAGTATCAATTTTTGGAAAAGCAGAAGATAGTTGTTCACAAGCTCCTCTTCACCTTCTTCCCTTCACCACTTGTGATTTTGACCTTCAAAGGACCTTATTGTTTCTTCCTTAAATTTCTATAAAAGCTCAGAAAGCTCTTATCCTTTTATTACTTTTCTTTATTTACTGCTAACTCTATGATGATTATATTTTAAAAATTAAAAAAGCTATCACTTATTGAATGCAAGATAGATACTTTCCATCCCTTATTTTATCAATCTTAATAATAACCCTTATCAATCCTAACAATCAATGCTAACAATAATGAAGAAGGTATTATTAGCCCCATTGTACAGCATAAGGAAATGGAGCTTTTGGGACATTAAAATAAGTTCCCAAGCCCCTTAGGGAGTAAGTGGCAGAACAGAGATTCAGGTCTAGCACTGTCAGAATCCAAAATTCATAGTAAAACCAAACTAGTGTGCAGGCTGGATCCAATCCAAAAGAAATGAAGGCACATATAATGTTTTCTAATCTGAATGAAAAACTGGCCAACATTTAAAAAATAGGATATTACGTTTAAAAGTCTGGATTCCAGCTTCTCTTTTAAAAAATTAGGAGATTGGGCTCAGCGGGCTCATATTCTCACACGGCAGCAGTCAGTCAGCCCTAAGGAATTTCTGCTTCCCTTCGTGGAGGCATATGCTCCTGAGGCAGGCAAAATCCACTCTTTTCTCACTGCATTACACCTAGTATAGCTTACTACCTTACCCACCTGGGTCATCTGCTTGGCACCTGTATGTGTTTGATTTTGCAATTCTTATTCAAGTCTCCAGAGACAGTCTGTCTCAGGGTTAGAGTCCTGACTTTACCATTTGCTAACTGTGTGACCTTGGACAAGTTAACTCCTTAAAGCCTCAGTTTTCTCATCTCTGTGATGGGGATAAAAATAGTACTTAGCTCATGAGGTTGTTTTGAAGGTTAAATGTGGTAATCCATATACAGTGCTTAGCATGGTATCTGGCACACAGTAAGATTTCTATAATGGTTAGGTGTTATTATTAACCAAGATTCGAATTATCCACTCTCTCCTCTGAAAGTGGCATTCAGAAAAGTTGGAGCAAGAAATCTTTTCCAGGATCAGCTTAAATTGTGAATAAGTCCATCATCAGAACCACTGGCCATGGAAGTGTGATTTTGTTGTAATAGGCAATAGAGTGTGTGGCTTTGGCATTAGACTGACATGATTCCAGTTCAATTTCTGACATTATGGGGACTTTGGGAAAATTATTTAACCTCTTTCTGACTCAGTTTTCTCATTCATAAAATTACTTCACAAGATTGTGGTGAGGGGCAAGTGAGTTAACATATATAAATTGTTTCAGAATGATGTGTGGCACGTATTATGTACTCAGTGAATGTTACCCGCTATTGAAAACAATAAATCACAGTGTGCCATTTACTAAATATGTGTTTGCTTCTGGGGAGGTGAAGATAGAATATTTCAAATTGGATTGCCATGGAAAATCTGAGAAATTTGAAAGCTAAAACTCTTGTCTTCATTTCCCAGGTGAAGAAACTTAATTCCCTGTAGTCCAGATTCTGTTTCCCCAATGTCCTAAAATTGCACTTTCAAAGGCTAACCTAACCATGAAGACATCCATTGGTCTCTGCCTCACCTTCTAGAGGGGGCAAGAATTTTAGAGATCAGCTAGCCTAACATTGTCAACTCTCAAAAGAGGGCGGAAGCTGAGAGAAGTCCTGTGGCTTGCCCACAGCAAATGTGTGACAGACTAAGAATTATCAGCTTTATTGGGTGGATATTTACTAAGTGACAGTGGATTTACAGTTCTTTTGACAAGTTGGCGAGGGAGGGGGCTCTTGGCATCTAACATGTGGCTGGTAAGGGATGCCCTTCGCTCTTCTTTCACTTTACTCGGTCTGCCCTACAAACCTCGCTTAAGGCCCTGGTCCAGTTAATATTTTAAGAGAGCTGCTCTGTCTTCCCTGGTGGATCTAGGCCCTGTGGCCCTCCATAGCATGAAGACCTTGATTGCTGATGGGTAATGTTTTCTCTTCCCTGTGACTTGCCTCTCTGGGCCACGTTCCGATTTCCCTGCTGTCTCATTTGTTTCCCTGGGCTGGCTGCCTTGTTTAGTGGTTTTTAGTGAGGAATC
This sequence comes from Pteropus medius, assembly GCF_902729225.1. Lineage (NCBI taxonomy): Eukaryota > Metazoa > Chordata > Mammalia > Chiroptera > Pteropodidae > Pteropus > Pteropus medius. The sequence goes on along the minus strand of NW_024344370.1, from coordinate 3,399,395 downwards.
TGATGGATGCCAGGAGGTGAGAAGAAGGGCTCTGAATGGGCTCAATTATTGGACGAGTAGATTAGGTAATGGATGAGCATTATCCCCAGGGAGTTTTAGGTCAGGAGAAGTCAAACTGATAAGTTTTTCCAGAATTGAGTAACCCAGAAACAGTGCCAGCAACATCTTACCTCTTTTGTGGTTTTTGTATTGGTTTTAAAGGAAATTCAGTGCTGCAGTTCCACATCTTACTAGAAATACAGCTACATTCATGACAAACTTAGATATAGGCGATATGAATTGTTTTAGAAATAACATTTGAGGAGAGGGGTGGGAGGAAGGAAGAAAGGGTCTTAAAAAAAAAACCGCTTTCAAAATATTTCTTTCTTCTAAGTATTGAAAAGGGACAGTATAACCCTCTCTTTTTTCCAAGTGCTCTCATAGCTATTTATTGAGGGGAAATACCAAATGTTTATTTATTTTTTTAAAGGAGCTTCTTCTGTCCTGATGATTCATGTAGATATCATTTTCCTCCTGACTACAGAGGCTCTGAGACAAAGCTACACCCTAAGTGATATGCTGGTGTCAGAACAATTCCTGTCCTGAAGGAGGTATGCAACCTTCTTTATTGCCCCTTCGCAGACGTCCTTGAGCTGTTGAGACGGATGTGAGCGAGTTTTTTAGTCCTCATGCAAAACAGCCATCTAAACATAACAGATGACATCAGCTTGGGCTTTTCAATTCCTGGATGGCAGCAGCGTGTTAATCCAGCCTTCATCCTGGATTTCATAAACTAAAACAAGAGAGCCTGGCAGGAGGACAGCGCTGCTGCTGGGTTGAGGAAATTGATGACGGGAAAGCATGCGGGCAACGCAGTGTATAAAACTCATAAACGTGTAGGCAGAGGCTCAGCTACCACTTTGGACGGCTGCTTCCCACCAGCAAAGACCACGCGGAAGGAAGCTGAGCCCCAGCCCACAGGGAAACATGAAGAAGAGCGTCTTGCTGCTGGCCACGCTCCTTGTCCCTGCGCACTTGGCGACGGCCTGGAGCACCAAGTATGCGGTGGATTGCCCTGAACGTTGTGACAGCAACGAGTGCAAAAGCAGCCTGCGCTGTAAGAGGACAGTGCTGGACGACTGCGGCTGCTGCCGAGTGTGCGCGGCGGGGCTGGGAGAGACTTGTTACCGCACAGTCTCAGGCATGGATGGAGTGAAGTGTGGCCCGGGGCTGAGGTGTCAGTTTTACAGTGAGGAGGATGATTTTGGTGACGAGTTTGGTATCTGCAAAGGTAAAGAGTGACCCCTTGCTCCTTCCTGCCCAGGGCACACTGAGGGCTTTTAGCTCGTGTGGGAGGTGAGGAGACATTCCTCCTATGATAAAGAGGGAAAATGCAGGTGGATGAGGGACAAGACCCACACAGGTGTTGTCACAGGGAGAGAGAGGGTAACTATGCAAATAGCAACTGAACCCACTGTGCAAGAAAGCACTGAAAGAAATAGAGCATTTCACAAATTATGTTTGGGAGATTTAAGAAAAAAAGTTGCAATGGAAGATTATGTTGCCTCATTTTCTGGAAAACTTTAGAAACTTGGCAGGTAATCTGTTATGGATGGTTTAGGTGCTCTCTCTTCTGCAGGCAGTGGTTACAGAGGTCGGCACTAGATATAACCTCTTGGAGTGCTGTCTAGCACTGGGGTTTAGTGATTCTTTGATGTTGAAAGGGTCCACAGGATGGAGGGCATCTCTCAAGATTAAATATTTCTAATGAACACTAGATGCACTTTGTGAAATAGGGTGGACTTAAGTCATCTAACAAAATGACTCACATTCTTGGAAAAGGGTACCATGAAGTATAAAACAAACCTCATTGCACTTTATCAATGTTTTTCGTCATCTAGAAAAAATAGTAGGTGGTGTAAGACAAGCAAAAATCACAGTAAAGAAAAATAAAAATTGGCAGTCTGTAAAGAATGAGGTTGGCAGTCTTACAGACTTAAAGGAAAACTTCATTAGGTTGAAACTGTAGCTAATCAATGTAGTTAGGCATTTGTAGAATTGATTTCAAACTTAGTGACTGTAGTTTAAAATGTTTAACATGTTTAAAATGTCGAGAATCTAAAGAATGGTGAAGTTAAAAATTCTGTATGGATACTTCATGATCTCATCGTTAAGAGCTATTGTTAAGATGTAATGCATATGCTATAGCCCCATTTGTTAGTTTTATAATACAAAGAAGCTTTTAAAATTATTAAAGGGACTGGGAAATTGCTAAATAATTCTTATATTTTATGTATTTAATACAATTGTGTGCTTTTATGAATGATAACCATCCTGTAAGAGCTAACTTATTAATTCTCCTACCTTTTAGACAAATATTTTTATAAATGTTAATCCCCTTTTAATCCTCAAAACATACTAAAGGTTAGGAAATAAATACTTGAACTATTAAGAGAATTTTATTTTTTGCTTAGTTTATTTTTGTTTATGACCAACAAAAGATAGAATATCAAGGAAACGTTTTCTTGCTAAACATTCACAAACATTTCTTTCAGCTGAATAGAATCTGAATTTTCTGTAAATTACAGGGCTTATCGGCCAAGAAAACAGTACTTCACATAAGGAAGTTAGGGAGGAAGTGGTTAACACAATCATACTTAGGATACAGCAAGTATATGCAGTGGATTGCTTTTTCTCTTGGCATAAAAATTGCCTCTGTAAATGTGACTGTAAATGCACAGTCACATATGGGTAAAGAAACAAGCTGTAAGGAAGGCATCAGTAGTCTTTAGTGCTCTAGTATTCCACTGAATGATTGCGGTAGCTGTTAATGAGATATACTTTTAGGAAATATTTAAGATTGCTCTTTTTTGGCAACCTTCAGATTATAAGCCAGTCTAGTTTGGAACATTTTCCTCTCTGCTGGAAATAGTGAGCCTGTGTGAACCTCAGCAACTCTGGAGAGAAAGATTATATTTTGCTATAGGCTAACTCCTACCTTCAGCTTTTTTACAGACTATTCCTATGAAAACTGTATGCCTCAGCTGCATATCTAATGTTTTCTAAATATTCAGGTGTTTGGCATTGTGTTGCCCAGACCAATCAGCCAGCCAACACATATTTATTGCACACCTACTATATCTGCCCTGGAGATGCTTAAAACCAGTTTCCTCTGCAATCTGAGGGGTGCTGAAAAAAGCAATCCTATATCTCTTTTAAAAAGTATATTTTAATTATATCTCTCTTGATCATTCTGTGGGATATGAGATTATTAAAGACTCAAATGCTTCACAACTGGTTTCTCTACCCATATATGATTGCACGTTTACAAGGATATTGTCATGCCAAGAGAATAAATATTCTACATCTATTATGCTTGGCTGTTAAAGATTGGCTAGTCTATTGAGATGCTGTCTGCTTACCTCATAAAAACCATGCAGTTTAATACATGACTTTGTCCTCTTTTTATCAACCTTTTTTTTTTATATATGTTTTAGTCTAAATATGAAATCAGTGAAGCTCTAAAAGCTTCCAGATTTTGGTAGGTACGTAAATAAATTCTCAGCTTTCTTGCTCATTTAACATATTGCATCTTAGCTTTGCAGAGGGTTTTACTAGTGAATCCTCTTAACATCTGGGGGAGTTAGGTAAATTGTACTGTCATTCTGACAGACAATAAACTTGTTGGAGCAGATTGAGGATTTGGTCACTTCATGGAGAGCTGGAATGTCAGCTTTCTTTGCCCCTGGTTAGTTTGAAGCTCTGTGCTATAAAGTAGTAAATTGTCTGTGAATACAGTGGATTCAAAGACAGCATCACATTTTTTAAACTATTGAGGAGCTGATGCATATATCTGTTAAACTGCCCACCTTTACTGAGCTGTCACAGAGATAACCTATGAGAATCTGTTTATTGGTATCTAAGAAAAAAATATATAGAATTAAGACTGGTTCAAGGGTATTGGTTACGTGCAGCTGTCTTCAACTAAGCTTCACAGAAGTACACAACTGAGGGGCATCCTTAGCGTGTGATTTCACGTTTGTGACTTAAAGTTTTAATTTTCAGAGACCTTTTTTTTTGAGAGTTGGGTTTCATCTTACAGACAAGATTCATGAAGTTTGTTCAAATCCTGAGACTGTGCACCCAGGGGCTGTTATGCACAACAAGCAGCTCCTTCTCTAAACTTTTCCTTTGCCCTCAGACTGCCCCTATGGTACCTTCGGGATGGAATGCAAAGAAACCTGCAACTGTCAGTTAGGCATATGTGACAGGGTGACTGGCAAATGTCTGAAATTTCCCTTCTTCCAGTATTCGGTCGCCAAGTCTTCCAACAGGAGATTTGTTTCTCACACAGGTAAGAACCGATTCTAGTATAAACATAGAAACGATAGTCTCATTTTCAATTTGGAATACTTACAAAATATCACTGAGTAAAATAAGATGTTGATTTGAATGATTTCGTTTCCTTTATTTTACTAAGGGGAAAAACAGGTGGTGTCGAGTTTGGTTTGTGTTGCTGTTTCTTAAAAAGATCTCAATAATTTTAAAGATTCTATAATTTCTCATAAAATTTACCCAGTTTACATGATTGGTTGCCAAAAAACTTGTAATAAAAAATAACCAAGACATACAAAGTTTGTAAATTCTTTAGTAATCTGTTTAATATATTTACTAGACAAAGCTACTTCTCTCCCAACTTTACATCAAAAAAGTACTCAGGAATTTATTGAATAAAGTTTAAGAGCCAAGATAGAAAATATAGAACATTTCGCTCTCTCTTTTTAACCAAATGGAAGCATTTAAATGGAATAATTCCAAGCATGTGTTTTTTATGGATTTTGGAAAAGATAAGAGATGGTGTCTATGATTGAAATGTGGGAATTATCTCTAAACTGTTGAATGAAATTGTAGTAATAGTCTCATGCTGCTTGTTAGTGCATATTTCTTACACAGGTTGCTAGAATGTGAGAAATACACAGCCTATGCGATGGCGCTGTGCACATATTTGGTTTTCTTGTTGAATAAATGACCAGTACAGTAAAGCTTCGTTAAATTGAAGGTAGCTCATTTAAAATGTGTAGCCACTGCAATTGTTAGTATTAATAAATGACACATTTCCCCCCTTTGTATATAAATATTTGACAATCTGACTTCATTTATTTAGTATTTTTTCTGATCCTTTGCAGTTTAAAGTAAGATATGAAATATTTGGCAAATGTCCTTATTTCTCAGCTTACCTCCTTCTAACATGTTAGTACAATTAAGTACATTAAGATAAAGGGGAAATAGTGGGCTTTTAAGGGAATTATTATTAAGTACGGCTATGCCCTTAAACATTAATTTAAAATGAATACCCTTTTTAAAACCTATTGAATAACTGAATATTTGATCTGGAAAATGAGATTATTATTAATATTTTAAAAACTTATGACTAGTCCCTATAGTTCTTGAAAAGCAAAATAGAAGAAGATTGAGTTTTAAGACCTAAGATTTTTTTAGAGATGATATTTACATAACATAAAATTAACCATTTTAAAATGAACAGCCCAGTGGCATTTAGTAAATTCACAATGTTGAATAGCCACTACCTCTAAATAGTTCCAGAACATTTTCATCAACCCAAAATAAAACCCCAAGACCCATTAAAAGTTATCCCCATTCTTACATTCCTCCAGACCATGGCAACCACCAATCTACTTTCTGAGACCTAGAATTTTTTGAGTGATGTGACTGCTTTTTGAAATCTATTGTGTCATTACAGCTAACTGCCTCCAATGCTTGCGATTTCTTTTATCTTATCTTGCTTTCTTAAAACTGAAGGCTGAAAAGACCTTTGAAGAAACAACTTTCACATCCCTCTTCACTCATTTAAGGTGTCACCCAAACTTTTTTTCACCAGAAAAGACTTGAGTCCCTTGTGAATCATTGTTGGTGTTTGGGATGCATTTCTGGGAGGACAGGAGAGCAACTTCGGAATAATCCTCAATGACAAAATTCTTAGTGGTGTCTCACCTACATTCCTGCTGCTGCATACACAGCAGCATATCCCTTCCTCCACAAGACTGTTGTGCAGTCTCTTTTCCTCAGAGTTGACACTCTCTCTCATTTGCTTGCAGGTTCTGCAAATACCTTAATTACTACATAGCTGCCTGAGAAACCAATATTTTGCTGGGTGGAAGTAACATTATAGGTTACACAAAAAATATTTCTATACCCAAATTAGGTGTCAAGATTCTTATCAGAAATTTATGAAAAAAAGCATTTCCTGACCTAAGGTGTTTTCTTTCATTAGCTAAAGGAGCAACAAAAGATGATTATTAGTGTAACCTTAGTATAGTGCCGTTAGGTTCAGGATGGAAAACAGAATATCCTAAGGACCTTGTGGAGAGCCTCCTGGGAGCCCTGCCTTCACTGGTGCATTGTCTACATGGGACTTTCTGGGGTTCGCGTGCTGCAGTTTATAGTAGTGGCTTGGGGCCTCAGTCCTGCCTTGGGCTTTACATCACCTCTGCACAAGCCTGTTTGGGCCTAGCCTTTAAAAATGGCTCCAAGGTTCCTCAGCATAGTGACTTCCGGAGGTCCCTTCCACATCCTGATTACACAGGACTGTCTTCTCTAACTTTCTACCTGTTGGCTACAATACTCTTGGCAAGTGGGCTTCCAAACTTCTTCTCTCTATTTGTTCTCTCTCTCTCTCTCTCTCTCTCCCCTCCACCCCCACTGTATTTTGGTAGTGAGCTTTCCAACTTTCCAAGACTGGGAATTCACAAGCAACTTTTTGGAGTGTGGAGGAAGGGAGGGGCTGTGAGATCTGGAATGCTTTCTGAATTTATACACATTTGTCTGCCGGGCTGCACTGATCTTACAGCGTTCCATTTCAGGATGTGCACTGCTGAAGCAAACACACCTCACTACTCTTAGAAACAGAAAATTTTCATTTTAGAAAATTCTAAATATTACAAACTTTTATGGAAAGCAAGAATTATATTTATAAAATTCTGCCCTTTGTTCTACCTTTTGCCTTCTGGAGCTATACCAAGAAACTAATCCCTCTTCATACTACATAGTATAAAAGTCTTACTTAGAGATCCATTCTTATAGCATTTGCTCATTTCGTAAGTATTTATTAGGTGCCTACTCTGTTCCAGGCACTACTGTGGCAGTAAGCAAAACACAAAGTCTCTGCCTTCATGCATCTGTTATTCTAGTGATAGAGTGAGATAACAACAACAATAACAACAAAAAAGACAAACACATGTGTAAGTTAATGTCAGATGATGGTAAGTATATGAAGATAAATAATTAAAGGAGATGTTATGTTAAATGGGAGGTGCTAATTGATATAGAGTAGGTGAATACAGTCAGCATAGACTCTGAATTTGTTAAATATTTCATTATAAATCCACTGTAATACAAAAACAAGACAAAACTGTATTTGATCTTGGAGTTTCAAACACTTGGACGTGATTTGTATTCCTTCTAATTTCAGAGCATGACATGGCATCTGGAGACGGCAATGCAGTGAGAGAACTTGTGAAAGAGAATGCTGCCCGGTCTCCTGTAATGAAATGGTTAAATCCACGCTGATCCTGGGTGGGATTTCTAAGAGAAGACTATTTTAATAATACACAGCCAGCATTTTAGGAACTGTTTAGATTATAGCATTCGGATATGTAATTTTTGGAGACCAAGTGTGATTCAGGGTGGGTCCAGAAAAAAAGTAGGCTACTAACAACAATCCGTAAAATGCATATGACTGAACACTTAAATATTTGTTAAACATTTGAATGCATATAGATTTGTTAAATAACTGTTTATAGTAATACTGAAGAACTAAAAATGCAGTTTAGATAATCTTAACATGGAGGCAGGTCAGCCAAAGAGAAAGCCAGCCAAAGCTGAAGACCACAGCGAGTCCTTGGTTTTTTGACTCAGATGTACATTCATGTTGGGATACAGAATAGAGAAAGAGTTAGGAGCAAGAGAAGGTGGGGGTGTGGGTGGGGAGTATGATATTTAGAACTTCCTGGTCATAGCTTCAATAGAATTTAATTGTACTGTTTTTTTGTTTTTTTTTTTTACTTTGGAAAAAAATCAAAACAAAATAATCCCTGAAAGAAGTGGGATGTTTGAAACTTGTAGGAGTTTGAGTAGCAGCCTTGAACTGAGGCAGATGTCAAAGGGCTGCTAATATAGTTCCCAGGTTACTGTATCTGAAGGATGATTCTGAGCAGAGGGCAAATGTACATTTCCATAAATGTCTTTCAAGAGTGCCACCTCAGATTGACAGGGCTAGGAAGTATCTTGCCCAGTTGGGGCAGGTATGAAGGTAAATATTTATATATTTTTATAAGCAATTATGTTAGTACGAGTCATCCTCCATGCCCATATTTATCAACCCCTTGAGAATATGAACATAATTTGTTTAAAATGGTTAGAATAAAGGAGTAATGCTATAAAGTTTTCAAAGATCCAAGGCATGGAAAATTTATTATTAATAATTATAGTAATATTAACAGTAAAAAGCATAAGAGAAACCTAGAAAAATTTAGCCATTGGATTTATAAAATGTCAAAAAATGATTAACAGAGTAAATTTATTTAAAGAAAAGTGCAGTGATTTAGATGAGTTTAAATTTAAAATAGAAAATGCTTTTAGAGAGGCTTGGGAAAGAGTCAGTTTTCAGCTGGAAATGTCAACTTTAAAATATAATTCATTTTCATATTTTTCCCCTTTAAACTTAGTTGTAAGTGGAACTATGAGTACACTTGGGAGGATCTTAGCACAAGCAGCACTGTTGTACTAGATTTTGTTAGGAAATATTTGCAGAAGTATTTTATTTGGAGTAAAAACTTATTTAAGAATCGTTTCACTATTTGCCTATATTTTATTCTCCGAGTTTGCCAACAAAGTTGTGAATGTATGTGTAGAAGCGTCTTTGAATGTAAACTGAATAAGCTGTTAAGACTTGTTTTAAAAGGACAAGTTTATGATTGCTCAATAAAAAAAAAAAGGAGAAAACAAGACAACTGTTGAGTCCTTTCATTAAATCTATTAAACTGTTAAAAGTTATTTAAATGATTCATTCAATGAATAAGAACTTTTTTTATGCATAGTAAAGACCAGGATCCTCAACTGAGTTTTCTGCTACAGATAAACATCTTCTCTCAAAGCATGAGACCAGAATATTTATTTCTTTGCCTCAAACTTTTGGTCTACTTGTGCCTTAGAATTCCCTAGAAATTATGTCCCAATATATTAACCCATTCTACAAAGGAAAAAAAAAAAAAGATGAACACTTCTGTTGGTGTTTGAAAACGGTTACACTTTAGAAAACAGAAACTTTTGGGATAGTGTGGGCAGTGGAACAAGAGCTAGACTAGCCCAGGACTTGCCTGTGCTAATGGCTCTGCAGCAACCACCTGTGTGACTGTGGGCACTAAAATCAAACCAAGGTGGATTCATCTGCTCTCAGTGGCAGGCATGTTTTCTAGCTGCCCAGCTTCATGCATTGGGTACTGGTGCGCTCTTCACTCCAAGTGCTAGTACCTGTCTATCCTGAACTGCTCTGTAATTTTCAAACTCTGTTCTTCATAGCAGTGGTCTCCAAAATCCTTGGATTTTTCACACTTTTTGATTGCAATATTTTTGAACATGCAATTTTAAGCTATTTTAAACTAGCATTGTATTAATACACTATGTTCATTATAAAATGTACTCTCAAACTAGAAATTTTTTAAGGGATAAGAAACAAATATAAATAGAAGTTCTGAGATTTTCTTTCGGCACCTCAATGAACCATCTGGGAAACACTAGATAAGCAAAAGAAAATGCCACGGGTCTGTGGTCTCATATGAGGCAGAGTGTGGCAGTGTAATCTACCGCTGCCAGGAGTTGGTCAGGTACTGTGGCTGTGAGTGGAGTGTATATGGTCATCCTTGCTTAAATCACAGTTAAGGTATGAGCTCAGATTTTTACGACTCCCTTCTCCCCAGTTTCAGAGTTGCTGTGTGTGTGTGTTTTTTTTTTAATGTGATACATTTATCAGATTTCCCCCAAACATTCATCTTAGTGGTCATAGAAACGATAATATTCTTTTTGCACTGCTAACTTGTTGATCTACATAATACTTAATTAAGTTACAGTGATAACTGGTACAAACAGGTTTGGGAAGAAATACGGCAAATTCTTGTTATGTTTTTATTTCAACTGGTGGAAGTGCAAGTGTATAAGTGCATCCCAGAGGAAGGCCTGCCTGCTTGCATCCCTCGGTGGTCACCATGGTTTGATTTTAGTGCCCATAGTCACACAGGTGGTTGCTGCAGAGCCATCAGTGGTCACTAGTCGTATATTATCCAGAGAGAAAGGAGACGCATAGTGATTTCACTGAGTTGATTAGGTAGAGGTTGTTTAAGAGGGTTTTTACTGTATTTTAAGTGAGAAAAAAGCATGCTAGAATGCCATATGAATAATCTTATTTTTGTGAAAACTATGTAAATAAATATAAATTGAGATATAAATAGTGATGCTTATCTTATTTTTTATATTTTAAGCTATTTTTTGAAAATGTTTCAGTTAGTTTTATAGTTGGGAAAAAGAATACAGCTCTCTCCATTTTTAAAATTTAAATTGCAGCTAACTTAAACAAACGAAAACACATTAGTGGTTTACTACATAAATAATTACTGAGGAACATAATATTACAATTCAGTACTGTGAGTTGTACTTTGCCAACTTGATACTTTGTTAGATATGGAAATAGGATTTCAAACTGAGTAAATATGGAAAATTGTAGTTTTCCGGTAAATATTAGAAAGATACAAAGCACATTAGTATACATCGTACCTCTCTTCTGGAACAAATCATTGCTTCAACAGAAGCAAAACCAGTGAATCCTTAGAAAGGATAGATAAAGGTTTCTGGATCCTAAGTACACATTTTAAATTATAATACACCTTCTATACCTTTGAACAGAAATGCGGTCAGGCTATCAGAGTTTCTAAAGTATTTCCTGACACCTGTGAAGTTGGTAAATATTTCCTGTTTTTGTTGTGTCTAGAGAAAACAGGAATTAACATCTTGGAAGTGATTATTAAACAAGCATCATGAATGACCTCTACATAGGCAGTTCCCAGTAGGAGGTCCATTTTTTTAAAATCTCATATTTCTCTTAAGGCAAAAAAGTAATTATCATAGTAATCTAACAACCAATTGAATGGTGCAAGATAAACTTTATACCCAGGAGGAATGACACCTATACTATTCCTGGGATGTGGACCATTCATTTTCAGAATATTAATGTAGATCCAATTGTAAGTCTCCAAAAGTAAGCAAAGCTGAGAAAGTGAGCAATAAATATCCTATCAATGACTCTATGCTAACTAGACTAGTTAGCCTATTGAAAAATATTTTGGATTATCTTAAGTACAATGGAAGGAGGACCTTAGAGTTTTTGAGTCAGAGAGAGCCAGGATTAACCCACTGTGATACTAGTTGTTGACTTCAGGTGTGTTATTTAATCATGCTGCCTCTTAGTGTCCTCTGTGTAAAGTGCAGGTACTGACCTATGTGCAAAGTTGTAAGGACCTTTGCACATGTTCTGTGTATGTCATTTTATCCTATCACTGTATCTGGCATATACTAAGCTTTCCAATAAATGGCAGATAATTTAAGTGTTATCATAGAAGCCAACCTCATTTTTTTTTTTTTTTTGGTATTTCAAATGTTCATTAATTGCAGCAAGACTGAAATATTTAAAATATTTTACATGTATTAAAGATAAATAAATAGAGATTGAAGCAAATCGACCTACTCCTTAACAAACTTGAAGATGTCTGTAAAAGGTAAATAGTGGTGGGTGAAATTCAGTTAATATCATTTGAAATGCTCTCACAATTCTACAAAAGAAGTGACTATTTTTAAAGAACAAATAATAGTGTTCTATTTAAATCTCCAAACAATAATTAGCATGCTCCTGAAAAAAAAAAAAAGCACAATGCTTTAGGAGAATGCAAGGGAGCCCTACAGATGTGGCACACTTCCCTGGGTGTTATTTTTAGTTGTCTATTCCTGCCTTTTATTTTGGGACTTGGCTGGCTTCCTTTTGTAGTTTCCCCTTAACTTGTTCATACCTTTCTTTCTTATATAATGCATTTCAAGCTGCTTTTTTTTTTTTTTTTTTTCACCTTTCAAAGGAAATTCAAGGAATGTTGGCTAGTCCAGGAACTCCTGCTAGTCTTGGCACCAGCCGAGTTCTTGGTTTGAAAACAACCTAAGAAATCCAGGATCATGGCTGACTTTCTAGTTATTTAATGAATCAGCTTCGAAGGGATCTGAGACTACAGACCAGTAGATTTTGAATATCATTTTCATGAAATTGTTCATGGCTTGTAGAAGAAACTGGAGGAATTTAAAAATGAACTGTTTTTGATAGAATTATACAAAATCAAAATTCAGTTAAAAAAAAATAAGAAGTCTAGTTTAGGGCTATTTCACCTTTTCTCTCCAAGCAGTTAGGTAGTCTGGCCAGAGGAGCATTCGTTCTACACAATGTCAACGGAAGTAGAGTGAGGACATGCAAAGTTATGGTCCCTGTCTTTAAAGCGCCTTATAGAGAAACTGTGGAGATGGGACAAACAAAACTGAAACACATAGTTGCATAATTTATTCACGTGTGGTGGTTTATGGTTCTTTGGTTGCAAGTGAAAACAATGAAAAAATTGACTTTGGCCAACTTCAACAAAAATGTAATTTATTGGTAGAATACGGGGTCCTTCACAAAATGGAAAAAGAAAAAACCTGCTGAATCAATTGGTTTAGAAGAGGCAGGGCAGCTGGGAAGTGAGATGACAGGAGCAAGCAGACATTCTTTCTGGAGTGTGCTGCTGGGACAAAGAGCTACAATTGTTTTGCTCATATTTCAGTGCTGCTCCATTGTTCCAAGCCTCTTTGAAACTCCTTTTTGGGGGGTATTCCTCTCAGACCTAGTGACTCATTTTAGTGAATAGCTCGGTTGTGACAAACATTCTTCCTTCGTAGGTGGATTTCATTTTTGGATGTAGTCAAAGACATTCAGAGTCCAGTCTGGCTAATGAGATGTTGACCAATTTGGGCAGTACTGTTTTGGTGAAAACCAAGTTGGGTAACATAACAAGATAGCAAACAGGGGTAGGATTTGGACAGGAAGGAGTGCTTTGGGGAACCAAGAAACTCACTCTGTAGTCTTGGTGAGTTAGGAAGTTGGGGCCCACCCTAGGTCACGTGTGTTTCTGGTGTTTTTGAGAGAAACATCAGATATGTTACTCAAGTGTCATTGTGAGTTGGGTGAAGCTTCTTGATGAATGGAACAAAGATATAACCAGGTTCTGTTGGGATGAGCATGGGAGCAAGAGCTGTAGTAGTGCTGATAGGGAGCTGTCACCCTTTGATTGCCTCCTTTACCTATCTCATAGTCTTACCATTGATTTCTTTTTTTTTTCTTAAATGACTTTAGTTGATATCAAAGGCAAAAACAATTATTATCCATAATTGCTTTAAGGCAAAATTGTCTTTTTTAAAAAAATCTAGTTATTTAACATCAATTAAATAACTGGTTATTTTGTGCTTCATCTTTAAAGTAGATTTCTTAGAAAACTTCTTCATTTCTATCCTACCTAAATGGCTGCAACTTAACCTCAAACAGGAAAAACAGATAATATGTATACTTATTGAGAGAGAGAATATAAAGTAAATGTAATAAAATATTAACACTTTGGGAATCTGGATGAAGGGCATATGGAAATTTTTTTCTATTTTTGAAACTTTCCTGTAAGTCTGAAATTAGGTCAAAGTAAATGTTAAAAAGGTGATCATTGATCTTTTGATCAGCCTTTCCATGCTGCTTCCTTTACTGTCTTTCCATCATCGTCTTTACAATGACTAGGTCAAAATAACACCTATTGAAAACCTTGAAAAGCTGCCACTCTTAGGAAATGTGCTCGGTATGGTGATCACTTTTTGCTTCTGAAGCAAGCCCTGAAAAGCTCTACTTCTCTATTTCTGCATTTGTATGGGGGCATGACACCCAGAAGTAACAGGAAATGCCAAGACCGTGTCATCATCAAGTAACCAAACACCTGCTTTTTGTAGAAGGAAGTGCAATATGGCCAGCAAGGGCCAAGTCAAGACCCGTTCTGACACCTGTAGCAAGTAAAGGCAATGATTAGAGGGATGTGTCCATGCCCAAGTGAGATGATATGTCAGGGGGGCTGGCGAGGAGTTTCTTAGGGTAGATGTAAGCTTCCTCTTAACCCCATAATCATTGCCACTCACTATAAAGTACCACATCTGGTAAACATTGTCTTCTTTTATTTGTGCAATTATTTTCCAAACAATAAAGAATTAAGAGATCCAGCAATTCCACATCTGGATATTAATCCAAATTAAGTAAAAACACTAACTTGAAAAGTTATCTGTACCCCCATGTTTATTTACAGTAGCCAAGACATGGAAGCAAACTAAGTGTCCATCAATGGATGAATGGATAAAGAAAATGTGATATATATGTATATATGCGTATATATGTATATAATACATATATGTATATGTGGGGTGTGTGTGTGTGTGTGTGTGTGTGTGTGTGTGTGTGTGTGTGTGGAATATTATTCACCATAGAAAGAAGGAAGGTCATTGTGATAGCAGGACAGACCTTGAGGGTATTATGCTGTGATATAAATCAAACAGAGAAAGACAAATGCCATATGATTTCACTTGTACGTGGAATCTAAAAACAAAACAAAATAAAAAACAATCTCATAGATGCAGAGAGCAGATTGTTTGCCAAAGGCTAGGGTAGGGAGTGGGCAAAATGAGTGAAGATGGTCAAAAAATACAAACTCCAGTGATAAAATAAATAAGTCATGGGAATGTAATATACGGCATGGTGACTATAGTTAATAATACTATATTGCATATTTGAAAGTTGCTAAGATTGTACATCTTACAAGTTCTCATCGCAAGAAGAAAATTCTTTTGTAATTGTGTATGATGACAAATGTTAACGAGACTTATTGTGGTGATTGTTTTGCAGTGTACATAAATATTGAGTCATTTTGTTGTACACCTGAAAGTAATATGTTATATGTCAGTTATGTCCTAATAAAAAAATTTATGAACTATGTTTATTTGTTCCTATCGAGAAAGATTAGCGTTCCATTTTCAGAGAAATACTTTAATTGATGGAAAATTATTAGTATATGTATGTATTTCTATCTTCATAGATTGGTGGCAGTCACAGGTGGTGGTATGTCAAGGCTGTGATTCTGAAATTCTGAAATTCAGGATAAACGTGAATTTTGACTACTTGGTGGATGACACGCAGATGGGAAAAACATGGGCCAGATGTTATTACCTCTTCCAGTGTCTGTTTTCTTTCCTTTGAGTGATGCCCTCATTTAGTTGTCTGTGTGTTTTGAAGTCAGGAGAAAAGGTATTGAGCGGGAGTCGGTTTCCTGGGGAATACTGTGTGCGAGTCCACTGGGGCAAATCTTCTCAGACATGTTGTTTACTGCCTGTCAAGGGAGCTGGAATGTGTGCAGCCTTTGGATTTCTTTTTTGGGGACATTTTATTTGTGCCTTTTGAAATGACACACTTTGGGTGTGATGAAGTGAACTCCACTTTTTATGCTGTGGGAAAAGTTTTTCCCTTAATGACTCGAAAACATGGGCTTGTTATTCTGAAAAAGCAGAGCACATCCTCATTCCACACAAACAATGTGACACAGACCTGGAGCCAGGCCAAGGTTTTCTATGAATAGAACTTAGCGAAGAGAGTGTTAGAAACACTTTGGATTCACATGGCAATCCTGGATGCCTCATCCCAACAAAGGAAGTGATTTACCTGCTCTTCGAAGGTGGAAACGAAGAGAGTTCCCTCTTGACCTACACATCGCTGGGCCAGGGATTCCTGGTTAGCATAACATGCAGTCCATACAATGGAGATGACGCTAGCGCCTGCTATCAAGAGGCATTTGCTTCTGAGTTGTTTTTCCAGAAGCAAGATGTATTTTGACGGAGAGAGTACATATAAACAAGATGCCTCGGGAGCAGTTAATGGTGTTGATCAGGGAAGTGCCTCTTGTTTGGCCTGAACTGTGCTCTGCAAAGGCAGTGCTTCTGTCCAAGCTTGTTTGATTACAAGGAACAGAAATTCAATCAAAGGGGCTTAAGTTAAAATAAAAAAAAAGGTGGGTGGGTGGCTATTTTAAGAATACAAACATCTTATAAAGTGTATCTGGCCCTATGGGAAGTGGAGAGGCATCTGGAATAAACACAACTCCTCTCTCACCCTCTCTAATCAGTAATCTTGTGACTTTGTTCCTAATCACATTTGATTCTTTATGCTTGGCTACTCAACTTTCTGTCAATTGCTTCTTCTGTTTAACCATATTAATAATAATAATATAAGACCAAAATAGTAGCTAACACGTATTGACTGTTTATTCTGCACAAGCCCTGTTCTCAGAGCTTTACACATATTAATTTGTTTATTCCACACAACAACCCCATGAGGCTGGTACTATTTTCATACTCATTTTTCAGATTTTATACCCATTTTTAAGTACACCAAAGCATTGTGAGGTAGGGTGGCTTGCTCAGAATCACAAAGCTAGTGTGTAGCAGGCCAGATCTCAAACTCTGGCAGTGTTTTGTTTTGGCTCCTCCATTACTTTGGCTTGCACAAGATATTGCCATATTTTGGCAGTAATTTTTTCCCCCTATATACTCTTTTTATTTTTAGAACTCCAACACCTTGATTAACTACAACACAGTCTCTGGGTACATTACAAATTTCTGAGAGAAAAATTCTGCTTGGTCCCAACCAGTTTATCTTTTATAAAAACTATTTATCATAGCTCTTTCACCATGTATTCAAATTCTCTTCTGGTGGCATGTAACAGAAACCCATGTTATTTCCCACTGTACTCATCCAGCTCTCTCTAACCACACTGGCTTTTAGTTCATCTTGTACTCTTACCTATACAGTTCCTCTGACTTCCATCCTTTGCTGAGTTCTCTTAGTCAGTCTTCAAATTTCAATTTAACTATCTACTTTTTGAGGAAACATTCCCTGGATTCCTATACCTGGCTGTATTCCTCTCTGATATGCTCTCTGAGCACCATGCAGTTCCTGTGCAGGCATCTATGAGAGCTGCAATTATCTATCAATTAGGCACACACTAGATCTTTTCATGAGACCATAAGCTCCATGAAGATAGAAACTGCATCTAATCATTTTTATTTACTACTTATCTCTAGAAGTAGCACAGTGCTTGGCGTATAGTAGGAACTCAGTATTCGCTAAATTTTTAGTTTTAAGGTAGCTTGCGTCATCAGGGGAAATTGTACATAGCAGTTTTCCTTCTGTGCATTTCTCTTCAACCTACATTTTACAAGTATGGTCTATGATTGGCTAAGAGCAGTGATAGGTGAAGGAAGACGATTCCAGAACTCCTACCTTTTCAGTTAGTCAAGAGATAGCAGATGTGAGCCAGCTTTTCTTTCTTGACATTTACCCTCTCAATGTAAATTCTTAATGACCACAATCATTTAGAACCCAAAGACCCTCTTAAGAGACTGCATGTCCAATTCTTATTTTGGCAAGTTATGAAAACCAACCTGCCTCTTCTGAGGAAGGTTGACTTACACCCAGAACGTGATTCTACGTTAGCTATTGTTCAGTGATCAAAGATAGAGCCTGCTTGTTGCTAATAGTGGCAATGAGAGGTGGAGCATAACCACCTTTTATTCCATACATCTTCATATTATGTAAGGAAAAATTGTAACCTTCATGAATCCTCGACGCCTGGGCTGTACCATCTGTACAGATACTAAAGCAGAATAACATGATGACATCTCGGTGTTCCTCACTTCCTTCCATTCTCCTCAGGATCTGAAAGGACATCAGTTCTGACTGTATGATACTGATAGATTTGCACAGCCAGTCATGGCTCTGCGGGATAAGGAGTATGCTAATGTAAAGAGCATTGACAGGCAGTGCTAGAAGGCCATCCAAAGCTAAAAAGGAGGAATAGAGTTGCGCAGATCTGCAGTGGAAACTCCAGCATGCTGCCCGGAGACTTCTCTGGGAATGAAAGACTTACTCGCCCATTTGCTGGAAGTGTTGCCAGCAGGCAAGTGCCCTTGGCTGTCAGCTTCCTTCTAGGATTGCCTCTGCTAAAGAGAATCTTGCAGGGGGCTACCTACATCCATAGACTAATCAACATGGCAGCCTAAAAGCCCAGTCCCCTTGCCCCAATTTGGGACACCTCTTAATGGTTTTCGCAGCTTTGAAACTCTCAGCAAGGTCCCCTGAGGTTTCTGTGGAGACTGCGTCACAGCTCAGCTTCTCCCTCTTGTCCAGTCTTATTCTTCTCCCTTCCCCTTCCCTACCCTTCTACAGGTGTTGCTCCAAGAGCACTCTCTAATAAACCACCTGCACATTCAACTCCAACTCAGAGTTGGTTTCCCAGGGAATTTAACCTGTGACAAGCACAGAGCCTAGAGGGCTAGTGAGGTTTTTTAAACAGCTCATGTTTGCTCACCAAGTTGTAGTCAGTGGAGTTGCAACGGCGGCCTTTTTGTGATCTTCTGCGAGTGGTGTCTCTTTTTGCAGTTCCTCTGCCCAGAGTGGATGCCTTTGTGTAATTCATAGTCTGGGAGGAACCATCTTTGTAATTTATCTCCCTAGTGGATGTCCTTTTGCAATTTGCATTAAACCACCAGAAAGTGTCTTGCCAACCCAAGCTCCATATGACCAGGGTGCAGGCCTATTACTTAAGTTTAGATAAATTATAAAAAAAGATAAAAATATTTCTAGGGAAAAAAATCAAAGAGGAAGTGAACTATAGTGTCTTGAATTTGATGAAAAAAATCAACTAAAAGGCAATTCCATAGGTAATTCATCAGAGCTCAGGTCCTTGGGATTTCATTAATCTAAAGGGGAAAAAAGTGCAAAATGGAAATTGCTCTTCAGATTTAAAGACGACTCCTGAGGTGGCAGGAAAATGGCTGAGGAGTCCATTGCTGTTTGCTATTTAGGCACAATCAAAAAATGTTTTTCAGTGTTATGTAGCATCTCCTGGGTATTGCGATAGCTCCCCACTATACCCATGAGCTCTTGGTGAACAGTGGACAGGAACCAGAGAAAGGGTACCACAATCCCATCAGGACTACTTAAATTTAATTTTAGGTCAAATAAAAGAAACCCTAGCTAGAACATCCAAAGTGTCCACATAGTAAAAATAGAAAAATTCCTTTGCGAAGAGGACTTGGGACAGTGAGAATGGTTTGAAGACTTGCCTTTAACTGTTTATTTGGATGTGTTACCACCCTGAACGGAATGAAAGCTCCGTACCCAAAGGAGAGGTATTTTATATCCTTGATAAACTTGGTCCAACATTTCACACATGTTAGAAGTGCAATAAGTGCCTAGCTATGAATGAATGAATGAATGAATGAATGAACAAACGAATGAACGAATGAATAAACCTAGCCCTTAATGATCAACCCTGGCCTTTTCACAAAAATGCCTTTTCACTCATCTATTCATTTAATAAATTCTTTAGCTACCTTCTATGAACCAGATTCTGGATCTACCAAGGGGCCTCACAGTTCAGGAGAAGAACAGACTATTATAGAGAGATGATAATACAGTGGGCTAAGCTCAGAAGTTAGATAGGTCTAGGTCCGCTAGGAACTCAAGGAAGCATCTTAGAAAAGGCGAACTGAAAGATACGGGCATTATATCAAGAACGATGTAGGTCAAGGAAGTTTGATATGGAGGGAACAGTATACGCAAAGGCATGGAGATGTGAGAGATCATGGACTATGGGGAATTTTAAATCTATGTGACTAATGGATCCAGGAATGGAGGAATTTAAGATGAAGCTGTAGATACAGCCTCTATGTGACTAATAGATCCAGGAATGGAGGAATTTAAGATAAAGCTGTAGACACGGCCTCAAGACAAATGCATGAGTTCTTTAATGCTATATACAGAAAGCTGATTTTCTCCTGTAGCAAATAAGAAGAAGCTGTGCATAGTTCTGTGCATACGTCTGTGTACAACTACATAATGATGAATTCAATTGTATATGTGTATATTTTAGATAGCTAGTCAGACATGAAAGACAGGGGAACAAAGGAATAGGGGCCCAGCTCTGTAACCATAGAAACTTCTCCCAGAAATACCTCTCTTTTAGGGTTATAAATTACCCCAAATCCTAGAGAACAAAGGCCATAAAAGCTGCTGGCCTAAACCAGTTACAAACGCATGCGCAGAAAGTACTGCCCGTAACTTCAGCCTCATTATACCATCATTATAATATCATGACTATGCCTGGAAGTTCATGAATCTAATTATAACAGACTGAATTCTGGATAAGCACATGCACACTAGGTAAAGTTATATAGCAGCCAGGTGTCAATCAAGGTGACCTCACTTGCCAATCACCTAGGAATATCTTTAAGACCACCCCATCACGGCCCCCAAATATAATGCAGATCCCTCCCTCCCCCAACGTTACAGCTCTCCATCTTCCTTGGCTGTAATCCGTACCCTCTCCTTAGGGGTAGTAACATTTCTACTTGGCCAGCTGGTTTTAGGCTTGATCTATCTTCTACCTTGTAATGTACTTTAAATAAACAAATATTTCTCATATTCACTGAGTTGAAATTCATTTCTTCAGCAGTGAAAAGAACCTAGAGGAAGGAGTGTGAGTTACGGGAACTCCAATCGCACCAATGGTAACATGTACAGTATACAATTATATATTGTATAGTGTAATGGACACAGAATGATGTGAAGAAGTGTTCTCTTTGCTTTGTCAAGGTAGATATAGTCCAGGAATGAAACAATGAGGAAATGTGAGTTGTCAGGATATTTATTATGTGATGGGATGACCTAATAGCCAGACCTGAATAAACACAAATAATCCCTTTATATGTATAGAGAATTTTCAGTCTTCAAAGCTCTTCTAAATATAACAACATTCGGATCCTTACACAGGGTGTGAGATGGGCCAGGGAAGCAATATTCCAGACTCTTCAGTGGGGAATTAAATGGCAAATCTAAAATTACACAGCAATTTATGGCAGATACCTTCTTTCTGTAGAAATTTATGATTGCCAAAAATGATCCATCTATCGAAAAGGCAGAGGTCTGCTGGTGAGCCCTTCCACACTATTAGTTAATAACCTCTGTGGAAATATGGCCCTGGGCTAGAGCCACACTGGGAAACAAACCCAAACAGGAGATGTGTCAGAGTAAGGTGACCTGACATTCAGGGTGTTGAAGAGGTGTGGGTTGGTGGTGCTTCGTGACTGCAGATTTGCCTATTACTGATACTCGTTATTTATCTGCAGCCAACATTAAAGTTTAGTGGATCTGGGCAAAGTAGTACCGAATTTTCTTAAGCAAGATTCCAGAACAGGGAGAAGGAGAGTATATAACCAACGACAGTAAAGAAAGCAGTAATCCTGGGGAAGAATAAAAAATTCATTAAGAAGAAAACAGGTGTCATCGTTTTCATAAATTCCGCTGTTAGATTTAGAGTCTGTTTGTTTGTTTTAGCACGGTGTACAAGTGTGGAGGTAAGCAAAGTAAAAAAAAAAAAAAGTAAAATTTTAAATATGTTTGAGATGAAATATTAGGATAAATAAAAGCTTTCACATTACTTTTGAATTCTCTTTATTTATTTATTTTTCTTTAAATGGAGTGTTTGCCAGTGGAATGACTGCTTTTAAAAATGTTTGGCCAAAAGATTTATAGACAGACAGACTTCAAATTTCCTATCCTATAGTGTAAATGGAGAATCTTGGCATATATGTTTGCGGCTCCCTAAACTAGTCATTAACTTTACACTTACTATGTTCAGCCTAGTATTTAGTCCACACAGAGTATATTGCCAGGACAGTGTTTTATTTTATGTTAGATGTTTGGTTTTTTTTGAAAATGGAATATATTTATAACTTAATAGTCCAAAACCAAAATTACTGTAAAACCACATTGCCACCAACGTTTTAAAAATGTCTCGAGATAAAAACTTTAACAGTAGAAAAACACATTAAAATTTTAAATTACAAATTTATTGTTTACAATTTAAAATGAGTTCCTATTTTAAAAAAAGAGCTAAGACTTAAAAAGAATATGTTACTTTTTTTAAAAAAAGGAAATACATGTTCTTTTTGTTCTTGAATATAAAATAATAAAAACCTTTTGTCAAAATAGCTTAATAAGTTCATGTTTGAGTAATCCCTTCTATGCCAAACACATATATTGAGAAAATAAAAAAAGACATAGCCAGATTAAGAAACAAAATAAATATCAAAATAAACCTCATAAAATGGAAATTGTTTAAATGTGGTGAGCAGGGCTAAAGCCATGAGCTTGCTGAGCCAGAACTGGGTTGGAGCTGGAGGTTCAGCTCCTGCAAGGATAATGAGGACTAAATGCATTTTGAAAGACAGAGTTTTTGCAGATGTGAAAGGAGGTCGAAACCTCTGCTAGAAGCTATGTTTTAAGAAAGCTTCTGAACTAGGGACTGTCTCTTGATATAGTCCTATGAACCAAAATATCCTTTGGTTGGGTGGCTGGATCTGCAATCTCTCCAAAAACCATCCCTGTGCAAGCTTCCTGACCTGCTAGCTTGTGTGCAGGGTCAGTGGCACCTAATGAAGTCAATTACAAAACTACTACTAGGGAAGGGAGCATGAAGGAGGAAGAGAGAGAGTTAAAAACCGACAAAAACAAAATCCTAAAACTCTCAACTCGAAAACATGCCTGCAAAACAGAGTTCCAAAATACATGCTAGGAAAGACATCCAGTGAAATAATGGCTGGAATATCAATTTTCTAAAAATGAAATTGGTTTTATGAAACTTGAGGACCTAAGTGGACATTTAAATTTTTACACAGAAATACATACATGCATGCAAATAGAACAGAAAGAAATGTGTTAAAAATAGGTGGTTAAGAGAACCAGTTAAGAATCTTGGAAATATAAAATAGAATTGTTAAATAAAATATTCAGTAAATGAAGTAAATCCTGGGCTGGATACAGAGATAGAATTATGAATTAGTACATGAGCAATTCAGCCACAATGAAACATATGGAGACAAATAAAAACCTTAATAAGCAGTAAAGAGCCCATATTGGAGGCTCTCAGCCATTCCTTTATTGGCATTCTGGAAGAAGAGATCATGGAGAATTACACAGAAATAGTAAATAAAGAGATAAATGCTGAATCAAAATAAATAAGAAACTTATTCCAAAGGGTAAAGATAAATAAATCTACACTGCAATATAGCATAGTGAAACTGTAGAACATTAAGAATAAAGAGAAAAAGAAATTTAAAGCTTCTAGAGTGAAAAGACAGATTAGTATAAAAAGAATAGCAGGTGGTCTGGTATAGTTATTGGTCTAGCAGCGGATTTCTTACTGGCAACCACAGATACCGCTGGAAACTGGGATAATGCATTCAATGTTACAGGATAAATGACTATCAATAAGACTTTTTATGTCCAGATAAACTCTCACTCAAGGTTAAGGGAAAATGATGGCAATTTCTGACATATAGGACTAAAGAAATTTATCATCCACAGGCTCTCAGTGAAAGAATTGCTACTTCAACAAAAGGAAAGTGAACCCAAAGAAATGCATGGACTTAAAGATACAGCTATAAACATAGAACTCATTTCTTTAAAAGTTAGTAGATTTGATTAAAAATTGTCACTGAAATTATCACTGTTTGTGTACGTGTACTTAAAAAAGGTAAAACCATACTTTGACAATATTGCATTAGGAAGAATATTAAAAGAGTAGTTAAAACATGTTCAGAACTTTCATTTGTTCAGAAGGATAGAATAATTTCAGACAGAGTAAGAAAATTTAGTTTTAAAAATATAGATACTTAAGAGTAACCACAAAAATAAAAATGTAGTCAATAACTTCAAAACTCACTGAGGAAAACAGTATGAGTAAAGGAAATTTACCATTCTTTTTCTTTAATTGTTCCTGCCTTGTGTTGAATTTATGAGTAGAAAAAATTTAAAAGATAATGGAAGAAATAAATTCAAATATCTCAGTAAGTTTAATAAATGTAAGTAGATTCCTTCCCCATCCATTAAAAAAATAGAGGTTATTACGTTGGATGACAAAAAAAAACCAAAATCTAACTGCTTTTAAAAGTCATACTCTAAAACAAAATGATGTAACAGTATTGAAAATAAAGGAATGGAAAAAAGATATCTTGGGCAAATATGGAGAGTAATACATTGCCTATTCATATACTCTAGGATTATTTAAAAACTTTAAAGTGAATATGAAAGTACTTCTGTAATGTCTCTCCATATAACGAATTATAGTTTTATATATAAAATAATATGTTTTTTGATTCAACAAAAAATACATACATCATATACCATGCAAGAAGGAAGATCCAATTTATTCATGTTGTCTCTGCATTATTCAGCTTTCAATGGGCTGTTACCTAGTGACTCATATTTTGAGGGCTAGGTTGGCAGCAGCAGTACTGGGTTGTGAGGACCTGTCAGTGTATCACCAGACATCCTTTCATTAAGGAGAACACCATACATACGAAATTTCAATATTAGGGAAGACAAAATTATTATCCTAAAAAGAAATAGTTGTTGGGTGTAGTGTTTTGCCTTGCAATAGATGTGTTTCCTGCAAAGCAGAGCCTGAGACAAAGTCTTGCATGGTCTCAGGGAGTAAGAGAGAAGTGGAGAGAAGAAAACAGGGAAGCAGAAAAAGGCATTTTTAGATTGTGTTATCAAGTTGACAGATTTGGGGGCAATTAGTCCTCCATCCATGGGCCTGTTAGAACTCTCAGAACTGTACTATAAGGTGACAGGGTGAAGTATTTATCCATTAACTCCCATTCCCATTAGTCAAAGGAGACCCCTGGGGGAAACTCCCTTACATTTCAGGCTGTGCTTGCTCCCATATACATCTAACTTCACAGTGATGGAGAAGCCCCAGGCCATGGAGTGAGAGGAATTTGCATGGATCTGAGGGGAAGCACTGAGAGTTGCACCTCTTGAAGCTTGCCAAAGCGCCTGTGGAACTGGTTGCCTCTTCAGTGGCTGAAACAAAGGAGGGTGAACTGGATTTGAGATGGCTCAGAAGGCGTTGGATACAGATCTCGACTTTGCAATTTCAGAGGAGGCATCTTCAAGTTGTCTATGCAGCAAATGCAGGTTAACTGAGTTAAAATAGAGGATCACTTTGATAGATTTGACCATTGGATTATACACCCAATTTATACACCTAGACTTTGTTGTCCTCTTTTGAATAATGAAAGCCTACAGTAATATATACCCTTTAAGTAAATAGAAAAAAAAAATATGATGTAGCAGGAGGATGGAGGATTCAGGCTGGGAATAGAAAAGAAGGCAATCAGTGTGGATAGATATTGCCAAAGTTAAATTAAAACCATTTTGGAACATCCGCTTTCTCTTGATCGATCCTAGTATTTGATTAGGACAGCGTGCCACTATTCAACACGTAGTGCCCTTGTTACACACATCAGTTAGGCCACATCACCCCTAGGAGACTGGCCTTCTTCCGTCCAGTCCATTCATGCTTGCCTTTCATTTAGCTCAGGCACTGACCTCTGGTCAATTAAACTGTAGATGGCTTGGTTTTACTCAGTGGCAGTAGTAAAAATTATAGCAATCTGGGCAGAAAAAAATGCCATTTGTAGCTTATAAGCATATAGAGGCTTTACGACCTTTCCAGTACACTTTGGTTTCTCTCTCTAGTTCTTGGCATAACCAGAGAACACCGACTGCCTGCACTGGAGGATTGCCCGCTGCCAGCCCTGAAATAAGCTTGACTGGGATGAAAGAGTGGCAAGAAGTAGCAAATAGGTGTGATGGTATAAAACAAAATATTACTATTGAACACCAGAATTCCCCTTAGGGAAGAATCAATCAGGGCAAAAGGTGGGATCCCCACAGCTTGAAGTGCTAATAGCTTTAGGGAGGAGAGAATAATTTCATTGCATGAGGGAAAGGAATTTATTTGTTACTCTAGGACGGGAGGAAGAGGGTCCTTTGATTTCAGCTCAGTGGTACTGGGCATCTTCAGCTGAAGGAAGCCTATTACCTCCTATTTTGGAAATTAAGATGTTGATAAATTGATCTAATAATTAAAGTAATATCCCATTTTTAGACTGAATAGAGTTAGAGAGTTGAAAGAATATATAGAGAGGAACCGATTAGATACAAAGAGGCTGAGACCAAGTAAGATGAGGGGGCATGAAACTCAAACTCATTTTTGGGTTAGCTAGGGGACATTTCAAGGACAATGGCAGTGGTAAAAATTATAGCAATGACCATGATTTAATTTGCAATTGTTTGTCCTGCTTCATTGGGAATGTGTTCTCCATCACTCCAAACAAACCCAAAAATTTCAAGAAAGTCTCCAATGTTCTCAAATCCTAGGGTAAGTAAAACCATACTTTAAATGTCAAAGTATGGTTTTACCTTTTTTAAGTACACGTACACAAACAGTGAACTCAGAGAAGGGGTTAATTTTATGGCTGGGTTAATGCAGTAGAACCAGAATCAGTATCCTAAAAAGCAGAGGAGACCATAAAAACATAAACCACCTGTAAAACAAAGACATCTTCAGGATGGCTTTGGAATTATGCATGCTGGGAAATTTAGGGGTTCTAGCCATCTCCTAATCTTGGTAACCTGATGCCCTGGAGTATTCTTCTTCTGCTTGTGAAAATGAAGCCATAACCTTATGCTTTTAAGGATCACGCCATTCAACTATGACACCATTTCTCCCTCCTACTGGTCACCTACTAGCCTCTGGTTCTTGTCCCTTCAAACCCTGATGACTTGGGCCCTCGGCTTATAGGTTTCCTTTAAATTGTTATCCTAGGCCACATTAGAGCCATGTGGACAAGCCATCCAACACCAGGGCCTCTCAGCTCTACCATTTCCTCATCTATAATGCCTCTTCCCTTCTCTTTACCCCTTGAATATGCAGTCTATTTTAGACCATCATCATTCATAACTGCTCTACCTTCACAATCACTAATTCAGACATCTTGCTCTCTGACTAGTCCACCCTCCTTCAAATCTGTCCGATACTCGCACCATCATCACTCTTAAACTGTACTGGGAACTTCGGTCCCAAATATATCAGCTTTTCATGTCTTCACTTCATTCCACTGAGATTTCATGGTACATCAATTAAAAAGAAGAAGAAGAAAAAAAGCTCATGCCAATTCCTCAAACTTGCTTAGATCTCTGACTTTTTGCTTCATTCATCTGACAAAACCCTAATACAGGAAAAAAACAATTGTTTCTTCAGACTCCCACCTGAGGAATCAACTACTATTTGAGATCTTTAAGACGTAGGTGTTGGTTTTAACTGATATAGTGTTGAGAATAGATTCACACAACTCTGTGGTCTATACTAGGTGTCAAAATATCCTGGCATTCAGTCATTAATTACATCCGAACTGATATTTTTATCTCCCTTCCCAAGCCACCTATCTCTTAGATTTTTTATTACTTTCTTCTTACTTCTCTTCTTCCCTCGCTCTCCACATCGAATTAGCTGTCAAGTCTTATTGATTCTAAAATCACTCTCATCTTGGTGCATTCCTTCCCTCATCCCCTACGGCTACTGCCATGGTTCAGTTTTCAGCACCTTTAATATAACAATGAAAATAGCTCCAACTGGTTTGACTGCCTCTGATCTCTGGTCTATCCATTTGTTCTTCATTTTTACCAAATGTGTATTAGATTATGTTATTTCTAATGCTAATAAAAGTCTTGTATCCTCTCATGTGTTCTTACCCTACTTCAAAACATATATATATTCCTATGTATATGTATGTGTGTGTATATATATGTATGTATATATGTGTGCGTGTGTGTGTGTGTGTGTGTGTTTTGTGCATAAACATATGCATATACATATATACTGAATGTGTGCTGGTAAATGTTTAATAATTGGATTTCCAGGGAGAAAAAGACCCAATTTGTAGTGTTTGCTGATTTCTGTGGTATAAATATTCCACCATGGCCAATTTCAAGCTACCAGCTTGATGGACTAGGGGTTGGAAAGAAACACATTCTCTCTGCTTTCTTGAGCCAGTGGGTGCTGCCTCCAACACAGCACTATTATAAACATTTATACATGCACAGATGTATACACACACACATATATGTTTGTGTCTTTGTATTTTTATCAAGTGTGGATTAGTATATTTGTTTAAATAATCCGACAAGTCATATTAACTCTTTTTTAGCAGTTCAAGCACATTTAAAATTATCTTTGACCTCTGAGATAAAACAATGAATGACAGCTTTGTCTAAGTAGGAATTTAACTTCCTTCTCTTAAAATAAGAGAGAGAGAGGGAGAGAGAGAGAGAGAGAGAGAGAGAGGAAAGAGATTATCATATATATTTTTATCTTTCTGCGTTAAAATATTTTAATTTAGTTTTCATTACCTTCATTAATTTGGGGATCCAGCTCTATTTTCCATTTTTTACTCATTAGATTTATGTATGTCAGGCCTTCCTTAAGATGCCAGTGGAGCATGACATAAAGGAAGGGTAAAATGACTGAATATTCATAGGAATTCTAAAAAAATCTTCGAACAGCCTAGCCAGACACAAGAGTTAAATACTTAAAAGGGAAGCTTTACTATTTTGGGCTGATTACAAGGCCTTTTCCTTTATAAATTTCAGTTTTGTATATGTATTTGAAGTTTCCCCAAAAAGACTGGTCAAAAAAATTGAGAATATATGTTATAGCCAAAGAATTGAACTTGGGCAAAGGTTTGCAGTTAAGAGAAACAATTACCACATTTATTTCTGTAACCTATTCTGGAAAGCTGATGTGTTGATTTAGGTCATTCCAATATGAACATGTTTTAATTTTGTAAGTTTTGCTTTTCCCGTAAGAAAGTTGGATATAAATGGTATTCTATGTATTAAGATATATTATTAAGTCAGGCACGCTTATTTAAACAATTAGCTTTGCAAATAAAAGGCTAAACTGAAGTACAATATATAATGATTTCTTTTCTCCAAACGTTCACCACTTTCTGGAATTCAGTCATGACATATGTACTTATGGTTTGGAATGTTGACCATTTAGTAAGAAGTTATGGTGTTGTAATATCCCTGTTAAGAAAGCCTTCCTAATCCCCCTTGCTTAGAGCAGAGATGCCCCCTATATCATTCCTGACCATGTGCCATGGGATCCAGGCATGCCACAAATAAATTATAGATGTTCTGAGATTTTGATCCTCTTGGCCTTTGGGGAGCTCCAGGATATGGCCTTCAGCCAAAAGCAGTCTTTTCCACTTACTCCAGTATGCTGTACAAACATGGCTATTTTCTTCTATGTGTGCCACGACAGGAGAAAGTCTGAGAGGCTCTGGTTACAACGTCTAGACTATGCAAGGCATTCAGGGCCTTTCAATTTTGCCCACGACCTTCCCTTCCAGCCTGACCTCTCACAGATCCCCTCAAGTGCAGCACTTTTCATACTCCCTGGACTACTTCCTCTTTCCTAAAACCCTTTACTTTTCCCTCTCATGTTTCATTCCTTGTTTCCTACAATTAGTATACTTTTCTTCCTCACCTGCACAATGAATCTTTTATGATCTTTTAAAAGCTAGAACCAACGTCATCTTGTTCCCCTGTGAAATCATAAGAAATCTCTCTAGCCTGCATTGGTTTCTTTTTCCTCTGTGCTTGCTTAGAAGGTGACCCCTTTATACACTTGTCATATTTTTCCTTGTGTTATAGTTATTTGTGTGCTTGTCGTATCACCCCTCCTAGAGTGTAAACAGCACAAGAGTGGAGACCATTTTGTTTATCGTTGTTTCCTACCCAGTGCCAGCTGGAACTTGCACATTCAGCAAATACTTGTTAAATTGAATTGACTATGCAAATACAAGAGCGAGGCGATCAACTTATATTTATTACATATCAATCATGTGCCAAGCACTGTGCTGGCATGTTAAATGAGATAATGTGTGCAGTCTTCACAATACTCCTTGTAAGCTAGGCAATTTTCAGGTGAAGAAAATAAGGAACAGTAATATTAATTACCTCCAAATAATAAGTTTTACACTGGACAAGGAAAACCGTTGAAACTGCAGAGTAATGCCCTCTTCAGGTGTTCAACAGAGAACTTGGCTTTGTGATGGTTTCAGTGCTTTGACATCACCTTGACCATGTAAATTCCCGGACAGTGCAGAAGATCAGCAGGTGCTTGCTGGAAGCCTGGGCAGAGACTTATTGCATGGAAAGCCTTGGCCGATAGCGTTTTGGCAAGAGTTTCACTTCATGAACTTAAAAATCAATCATTCTTTCATCAACAAGGAAATCCTTCTCCCTAGCATCAAATTTGAGATGACTAAATACAAAAGGAATAGAACAAAAGTTATTTTTCTCTTTGCTTGGAAAAAGATCTCATAGTGAAGCTTAAGTGGAAAAATAGAACCAACAGTGTATAAATTATAAACACTCTATTTGGATAGATGTTTCCTCTCCGTTCTTTCTTGTTATGCTATTTATTCTTCCTTGTGATTCTATTTATTCTGTTCTGCTTACATTTATATTAATTCTTACTTGAATAGAATTTTGAAAATAATACCCAGATTAGAAGATTTAAATAATTAGATGATATAAATTAGATTACATTTGTTTCTAATAAGGAATTTGGCTCTGACTGGCCGAGACGTGTGTGGTCTTGGACAAGCATTTTAATGCTGAGTGTTAATTTTCTCATCTCTAAAACAAGGTGGAAAATGTTGATGTAGGATCCTACAGTTAACAATGAGTTGGCAAGTCTCGTTTTCCTTGGGTTTTCTATGGATTGAGAGAATCAGTGATTCAGTTTCTCCTTCCATGTGACTGACTGCCAGGTTCTGTGACCTTCAGAGCCACATACAGGGCCAATAATGTAAAGTAACTAGTGATAACAGCCCTTGTGTTGTGCTCTACTACTCACATGATGCTGTCACATCTACCATCCCATAGAGTCCTCGCAGCGACCTTGAGCAGGAGGTATTCTCAGGAGCTAGAGTTAAGTCTGGGGTGAGGAGATGGGTAATAAAATTTGGAAAACCATAAAAGGAAAGGGCTTGGTGCTAAGGGCAAAACGAATTTTCAAACAACTGACTTTTTCTATATTTACATGCCTTGATGTCCACCTAAACCTGCACTTAAGTTTGACATTTTAAAGGGGTTGGGGGAGAGAAATGAATAAGATCAGGTACATTGTCAGTTGGCCACAATAAAGCTCTATTGCCCCAAGATACAATATTGCTTCACACTCCTTTTTTATGTTCCTGACTCATTTTTTAGGTTTACCAAATCTATATACTTTCTTAACTTGTTTCTGAAATGAACAAAAACTAAGAAGTTCAGAGAAACGTAGAGAGGAGATGTTTCACTTTCGTCGTAGAAAATATAAAAGTAGAAAGTTTTCAAACCCAAGGAAAATGTAGCTGCACTTTTTATCAGTGAATGTTCATCTCGAAAGGTATTAACTTTCTATTTATTGGATTTGAATGCAAGTGGAATCCCATTCAGAACATTGTTGTGCAATAGATTTTTGTTTAATGATAGAGGTGTGCATTAATCTAT
Organism: Pteropus medius; assembly: GCF_902729225.1. Lineage (NCBI taxonomy): Eukaryota > Metazoa > Chordata > Mammalia > Chiroptera > Pteropodidae > Pteropus > Pteropus medius. Next base: position 3,367,723 of record NW_024344370.1, on the reverse strand, counting down.
GATGTCCATACGATGACCTCCAGCTACATTTGGCTATTGAGTAGTTGAAATGTGGTTAGTGACAGAGAAACTGAATTTTTACTCTTATTTAATTTTAATTAATTTTAAGTTAAATAGACACACAATATGGTCTATCCTGACAGTCATCATATTGAACGGTAAAGTTCCAGAAAGCCAATTGTTAATGTCAGCTCATGTTTTGTAAGCATATTAGGTATAGAAAAGAGAATTTACAAAAACACCTTGTTTTCATGAATGTTTTTGAGGATCAGGATTCTCATAGTTCAATTAAAATGAAAATAATGGTGTGTATTTAAGTAACGATACGACTGAAAAACTTGGGTAAATGTTATATCTTTTTAAGTTTTGTAAAGTCTCAATTCAGTAATTAAGTAATACAGTTTTCTACTTTAATTGACATGAATACTTCAGCTTACGAGAGTTCTAATCTATATTGATTAGACTGAATACACTGTTATTTGGCAGATAAAAAGCCAAATTTTGGATTCCTGTGTTTCAAAGCTCAGAAAGATCAATTATTTCTCATCAATAAATCTCTTGTATTGTTTTCTATTTTAGTACAGGCTCTTTCTAGATTGTGGAATTTCTCCCACATAATGTAATACACATTCACTAAGATAACTATCTGAAGCATGTGGGAAAACCAAGAGAACAAATGAATGATAACCAATTGTCTGTCTATACAATTCCGCAGTGTTTGGCCTTGCCTGAGTGCCCAGTCGCTGATGAAAACACGTTTGTGAGGTCCCCAGATGATATCCCATGACTGTGATAATTGTCACGTGCCTGTTTATTTTTCCCTTGAGAAACTGAATGAGGTAAAAAAAAAAGATCACAACTAAACAAAAGCATATAAATAACAGGAAACTGTTGGTGAGAAATACCCTGATGTTCCTGTAAATTCACGTCACCAGATTCCCCAGGGACAAAGGTGCATGAACTGCATGGGTAAATAATTATGATTTAATACAGAGACCTTGCAATGCTGTTTATAGTAAAACAACAAAAAAGAATTGTTTCTGGAGGCGCAAATAAGCAAATAATAGAAACACATATCAATATAATCAGGAAGTGGTGATGTTATGTCTAGGTCAGCTACCGAAAACAATTTGTAATCTATCAAAGTATCTTCTTTGTAATTGCAAGCAGCACAAGGTGGGACCTTAGAAGGAAAAGAATCTCTCATCTACAGGGTGATTAGAAATCATGGAGAAAGTGGGCTAGTCATTTCTGAAAAGTGTTCTGCATCATGACACCTGTCTGTTTGCAAGGTTTTATTCCCACGGATGATGATGAGAGAGAATAACAACAGTTTCTCTCCCTTTCTTTTAAAGGGTTTCCGATTGGAGAGCAATGTCAGCCTATGAACACATGCCTATGGGTGCATTCACGTCCCAGTTAAGAAAAGAAATAAGTGGCCGTTGTTGAACTTCTCAACTATGTTTGCATGTTTAGGGCCTCTTCCTCTGTTTTTATTTTGAATAATATTTTTCTTGATAAAATTGAGAAACTATCATTTTCTATTTGTTCCCCCAGAATCAACTTACTGAAAAAAGCATTAGGTCCTTTGTCTAGTAGCCTATAGAGAAACCTAAAATTTTACTGAGGAGTTGGGTGAGGGGCATGAAAGGAAAGAGTGAGCAGCAATAGAATCAACACAGAATTCTTACCTGAAATCTCTGCTTTTTTCCTGGATAACAGGATGATAACACTCGAGAAGTCGTTCTCAGGATCTAGGCAGCTTTTAAAACCTACCCAGCTCTGTGACCAAAGGTAATCTCACTTTGATTGTCCCCACTACCATTTCTCCAGTTCTTTAAAGATGTGTGGTAGGCAAAATAATGATCTCCAAAGATGTCCACATCCCAATGCTTAGAATGTGTGAAAACATTACTTTATGTGACAAAAGATACTTTGTGAATATGGTTGAATTAAAGAATTTGAGGTAGAGAGATTATCCTAAATTATTCAGATGGGCCTAATATCATTGGAAGCGTCCTTATAAGAATCAGAGAAGATACGATAATGGAAGCAGAAAGAAAGAGATATTTGAAGATGCTACATGCTACTGGCTTTGAAGATGGAGGAGGGAACCAAGATCCAAGAAATCCAGGTCATTTCTAGAAGCTAGAAAAGACAGATTCTCCCCTAGAGCTTCCAGAAGGAACACAGTCCTGCCAACACCTTGATTTTAGTTCAGAAAGACCCATTATGGGGTTCTGAACTTCATAACTGTAAGATAATAAATTCGTACTTTTTTTTTGATACTTTGTTTCAATTACATATCTTTGTCTTACTCTCCTTAAAGACAGAGAGAGATTTAGTCAGAAAGAGATAACTATGAAGTGGCTGTCTAGGCATTTTATTTGTTGATTTGCTCACTAATAGGCATCTATTTATGATGTGGCCATAAATAATTGATCATTATCAGAGGAAGATAAACAATGCTTGCCTTGAAATTTTAAAAAATGTATTGAGATATTTAAGAATATTTACAAAAATACACATAGGACATATGAAAGATTAAGCCACTAAATTTGTGACAATTTGAAACAGTTGCAATAAGAAACTAATATAGATTCAAAATGTGCTTTTATGTTCAATGCGGTATTACATATGTAAAATTGTTTCTCTGTTGTATACTCCTAATATTAGACTATTGGGTTGCACATTAGAATTGTTTTGGACACAAAAAATATGGAGGCCAAGGTTCCATCTTCAGTATTTAGATTTAGTAAGTCTGGAGTAGAAGTGGTACAACTGGTATTTCACAAGGTTCCAGATGATTCTAAAGTTCAACTTAGGATAAGAATCCCATTTTTAGAGCACTATCTACTTTGCATGTTCTCTTGGCTGTTTAAGCTTAGGGAACATGCTTTTCTTCAAAACGAATGGAAGGATCATTTTACTACTCCTGGGGCAGTAAAAAGTGTAGTCTAATTTCTTTGATCTTTAACCTCGCGTTTGATTCTCGTCCCCATTTGAACATGGTCATCTGTTGGGGGTGGATGCCTGGGAAGCAAAGTCTTCTCTCTCTCCATTTCTTCCATGTCCTCTGGGTTTCAGTTTCTATTCGGATATAGATGAGGATGACTCCTCTAGCCAAGGCCCCTTACAACAATAGTTCTGATACTTGTGTAAAGAGGTGTTAAGTGACACACAATATATAGTGGGGATGGTGTCTTGGGATCAAGGGAGTGATGCACAAAAAAGACCCAACTCTCCCCTGAGCCTGTGTAGTCCAAGAAAGATGGCATTGCTGCTTGTGCATACCCGCTGGCCCTACTTATAGTAAGTATTATAGTGGAAAGAGACTTAAACTGGTGCCAGGCAAACTGTGCTCTAATCTTGGCTCTGACACTTATTTTAATAGTAACTGCTCCCCCTCATTGTCTGTAGGCACTAGGCTGAATATTTCACATAATGATGATCTCATTTAATCATCTTAACTACCTTGAAAAAAGGGTACCATTGTGATCAATTTTATACTGATACATGTAAGATTTTACAGAAGCAAACACTAAAGTCTAGAGAGGTTTAAGGAGCTTAACTCAAGGCTACATAACTAGAATGTGGTGAAACCAGAGGTTAATTCTAAACCTTTGTGATCCAAAGGCCTTGTTCTAGGTTTGAGATAATGTCTAATCACTCCCAACAAGTTACATCAATAATTGAAGATTCTTTGTTTGGGCTATGTTGTGATATTTGTTTAATTTACATAATGTGCCTAAATTCTGTGTGGGAGTAATTCGGAAACAACTGGTATTTCCTGGTAGACCGTGGTGGCAGAGACTACAGTTGCTCATGAATAGTAGGTTCTTCTCTTCCTGAGCACATGGCTGACACATTTCCCAGCCTCCCTACCTGTTAGGTGTGGCCGTACAACTGAGTTCTAGCCAAGGAAACGTGATTAGAAGTAATGAGTGCCACTTTCAGATCTGGCCAACTGTAAACCTTTCTTTTTCCCCATATACATGTAAATAGCTCTGAGACCCTAAAGAGAGATCCACAGATGGAAGGCATTTGGATTTTGAAGAACCATGAAGAGGCCACCTATTGACCAAGAACATTTAATGTGCCAAGTCTCTGAGATCTGGAGTTCATCTGGTATAGCAGCTAGCGTCACTTGCCTTAAATAGTACCACCCTGCATGAACTAGGTGCCCTTTTTGAGGAAAGGCTGAGTAACCTCTCCTAAGGAGCCAGATATGGAAGAGATTGAAAAGAACAAAGTGAAGTGATACATAAGTTTTCTGGCCATGTTTCCAGGACAATACCAACTCCTGCCCAGGTCAAAGCAAGGTCAAGGCAGAAAACCTTTCAGGGAAAGGAGTATGTGATGGTTGAGAGACCCAAAGGCCATTTTCTCAGTTATCCTCAGTGCTCTGGTTATGGTTTATAAGACCTGGCTCACCTGCTCACTGTCTTCCACTCTCCATCTGGTAACTGCAAGCTAAGTTCAAGGATGCAGCTTATTTCAGTTGATTATTTTAATAAAAAGAGCTGCTTGCTCTACTGAAAGTGTGGCAGTCACTATTGACAATCACATCAGAGGGGAATTCCTAGGTTCTGTAGGTGAGCTCCCACTATTAATTAGTCAATCACTCCTGATTCTGTAAGTATGACCTTGGATGAAGAGACATGTGTCCCAACCTGGAAGAGGAATAGCTTTTACCTTGAACGTATACGGCTATCAACAAGCCCAGGAAAACCAAAGAGAGTTGTGTGTGGACCGGCTCATCTTGTTCTCGTTAGAATGTCCAGTTCTGAGACTCGCCACAATTTATAGGGCTCCACACTCCTCCTGGACTCCTAGAGTCCTATCTTTTGGGTGTCACTTTTTGTCTCTGTTTATAAGCCACCCAATATCTTAAGAGCCTAAATGGGATGCTATTTCCTAAGTCTTTAAATCAGCCCTTGTTGTGGGCTAAATTGTGCTTCCCTTCCCTACCACTCAATTCATATGTTGAAGCTCTAACACCCACTAACTCAGAATGTTACTATAGAAATAGGGCATTAAAAGAGGTGATTGCATTAAAATGAGCACAAAAAGGTAGGCAATAATCCAATTTGATTAGCGTCCTTGTAAGAAGAGGAAATTGGGACACACAAAGAGATACCAGGAATGCACTCACACAGAGGAAAGACCATGTGAGGACACAGTAGAAAGGTGACCATCAACAACTGAGGAAAGAGGTCTCTGAAGAAACCAAACCTGCTGACACCTTGATCTTGAACTTGTAACCTCCAGGACTGTGAGACAATAAATTTCTATTGTTTAAGCCACTTAGTTTGTGGTGCTTTGTTATGGTGGCCCTAGCAAACTAATATAGCTCATCTGCACTGTCCCATATATACAACATAAGCATAAACAACAAAGTTTAAGCTGCTCAGCCAAGGCCTTTTCAGGAGCAGAAACAGGTTCCAGCTGACTGATGCCTAGGAAATTTCTGGGTCCATTGTCATCAACAAACTTTCAAGCAGGTTAGGAGTAGACTTGCCAGGTTGAGTCACAGAAACTGAGATGCCTCCAAAAAGTAACCTGAACCCAAGTACATGAATGGTAGCTCTGAAAGGACAATAGACATGCAGAGAGAAAACCATGGACTTGAAACCATTCAATAATTTGAAATATGTCCAGTGCAATAAATCCGATCATGAAAATAAAACAGACAAAAGTGGGGTACCCAATGCTATTGTTTTGTCTAACTTTTGAACCTAATGGTTAAGCACAACCTGGATTGAGTCTGACAAGCTGAGGTTTTGGTTGTTTTAGCATTCACTTCTTGAATCATTGTTCATAACTTCATGGCTTACTGCCTGATTGGGTTAAAGCACTTCAGGCTTTTAATCATCTCTATATTTAGAAATCATTTGCTGTTAAAATATGATCATTTGCCTAACAGATTTCTAAGAACTTAGGGTGAGGGGATAAAACTAAACTTTCTTTCTTTATTTTTTTATTTTTATTATTTACTGCATATCTGATATCAGATACTTTGCAAACATAGAATTTTAGTCTCATGGCCATTCTGCTGTTAGTGTTATTACTTGCTAGTTACAGATCAGGAAAATGAGACTCAGGAAGATTACTAACTTGAATTAAGTCATTATGTGGTGAACTATCATACTGGGTTCTTTCTTGGGCTATTTTACTAGATCCTTCTCTTCTCAATGTTGGAGCTTTATGACTCAATCCTTGGATGTCTTCTTGATCTATACTCATTCCCTGGTCATCTCATTCAGTCTCATGACTTCAAATACCATCAACATGCAACAAAAGCATATTTCTAACCCAGACTTCTTTTCCAAGGAAAAAAGTCAGCCTCACCCGCTCCAGACACATATGTACATTGAACTGCCTACCTGGCATCAATTATTGGATTTCTAATAGATTTCTTGAACTTACCATGTCCAAAATGAAACTCCTGGTCTTCCCCCAGAGTCACTCAGGTCCAGTCAGGAAAATAAAAATTGCACTATGCTCTTTTCAATACAGAGAAGTTTCATAGGTGCTGGGAGGTCTGAAAAGATTGCAAACGGGAGATGGAGGGGGTCTGGAGGCACTAAAGGAAGAAGGGGTGACAAGCAGAAGTCAGGAGCTGCTTGCTCTTTCATGCTGGAGCTCACAAGCCTGCACTATTGGAGATGCTACGTGTCAGGGCTGCTGGATCAGTGCTGAAGCTGCCAGAAATCTGCCACCCCTGCGTGTGCTGCCGGCTTCTGGAATCACCCCTATCCACTCTCATTTCAGCAACTTCTAGCAATAATCAGAAACAGGGACCTTCTCTCTTCCTCCCCTCCGATCTCCCACTAGTGCCATCTAACAGGAAGTTAAACAGCAGGGGAGCCTGGAAAATGCAATTTGCAGACTCTCAGCTACAGAAGTAGAGAGCATAGGTAGGCAAGTAGACAATAGTCAATAACCAATACATCCTTCAGAACTGCTCCATTCCCAATCTTCAATCTCTATTTCAGCTGAGGGTAATTCCACCGTTCAAGATGCTCACACCCAAAATTTTGGTGATATCCTTGACTTCTTTTTCTCAAAAACACTATATCTAATCCATCACGAAATTTTATTGGTTTCACTCTTGAAATATATCCATATCTGATCACTTCTCATCACCTCTATCTCTTATCTGGACTGTTGCAATAATCTTTTTACTGGTCTCCCTACTTCTCTTGACCACCACAGTCTTCTCAACATGGCAGACATAAATTAAATTATAGCATTACTCAGCCCCAAACCTTCCAATGTCTCCCTTTTTCTCCTTGAATAAAAACCAAAGTTTTAAAATGACCTATAATGTTCTGTCATCGGCCCTTCCTCCTTACTTCTTTACGCTTCTAATCACAAAGTGAATACTTGACTTAAAATCTCAGCTTGTTCCCTTCCAGAATTTTTATTTACTCTTACTTTTCCTACAGCACTATGACTTTCTAATAAACTATATAAGTTACTGATTAATTAATTATGTTTACTCATTGTTGTCTATAGCCTCCTGATAGAATGTAAGCTTCACAATATAAGAGCTCTTGTTTATTTTGTTTATGAATGTATCACAAGCAACAAAAAATAGATGCCTGGCACCACATAGGGGGCACTCAATAATTATTTGCTAAGATCATTATCAGTTGTTATATAGAAACACACACACACACACACATATAATTTAGAACTTATTTGTATTATGATACATAGATACAGATTATAAAAAGACTTTTATGATATGGCATAAAATATATCTGTTTTCGTCTACACCAAGACTTCTACTGAATTAAAGAGGGAGAAAGGAAGGAGAGGAGAAGAAAAGCAAAGAGTAAGAGAGTGAAAGAGAACAGGAGATAGAGTCAAGAAATAACTCTCTTTAAGATGTTGCCTAAGGAATGTCACAATCTAACAGCACTTGCCTTTCAAACCATATCTTCCACCCCCATAACTACTCACTCCAGTCTCTGAACATTTTGGACTTTGATATCTCCATTTGGTTGGTTCAGATCTTCAAAAAATGGACACAACAGGTCTCCGGGGCTCCCTACATATGCCCTTCATAAGTAGGAGCCGTAATTTCAGATAATTTAAAATGTGCGTAATGAACTCTCACAGACAATAGAGTCTCTGCTCTCTAATCCTCTGAATTCTATACCAGTCATTGCCTAACCGCTTATACCAGTTACTGATTTCTGTTGGGTCTTGTAAATATTTGTGCATATGTCCCTTCTCCCTGGGGAAGAAGGAGTTGAAGCACTTTGCTTGTGATCTATTTTCTCTTCTCATTACTGGGGGATGCTTCCAAGAAAAAGAAAGGAAGACGGGTGACCTAGTTGAATCTCCATATCAACACAATAATTGGGTCTCTGGGAAATAGACTAATATTTCCTAAGAGGAGAGTCTTCTTCTGTGGATTGTTTCAACAGCTTATCTTTGGTTTGTTTAGGGAAACATGTCTGGGACCTATGGATTTATAAAGCACAGTTCCCTGGAGGATGTCTTATGACATATACTATTTTCTTGGGTACAAAATGGAGATATATTATAACTTCTATGCTCCCTCAATGTAAAGTGACCTATGACTCTTATTTAGAGACTTTATCTACGCTGGGCAAGAAGGTACATGTCTATAGTGGAAGAAGGAGCTGGGGAGCCCCATGAGAGGGCCCAAACTTCCTTCTACTTCGTCTGTGCTTCCTGAATGTTGTAGCTTAGAATTTTTTAAAAAGCTTGATATTGGGTAAGATCTCTGATTCATGTAAGCTTGACTTAAAAATCTAATCCTCTGTATTTGCTCACTCTCCTAAGTGACCTTAATCTCATGGATGACCAGAACTATACGCAATTCATGTGTCTTTCATGTGGTAGTTGCTCAATAAATAGATACAATAAAATACATTGAACAATTTATTGGTTATAAGAAATCCAGAAGGTGAAAAGCTGGTAGAAAATGTAGGAATATAAATTTACACAAAGAGGAATGGCACACTTGCCAATAATCTGACTGTTACTGCACCATTCTCCCTACTCTGGGTATAATGTATTTTAAATGTAAAAGTAGTTTATTTTCACATTAAACTGACATTGTTTTATATGAGTGCAATTAAAACTGAAAGATAGTTTGGGCTTTTAAAAGTTTTTTCATTTAAATTGAATTATACAGCTTGAAAACATAGTTTGAATGCTACTTGACCATTTTGGTTCATTGCAAGTCATCAATCAAGGTTGTATTTAGCAGAGCCAATTTTGACTTCCCTTAGCCTTTACCACATTCATTATTTGCAGTTCAAATTGACCCCATGGAGAAAAAGTAGTTTATATCTTTCTTTAATGAACAAAGCAGCTTGTCCAGGCATGGAACCTCCACTTGTTTCATTGTGGTTGTAAATGTAAGTATGGGAGGGCATATTCTCATCTTTGTATGGGGCAAAACTCCATAAGTATGGGTTTAGGAGTGTGTTTGGGGATATTTATAGGTGTCATGTGCCTCCAAGTGTCTCCTCTATGCTCTACATGGTACCCCAAATCACTAACTCTATTGTCACTCTTTGGTATTAAGATTTTCTTTTCATTTCTTTTCTTTTTTTCTCTAGAGGGGGTCTCTGTAAGGACTCAAGTGTAATCTAAAAGGGGCAACCTAGTAACAACGACCTGTTGACAGATGTCTCTTTTGGGTTTTCCCTCCCCACCAGGGCAGACGTTAGACGAGGACTCTGATGCAGGCAGTTCATTTGGGAAGTGATTCTAGGAAGGTGAGAGGAGTCAATCAGACAGGGAAGAGAGAAAAGTCAGTAAAGTAGAGTTAAAGGGAAGATTACTGCTGCTGGCACCTGGGCCTCACTCCTGGAGATCCTCCTAAGGAAACGTGGGAAATGCAGACACATCAGGACCTTTCCTTCGAAAATCAGGTACTTATACCCTGACATTTATCCCTCAGTGGTTGAAGGTTGTCCTTGGGGGTGTTTAATCCCTGAACCATTCAGGACACTGCGTGAAGGGGCTGAGCAAGCTCGTAAGGCACAGGAGAGAGCCCAGGCAGAGGACAGCAGGAGGAGAGTACCTGGTGTGGGCAGAAAGGTCAGGAGTGCCCACTGCGGGTGCAGGTGAATCCAGAGGTCGGGTGAGAGTATGGAGTGCAGAATCAGTAGTGTCTGCATCAATTGGTTTATCCTGTTATCTAGAACAAAACTATGAAAGAACAGAACAAAGATCAGATATGAGTTGTTTTGTTGAGAGGAGATAAAGTGAGGAAGAGAAAAATGAACAAAAGTTGAGATGACATTCCTTGAAGACAGAGAACTGAGGTGAGGTTTCAGTGTTGGAAGCCCTGGGTCCGAGAACCATGGGAAACAGAAGGAAATTGAGGGACACACTTCATAGCTGGTCTGGACTCTGCCCCAACCTTTTCCGTCCTTCTGAATTTCAGAGATTCTGTCAACGTAACAAGAGAGTAAGGCTGTGCATGAGGCAAAGTTTTATGAAGTCTCTCTCCCAGCCCCATAGTGACCAATTTCTCACTTAGATAGGTCACCTATCGACAGTCCCCTGACTTTTCACTCATCATTAGCTTGCTTGGTTCCTTAGCGTTCTCTTCCAAGGGCTGTTTGGTACATGTGTGGGTGTGCAGTCAACTGTATAAGACCCACCTTTCCACATTGCAGCTGGGCAGGGGCGCATTTCTGGTTAACATTCACACCCACCTGTTTTTTTCTCACCCAGCTCTTAAACTTTCAGAGTGACTTGTTTTTGTTTGTTTCAATAAGAGTGTCATGTTTCATTTGTACTGATATATCTACACTTTATTATGTCTTGCATCTCCTTTCCATTATGCCTGTTTTAAGTGACTCCCCAGGCCTTCATGATCTCCTTCCTGAAATATAGCTGTAGCCTCATAAGTTATCTCCGTGCTTTCCGCTCCCCCACTTTTCCTATCTATACTTCAACACAGGATTAATCTTTTTCTAGTAGAGCTCGTATTAATCCACTTTCTGGCTCAAAATTATTCAGTGGTTTTCCAGTGCAAACCGATTCAAACACGAATTTCCAAGCCTAGAAATAAATGGCCCCAGCTCAACTTTATTAATTTTTTTTTTTTATAATATGGTCCCAGCCCAACTTTATGTCCCACAGTTACATCACATTAGTGGTTGCAACCAGCCTGAGAGCTGTTTAGTCTTAATTTGTAGATTTTGTTCACTTAGCAGGCTGCGTTTCTTAAACTGTTGATTAGTTGATCACATTTAGACATTGAAGCATGTCACACATGCACACACACACACACACACACACATACACACAAACACACAAATGTGGATTTTGGGCTTCCTCAGAAACATTGAAAGATCTGGCAACGCTATGTCCACATCCTCTCAAGGCCACAATCAGCCAGATATGAGTGGTGGTTACGACTTTTAGACCATCAAGAGAACCCCAGTGTTCCCCAGGCCCTTACACACTCACGTCATTTATTTACATACTAAGTCCCTAAGGGCACTTTGGCTATAGCTCTAAATATGTCCCAATTCCTACCCGACTGCTTAATTCTTTGTTCTTCAAGTAAGCCCTAACTTTGTGAGATGCTCTCAGTACCCAGCCCACAACCCCCTGGCATATTCCCTTAAATGTCAGTGACTTTCTCCTGAAATCATCTGTGACTCTGCCCCAGAGATTATCTAACCAGGAGCAAGATCGGCCTACACAGGGGGCAGGCCAGAATCCCAGAGAGTCGATGCCCCTAAGAGAGCCCACAGCAGTGACAATGGAGCTAAACGGAAAAAACTCCAACTTCTTCACTCTTGAGGGAGGACGCCTCTGAGGTGTGCTCTACGCAGTCTCCTGGAGGTCTCCAGGGGATTAGAGTGCCAGCTGCCCACAGAGGTAACCTGCTCGTGTGACACACCTTGAGTGACTTCTTACCCTTCTCTCTCTCACTTCCCCACTCCTCTGCTGGGCTTCTTAGGGTCACCTCCCATGTTAACTATTGTATGCAAATCCTTGTCTCAGGATATCCTGGGGAACCCAGCTAAGGTATGGTCTGTTACTGAACCATCAATCACCCTATTCTTTGCTAGAAGGCCCCTCTGTTTTTCCTTATCCTACAACTTCCATTTCCACAGTCCCTCATCTGTCATGAAAATTTTCCTGACACCTCTCACATCCTTACCTTCTTTCTCTGGATCCCGCAAAGCACTCAGCTTAATATTTTTCTTATGGCTCTTATATTTTGCAAATTTTGATCTATATCTTCATAGCTTGCATTGATATTCTATTAATTCACCTTGTCAATCACTTCTTATGTACCATTTCTTATTTCCCTTTCCTTCACTGTCCCTTGTTCCAGTTTCCAGTAGTCAACTCTGCAGGGGTTGAGATTGACTTTCATACAGTACAAGCTGACGGGGCCTTTCCTCATACACATACCTATGTGTCCCCATCTTCTGCCCTGGGGCTTCCCAGTAGGTGCTAAGCATGGAAAGCTGATGAACCCTGCTTAATAATGATGCATGCTCAACCCAGAAATGAGGACAGTGAAACTTTGGTAAATGGAATATGAGAGCCAGAAGATTGACTAACTACATTTCCTCCCCTGGATTAAGTGTTCTGTGATGTTACAAGTCTTCCCAGAGGATGGTTCTGTGAATTGCTCATCTGATGAATTTTGTCGCAGATAGTTTGATAATACATATTGTGTACTGGCTCTTTCTTCTTCTCCTGTTTTCTTATTGTTGAGTTTTAAGAGTTCTTTGTCTATTTTGGGTAACAGTCTTTTTTCAGATGTATCTTTTTGCAAATATTTTCTCCCAGTCTGTGATTTGTCTTTTAATTCTTTTGGTATTGTTTTTCACAGAGCAGGACATTTTAATTTTAATGAAATACAGCTTGTCAATTATTTCTTTTATAGATCATGTCTTCAGTGTTCTATCTGAAAAGGCATCATCATATCCAAGGTCATCTAGGTTTTTCTCCTACGTTATCTTCTAGGAGTTTTAGAGTTTTGATCAACTTTGAGTCAATTTGCAAAGGATATAAGGCCTGTGTTTTCATTCATTTTTTATGCAGTTGGATGTTCAGTTGTTCCAACATCATTTATTCAAGAGACTGTCTTTGCTCCATTGAATTGCCTCTGCTCCTTTGTCAAAGATCAGTTGAATATATTTGTGTGGTCTATTTCTGAGTCCTTTATTCTGTTCGCTTAATCTACTTCCCTATTCTTTCATCAATACCGCATTGTCTTGATTACTGTAGTTTTATGCTAAGTTTTGAAGTCAAGTAGTATCAGTCCTCCAACTCTCTTCTTCTCCTTCAATATTGTGTTGACAATCCTGGGTCTGTAAACTTTAGAGTCAGCTTGCTGATATTCATAAAATAACTTGCTGGGATTTGATTGGGATAGAATTAACTTTTTCAGAACTTTAGAATTTAACCAAAAGTTTGCAGAAACCTGTGGAGCATTTAGTAGAGAAAAATGACAGAATCTCAGTAAGAAAAGTGAGGCTTGTAGCATTTTAACATGCCCTGGGGTTATCCCTGTTCCCCAGCTTAGTAAGAAAGAGCAGAATGGAATTTGAGCTGTTTCAAAGCCTCATTTCCAAAAGACTGCTATTGTTTTATTGGTCTGGTGGTTCCCTGGAAGACTCCAATCAAAAGACTTTCTTTATTTCACCTGACTTGAGCTCCCAAAGCTAAAAACCTTTCCCTGGGGTCACTTGTTAAAAACATTTATAGGCAAGTACAGGTATCTCACAGATGCTTGAGGTGATGGGTAACAATTGGGACAAACAGTGGATCAAACAGAAGCTTAAAAGGAAATGCTGAAGAATGAATTATCCATAGGGGTTTTGAAAAGCTCCTACATATTCCTGAAAATCTGGACTACTATGTGCATGTATAGGGCCATGTGTCTGCTCATGACTGATTCAAGAAGGCCCTAAGCTCTTACTTCTGGTTGACCTTGAGGCTCTGTGTAAGTAAGAAGTGAAGGCTAAGGCGGAGTTGATTTAATGTTGAAGGCATGCCCCACCACACACACAGAGCCCCTCAGCAAAGACTGGACGATTTATTGGTGCCAGGCATTTATGAGAAATCTCTGTCCAACCATTAGCTGATCATAAAGCTGAGTAGAGTCTGTAGTGGTAATACCTAACAAATAATACATGTTTTACAGAAGTAGTTGGGAAAAGTCACTGAACAAACAACAATAACCACAACAAGCAGTAACAATAAATCCTGGGAAATGAAGAAAATCTGATTTCCAGAGTTGCCACATTGTATTATTTGAAATGTCCAGAGAATCAAGAAAGTATGACCTATACACAGGGCAGAAAGCAATCAATTGCAACTCTCCTGAGAAAGAGAAAAAAGCCTTTACTCCCCTATTATTTACACTCTTTTGACTGTAAACCAATTCTCTCAAGAAGAGAAAAAGGAAAGCCCTTTTCTGGAATGCAAGCAAGCATTGGCTTCAGGGGAAGATAAATTTTATTACCCTATGAATGGGAGTTGATGGCTTCTGGTCTAAAACCCTTTAACTTTCAAGGTTTGCCTTTTAACGCAGATTTTAGTTTCCTTTGCTTGGAAAGCTCTAACTACAGCAGAAAAAGGAAAATATTTTCTTCTACCACCCCACTGTCATCAAGCTGACAGGCCAGGATGATGGCCACCACAAGCATGCATTAGGAGATTTATACCCAAAGGAAATGAAAACAGGATTTCGAAGAGATATCTGCACTCCCATGTTTATTACAACATTATTCACAATAGCCAGATATGGAAACAGTCTAAATGCTCATCCACAGATGAATGAATAAAGAAGATGTGGTGTATATATACCACATAAATTATATATATAAAATTTAGCCTTGAGAAA
>NW_024344370.1:3131423-3350535 GCF_902729225.1 Pteropus medius | reverse complement strand
CCCAAAATAAACTTATTGGCATTATTTGTTAAAATAAGCAGCCTCCCTGACCAAGACACCTGGATGAGATTTTCATTCTCTAGAAAGTTTTTCCTGCATAGTCAGGAAAAATGGTTGTCTCTAGCTCCAGGCTGACCTGGTTCCAACAGAAAGAGAGCTTCTTTCTCTTCCTGCCCACAGATCAATGCCCATACAGCTCTAATACCATTGACCTATGGTTCTATTCCTACACCACTTACGGTGTCTAAGGTGATGAAAGCCTGTGACTTAGTGATTATAAGCATGAACTCTGTAGCCAGACTGCCTGGATTAGCAAACATGTTCTACCTGGAATACATTACATTGGCTACTTAACTTCCCTATGCCTCAATTTCCCCACATGTAAAACGGGAACAATAATAGTACATCCTGGCATTATTGCGAGCAGCCAATGAGTTAATTTGCAAAGTGACTGGTACAATCACTTATACAACACTAGTCCTGATGGTTCAATTGTCTACCACTGTGGCTAACAATACATACGTGCTGGGAGATGTTGTAACTGAAAGAAATACTAGGAGTAGAAATGTTTACAAAGTGCTTTTTCTATTTTCCCATTTGATTCTTGCTTCAATCCTGCGAGGAGGTCATAGAGGACACAGAGGCTCAACTAACCCTTGACCACATATTTAGTAAATGGCAGTGATGGATCTTGAACCCAGGACTTAGGAGCTTTCCAAGATACCCTGAGTGGTACGGATATCACTAAAGAGGTGGTAATTGCAGGCACAGGCCTGAGCAGCTTGATAATGCCACTGGATGATATGGCCCTTTGTGATGTATGATTCGAAGTAATCTTCAGGAAACAATTTACTGGGTGCTGTGAGGCACCACTGACTGTTAGTTAAGGACCTGGCATCTAAAGGCACACAGATCTTGTCTGTTTCCATCTGTTTAGGTGCTCATTGGATTCATGTTTGGGAAGGCCATGGTGCTTGATCTCTGGGAATATTACCCAGTGTTCAGAAGTCTATATAGAGAGGCTCATTAACTAAATAGCACAAACAGGTTAAAAATACAAAATGATCTGCACACAAAAGAGAATTTCTAATTCAAATACAAGGCTGCCATCTCCCTCTTTTTTTTAAGACTCTGAATGCAGCTCATTCGTGTTAATTAATTTATACATGGTATGGTGAATCTTTAGACCAGACCAGTGTAACTAGAAGTTAGAGGCAGGAACTTGGATATCCAGCATAGATGTGTTTTGTTTTTGTTTTTCTGTTTTTGAGTATCAGATTAGTTTTCATTCAGGACCCGTGAAGGCAAATAGACATAAAACACACACAAAAAACTAATATGCCCAGACCAAGCCCTAAATTAGAGGATGAGGAAAGGGGAAAGTTGCTTGTAGGGAAGGAATGCGTTAGGGCTGTGTGACAACATGGATTGTGGTCGAGTCTCCCACAGGGAAGTCATCCCCTCCTTCTTTCCCCATATGTACATGCTGCTCCATCCATCAAGGGATGGTCTATTTCTTTTTCCTTTGGATCTGAGCTGGCCTTGAGACTTACTTTGATGAATAGGATGGGATAAATGCCAGTAAGCCAATTCTAGGTCTACCTTTTAAGAAGTTGGACAGCTTTTACTTTCCCTCAGGGAAGCCAGACTCCAGATTGTAAAGAAGCAGAGTGTGGATTACCACAGAAGGAATGACTGTGTGCAAAGAGAGAAACGATGTGGAGGAACACTGAAATACAAGGCATGTGTGTGAAGAAGCCTTTTGGTCCTTCTAGCCCAGCCTGGCTACCAGCTGAAGGCAGCTGAGTTGATCTCAGCCTATACTGGGAAGCAGAATTGCTCAACCAAGTCCTGACTCAATAGAGTATCTGACTCACAGACTTGTGAGACAGAATAAATTGTTGTTGTTTTAGCCAGTAAGTGTTGGGGTGGTTTGTTACAGGGCAATAGGTCTTCCTGAATGTGCCGTATGCCTCAGTAGCTCCTGGAGTAGCTCTTGACTAACCTGGTCTGTATTCTTGACATTAATCCCGGAATGATGACAGTGGAAAGTTAACCAAAGCAAGTAAAAGTTGCAGAAGGGTATTAGTACTTTCAAAGATAGAATCCTTAGGATTACAGCCTCATTCCATTTTTTTCTCTTCTAAAATAGCATCTTCTAAAGGATCATTGGATAATCATTTGCTGGGTCCATTCGAGTGAACCCCAAATCTTCCTTCAATTCCATCTGGAAAATACTGAGCACCTTCTTTGTACCAGGTTCTCTCCTGGGACCTGGAGGCTCAGCACTAGACAGAGAGAGAGAGGGCCTCTGCTCTAATGGAACTTAGATTCCAGTAGGGGAGCCAAAAAAAAAAAAAAAAAATTACAAATATGAGTGGTGTCATGAAAGGGGATATACAGAGAGCAAAAAGTGGGAAAGTTTCTGGAAGGAAGTAAACTTTAGGTTGAGATTGGATGAGGAGTAGAATCAGCCAGGTGAAGCATTAAGAGAGGCAAAGAAGGGAGACAGAGCCAGGAAGAGGCAGCAGGAAGAACAACAGAGGTGGGCACTAGAGTGAGAGGGACTGGGCCTCAACTCTCCAGAGCTGAGGGGTCTGTTGTCGTACAGCCTACACAGGTTTGCTGCACCGAGCAGCCATTTCCAGGCACTCCTCGTTTTCGCTCTTCTTCCAGAATCGAGACCCATTCAGGAGCTTGAAATGATTATGTGGGTGTTTCCCTTCTTTCTAGTCCAATCTTCTTTCCCTTCCTGATGTAGGTTCTGCTCTGATTCTCTCCGCTATTCAGTTCACTGAATTTGCCCAGTCAGTCAGGGTCCCATTGGCTCTGCTTACAGTGATCCTATGACCAGCTTTTTCTTTGGTCCTGGGTACTTAAGTTTTTTTGTTTTCCTGAGCTCAGTCTTCTTTCTGAATGAGCACACATGGACTCATTCTCATTCTCTTTCTGTTTTTCTGTCTCTCTCATTCTCTTTAACACATTCCCCTCCACCCCCCCAACACACACACTCACACTGGTGTCAACAACATCTTTTCCATTCAAGAGTTCATGCTCTCTCGTTTTTTTTCAAAACACTAGAGTGGAAAGGTTATGGTTTTCTGGGATTTTTCCCCCCTGAGTCATCTAACAACGACTCTATCACTTATCTAAGATTATGAATCAGTAAGTCACCTTTCTTAACTGAGATTCAGTTTCATCATTTTCAAACTGGTAAAAATAATACCTGTCCCCTCAAGGTGTTATTATACGGAAAAATGGACGTACACTCATAAAAATATTATTCAAATAGTTTTCTTATTACTCTTTCTGGTCAGAGAATCCTAAGTAGCCTGTGTCTGATAAAGCATGACGCGTGATATTGAAAATGTTAAAACAACAACTGCAGTGAAACTCATCACCCAGGTAGAAGCTTGTCCATGTGAAAGGCAGCTTCAGCCTCAGGCAATGATTATAGATTATTTAGTGAACATTCAAAGGCTGGGGACGCTCAACAGCATGCTTCGTGGATTGTCAGAATAGCACGGTACAGGTGGTGGGAACTTAACGAATATAATCTACTTTTGTGGATGTTGATGATGACAGCCATGATCATATTGAAGGTCATGACACATATGAAAGTTGAAGTGTGAAAGCCTGGTAATGATTGCTGAAATTTAGTCATTTTTCTAATAATGCTCTCTGAGGTCACTTCATAGCTAGATTCACTGATAAGTGGGCAGTTATTTTCCACTGATCTGCGTCTACTCTTGGCTTTCCAGTTTACTGCCTGACTACAGAACTAAACGGCAAATATTTGCAGTGGAATCTTGCTGGTTGGCTGAACACTGAGCCTGACAGCTTGTCTGAGGGGCCACAGACAATTGACCACACAGCTCTCCTTCAATGAATCAGTTTTCCGAGGACTGAATGATGGGCTGATGTTTTCTGAAATAATCTTGTGGGTCTGGATAGAAGACAGTGGGCCACATGGTTCAAGACACATGACCACCTTGACTGTACAGTCACATTTCCAGGCAAATGAGCAGAAGAATCTTAAGGAAAAACTAGGTAAAACAGGATAGTGATCAAGTGACTTGATAGTCATCAAGTAATACTCATCCGGACATCTCTGGTGGCAGTTAAAGCTCCTGGAGAAAGTATATTGAGCTTTTCATGCTGCCACAGTGCAATTTAGTATGTTACTAACATTTTTTAAAATAAATTAATTAATGTTCTGGTGACAATTCACATCTTGCTTTATTTTTAAAGTATCTTTTGTTTCTCTAGGCTGTGTAACAGGGCTACAGTACTAATTTAATAATAACCCCTGGTTTCACTCCATAAGTGAAATCTCTAAATCCTTAGAGGTGTCCATTGCTGCAGACTGAAAAATAATCCTCTGTATTTT
This sequence comes from Pteropus medius, assembly GCF_902729225.1. Lineage (NCBI taxonomy): Eukaryota > Metazoa > Chordata > Mammalia > Chiroptera > Pteropodidae > Pteropus > Pteropus medius. Next base: position 3,346,145 of record NW_024344370.1, on the reverse strand, counting down.
TCAGGGGCATCTGGGATCTGACCTGTGCTTACTAATGGTTAATACTTCTCTTTCCTTATACCTCTATTACCCTTACTGGGGCTCCCAGTCTCTGGGAAATGAGGCTGTTCGGTGTCTTGGCCAAAGCTGGTCTAGGCATCAGAGAATGGGTTTATGTCCCAGCTCAGCTGTGTGGCCCTGGGTGACTATGCACCTGCCCCTCTGTGCCCAAGATTGGTTCACAGTTAAATTCTCTTCTCTTTACATTTTTGCCCATGGCAATCTCACAGCTACAGTTATTAGTCTGTATAGGTTCAGTAGTTCAACATTCATTCAACAAATATTTACTGACTGCCCAGCACTGTTCCTGATACTTGCTGAAATATACATACACATACACGAACACACACACAACAGGAGATGGACAATAAACAACAATAACTTGATAAACAAAAAAATATGTAGAATGTCAGAGGTGATAAACGCTGGGGAGAAAAACAAAACAGGAAAAGGAGAATCAGTGAGGGGTAGCAATACTGTCATTTGAGAGAGGGGTTGGAGGAAGTCTTGACGAGAAAATGATGTTTGAGAAAAGTCCTAAAGTAGAGAAGGGAGTGAACCAGGAGGGTCATTGGAAAGAGAGCTCCAAGCAGAGGAGACAGCCAGGACAAAGCTGGGGGCGTGGACCATGAGCCTGAGCAAGCCTTTGTGAGGACTTGGGCTTTTACTCAGAGAGAAGGAATCCATTGCAGGGTTTTAGCTGAAGAGCAATCTGAATTGTGTTTTAGAAGGCTCGCATTGCCTATGGTGTTGAGAATAAAAAGGATGGGAGGGAGGGTTGCAAAAACACAAATAGCCAAACCGTTAAAAGGCATCTGCCATAATCAGGACAAAAAGTGATGGTGGCTCGGACCAAGTAATCAAAACTTGAGTGATTTTTAAGTCACTGCCAATACAATGGGCAGTACGACTCCCAAATATACATCTTCATTTGGTCTCTTTCCCAAGAACTAACCAGTCCCACAATTTTCAACTGTACCTGGACAACTCCATCTGGATGTCTTTTCAATGCTCTGAATTTATCATGCCTCTACCCTTCCCACTCTAATCACTTTTCCTCTTAGTACTTTTTTCCCTGGACATAGAACCTTAGAATCACGTGAAAGTCTTCCTCACTCTCACATGTAATAGATGATAAGTCCTAAAGATTCTTTCTGCATTGCCATTTGAATCCACACTTCCTTTCTAGTCCTACTGCCATAACTGTAGTTAGACTTCCTTTATCTCTCTCTGGAAGATTCAGTTCCACAGATACCGAGTGCCTATTATGGGCAAGACCCTGATGGAAATGCAGGGAGAGGTTGATTGCACCGCCACTGCAAAGAGACCATAATGAGATAGGAAGCCTCCAGCTGGTCACACAGCAGCACCTACAAAGCTTGGACCCCAGGCTCTTGATTACACCAGCGAGGGAGCTGGCGCTCACAGCACCCATGAATGCTAATCTAGAAGAGGGAAGCTTGATCGGTATTACATCTCTATTAGATCCTGGCTCTTGCTGAGTGCTTCTTTGGCCTGTAGCATAGAAGACCCACAATCATTATCCCAAAGAGACAGAACTTGCTGTAGTGGAAGGACCATAATCGTTGGATTTACAGAACTCAGAGCTTGAGTCTCACCCATTCTCTCCAGGCCTTTGATGAGTTGCTTAATTCTCTCCAAGCATGATTCTTGGAGTTTAAAGAGAATAAATATAAAGTGACTTGCACAGAGTCAGCATTTGATAAACAGTAATGAATACTGGATGTCAATTTTCCCCCCTTTGATTAACTTTTTATAATGCCATTAGATTCATATACCACACAGTTTTTAGACTGTTGTTTTCTGCATGGTAATTTACCTTAAAAAAGCCTCAAAGTCATGAAAGTAATGTATGGGTGTGTTTTTAGATATATATATATATTTTAAGCTTTTGATGTTCTTAAGCCTTTTCCCCAACAGAAATCACCTTTTCTTTCTTTAAAGACAGCAAATGGAAAGAAAGTTTTTTTCATCTTTTTTCTTTTTAGATAATGCCGTAAATTTGCAAGTATTAATTATATGCCTGAAAGGTCCCCTGGGCTGGGAAATGGGAGTTAACAAAGATATATTTATCTCTCGCTTTCAAGAGTCTTATACTCCAATGGGAAAGAAGATTATATTCATATATGAAACAATTAGAGTAATAAAATTGCAAGAGAAAAACTGAGCAATGAGATGATCATTTGGAAAAATAAAAAAAGGCTCTGTGGAAAGCACAGAACTCACACTGAGTACCAAAGATGAAATTGATTGGCTATGTGGAAGGTGGGGAGAGGGAAGTCCAATTTGAATTAATGATGCTCTGTTTTGTTATCTTTAACTCTCTGTAACAGTCTGCTTTCCTATTGTATGTCTCCTTCTGAAAATTCTCCATGAACACTGATATATTCTATTGAATTGAGAAATTCATTTGAGTGCCTTTATGTAGCCACTCCTGCAGGAGCTCTCTGCAACACCTAGCTAGGGAATTTCAGCTCTCCCTGTCATTTACTGCTATCTCCCTGTTGAAAGTAGGACCTGCATTAGGCAAACAGCCTGATAAAGAAGCTAGGGTCACATATCAGCTTTTCTTTCCTCTGGGAGTTTTTAAACACCCAAGCAAAGCAAAGTTTTCCCCATGGAACCCAAGCAACTTAGGTTTCCAGTTTGAAGTCAGAAGATTCCTATTATGCAATTTGTTCCCACTATTTTTCTCACTTCACGTTGGAATGTTGATCTTAAGCAACTGTCTCTTCTACAAAAAATACACAGAGCATCTTTTAACACAATATCCCTTTTCATTTCATTTGGCTGGGTAACTTCGTAAAAGGGAATTTAGAACTTGTCAACTGAATCTTGGTTCATCTCACTTGAATTTAAAGAGACTAGATTACTGTTTCCCTTCCTTTTCCTAGAAGTGAGACCTAAACTCAATCTTATTTCATAGAACTTGTTGGACATAGTCTGGGTCCAAAGATGGCACTTTAAAGTAGCAGGGGTCTCTTTTCTTAAAACCTAATGGCGCCCTCAAGTGGTACATTCCCTTTCAAGATCCTAAATCTTGACAACCCTTTCAGAAGTTTTTTTCCTTAGAAACTGGAGAACTTATTTTTTCAATAATCAAAGCTATCAGTTAGTTTTATTATCTTTTAAGATGGCTATCAAAATTCTCCCTTATTAGCTTCCGATCCCTGGAGCACTGGAGATGTTTCTTTGCCACATGCTGCCATGAGAACGAAACTTCAATGCACGTACCAATGCTATAGACACAATTGATGGTTTCTCAATGCATTCTCATGGAAGGGTGAGTTGGCTCTTAGATTTATGCTGAGTTGATATTTGAGCAAGGGAGGGACTTAAAAAAAAAACGGTAAATGTTTAGAAACAGCGTAGTGTGGCCTTCCGCCTACACATGCAGTTTCAAGAAGGCAGGATGACCTATGCTTCATAAGGTAGTAAATAGTACTGAATTCTTTGGTTTTCTCATGCATGTCAGTGGTCAAGTTACTGGTGGGATGATTGAACCACTCTGGTCATTATTTTTCAAGGCTTACTTTGAACATAAAATCTTTGAAGCATTGTAAGTAGATGGGTTCAGAGCTTCCCACAGGCTGGCAGCCCAATATCTGTTTCATGGGTGTTTTAATACTCACGTGGCCCAAGGCATCAGCTTCCTTGAGGCAAGAAAGCACTGCATCTCCCCTCACTCAGTCAGGCTGAGTGGTTTGATCAAAAGTCAGCACAGGCCTAGCCTGGCACATGTGAACATGGTCGGTGGTCTGGAAGGGCAAATTGCTTCACAATCAGCCAGAGGAAGAACCCAGAATGAGTCTCAGGCTTTCACTTTCCAAATAATTTTCTCATTTTATATGGACCCCACAAAAGGGTCAAAGCAGTTATCTGAAAGCTTAAAAATGAGAGGAATAAGAAAGAAGAGCTTTAATAACGTCCCTTCTCTGCTTTGAGAATAAAGGATCGATTTCAATAAAGTGTCATGGAGATTTATGCACAAAGAGGTTTATTGGTTTCATAGACACCAGAAAAGTTTTGTTGTTGTTGCTAAGCTCTCTGATATTCCCGGGACAGCAGAGTTGATACCACTTTAGTTATGGGAATATAAATTGCCGCGCTGACTTGGTAGATGAAAAGAAGCTGGAAGAGACAAGAAAGAGAAAACACAAATTTTGGAGTGTGTTTAGTTAGCACAGTAGAGAAAGAGTTCCCTGGTTCTCACACTGTCTCTTCAGGAAAGGGAGCTGTGTACTCTTGCCACACAAAGCTGTTTCCATAAAGTTAACAGACTAGAAGATTGTAGGAGTTTCATCATGAAGGAAGAAGCCTCATGATCCATGCTTTCACATAAATTTGTATGCATGGGGGGAGGGGGGAAGGACAATATCCGTAAAGGACAGGACATCCCTTTTAGCTTTTCAGTGCAGTGCTGAGCAAACAGTGGGGAAAGGATTGAGACCTGGAGATTACTGGGATTTAGGCTCATGATTCACACTGGCCACTGGAGGGCGTCCCTGTGCAATTATCATTGCCCACAAGCCCAGACTCTACTTCAAGTCATACAATTGCAGCGTCAGATAGATTGAAGGATTTCTCAGCCTCAGCACTGTTGATATTTTAGACCAGATAATCTTTGTGGTGAGACTGCCCTGTACCTTGTAGCCGTGTAACAGCATATCTGGGCTCTAACCACTAAGTGCCAGTAGCTTCTTCTCCCTGCCCCAGTCATGACAAAAACTATTTCCAGAAATTGCCAAATGTCCCCTGGGGGAAAAATCAACCTTGATTAACAAGCATTTGTGTACTGAATGTTAGTTTGAGGCATCAGTCATTCCATCGTTCTGAGGTGCAAGTCTCATTCCCTAAACTCTTGTTTAGCCTGGGGTTAATGAACAAACTCATTAGAAAAACACAAAAGTTGCTCTGGCCAACTTCTGCCATCATTTCTCAGTTAAACTCCAGATACAGGGCTCCCAGTCTGATGTAAGTGTAAATCTCACCTGCTCTCTGTCCCCTCTCTTCAGAGCCTCCTCCTCCAGCTCCAGTGACAACTGCGGACTACAAGGAGGTGAGGCATTTTGTCAACTAATTTGCACTAAGCTTTGTATTTCATCGGGAATACTTCTGCATCATTACACTGACAGGTAACACATTTAAATGGAAGAATTGCCTGAGAGAAGGTGTAGTTTAAATGTAGTAAATGACTCTCTAACAGCAGAATTCCAAGCACCATGGAATCTGCAAAATGGGAATATTAATAGTATTTATCTCATAAAGTTATAATGTGGATTAAATAAGTAAAGCACTTATAATCATGCCTGGCAAAAAGTAAGCACTCTTAAAATATTAGTTATTTTGTTGTTATTATTTTTATTATCTATCCAAGAGGTGTGTTTTAGAAGAGGTTGGCTAGCCTACCAACTTCCTATAAAACTATTCTTGTCTCTAACATCTAACCTCCATGCCATGTCCAGATACCTGGTACAGACCCTACAATGCAGCAGAGCTCAATGCTGAAAATCAGTCCACTTTTTAGTCTTCCCCTTTAAGTCACCTTTGAATGATGCACCAAAAATCATTGAATAAATGCATGAGCTATAAAGAAAATGGAAACAAGTTTCCATTTTTCGTGTATGAAGCACCTACACCATGTAAGGTGCCGTGAGGCTATCTAGAATGTTAGACATAATTGTATAATAAACACATGGACACAGCAGGGTGTAATGGGAGTAGTGGAGAGTACAGGGCGTATGGGACTGACGAGGAGGGAGAGCGGACTTCCCACACAGAAGTTTGCTGGGAAGGGCACTTGGGGACTGGGAGCTGCGGGGGTGGAAGGTAGAATATTCTGAGCCTTTATTTTGAGCCCTGAGTTATTGTTGTGTCACCAGGAAGCAGCTGCCCCTCAATCAGAGTCCAGTGGAAGTTTCACGTATGCCATTTTCACAGCAACGTCTGTAGAGTCCGAAACCTCAAATTCACACAAAGCCCAAATAGCCTGTTTTAAACCTTCCAGTCATGCTCCCTGCATTCGTGTTCTTGCTGGTTCTGAGAAATGCCCATGGAGAGTAAATGAACCAAATCACAAGTTTTGCTGAGCCTAAGAAATAGGAACCCTCATGAAAGTGCACAGCTAAGGCCTAATTTTCTCAGTCCCTTCCAATTCAAGCAGAGGGGTGTGTGTGTGTGTGTGTGTGTGTGTGTGACATAGACAGACAGAGATTGATTCCCATTTGCTTCCTCCCTTGGAAGGAAGATGAGGGCTACCCATAAGTGAGGGGCATTAGCAACAGAAAGTCAATGTTTTAGTCTTTGAATTAATGTAATTTAAAATAACTTGCATAAACAGTGTGCCTTTTGTGTGCACGTTAACTCCAATCTTCATCCTAGAGGTGATTAATAATCTTTGAAACTCACAAGGTTATTAACTAGTTATGCAGAATCCTAAACAGAAACCTAAACCCCAAGAGCAGAATTTCTTGGCACTTAACATATTTTTATTGAAAGAAAACCTAAGAGGGTATGTTAACTATCATAAGAGATATGGGATAATTTAAGTGGTGACATCCATGGTGTGAGATAGAGTTTGACTGAGAATATTTTAGAAGACTCACAGTCCTTGAATGAACAATGTTTAAGAATCTAACAAACCCAAGACTTTAATAACTGCTTTCCAGATCCCAAATCCCTTTGCCCTGCTTCCGCTGGTCACAAAGAAGACTTTATCATTGAACTTGACCACAAAAATGGGCATTTGCTCACCTTGGAATGGGCCTATCATATAAGGGTGATCATGTGAACAGGGCAGAGAGTGGAACCTCTTCTGCTGCACACAGGCTGTGGGACTGAATTGTGACTTTGGGTAGAATTTGTCCTTTTCATTGTTCTGCCACCTGGTAGTGAGCTTGTGGTGAAGGGGATGTCTAACCCAACCCACTCACAACCACCAGAGGATCAGCTTCTGATATTTACCAAAAAGAACTGGACATTTCCTGAATGGCCAAATGGACTTTGGCCAGTTTGCAACAGAATAAGCAGCCCTCTGATGGCAGGTGTGGGGATGGGATGCTGCTGGTCAAGACAGTTTATTCAAAAGTCTCATTTGGGAATATAGGCTTTTGGCTTCCTGAGGAGGGGTACACTGAGCTCCCATATTCTGTGAAGTGAATGATGAGTGAGCTATCTCCAGGGTCTCTTAGATCCTAAGAAGGATCAATGAGGAGTCTCAGAGCAGCAGACACTGTGGGTTTTTCATAGCTGTTTTTGGGCTATTGCTTCATCAGATGACATTTTCCAAGTAGCCAAAAATGGTGGGCGCATCGCAGATGCTCTAGCAGAGTGTCTGGCACAGGGCTGCGGGGATGGGAGGCAGCATGGCATCGTGCCCAAGGGTTCTGATTTCACAGAGACTTGGCTTCTAGTCTTGACAGTCTTACTAGTACAAGAGGAAGAGAAACAGGAAGGAGATTCCCAACACATCCTGCAGGTTCTTGAGTCAGAGCTCTCTAGATAACAGTCCTTTCTCATAGTGCAAAACAGAAGCGGTCACCTAATTACTGAATAAGGAGAGAAGATGGGGTTACAGGGCTAGAGGAATGAGAGAAAGGCAAGTATATTTTAATGCTGTCACTTGGAATGCCACCTCCCACAGTTTTGACAACTGTTTCTGGGACTCTGTGTGGCTCGTGCTGATGGACTAATCTTGAATATAATCTTGGCTGAAGGAAGTGCCTCACATGGCCCTGATTCCCCAGAGCTGTCTCTCAGGGGTAATAGAAGAAAAGTCCACTGGCTCCTATCTGCTCTAACTTTCTTCCTTCATTTTATGGCCTTGTTCCTAGGTGCTCTCTGAGTACAGTCCTTGAAGTGGCTCTCACTGATTGATGTGTCTGTATGGGATCCCGAGAAGGAATGTACTTAGGGAGGTTGCCTAGTGTGGGATCAACTTTTCCTTACTACTCAACTCCAGACATATTTAGCGTCTTGTTATTCTTCAGAGCTTCAGGCTTCACAAACTGCTATTTAGGGAAAGAAAGTAAAGTCTAGTAAAACGATAGGTTGCTGATGTTTGCTTAGAAACCACTGCAATCTCTTTAAAAAGCATGTAAGCGTCATTCCTTCCACATGGCCCTTTGAAGTTTCCTAATTTATGACTATAATATTTCCCATCCTCTGGTAAACCCTCGATTTCCTCTCCCTTGACTATCATAAGGTCCCTCATCCCCATCTGTAGATCACAAAAGCCCCACACCCTTCTCGATACATAAGGCAATTCTCAGCTGGGGAGGTTGTGACTTAGGTTACATCACTATGTAAAAACAAGTCTGTAATTTCAATGTTTTAAGGGTTTGGGCTGTTGTGTTCGCCCAGTTTCTAAGCACCTCTTTTCAGCAGTGCAGCCCTCACTGTGGTTTTCTTTTCCACAGAGGAGTAAACTGAGAGAGAGATGGTAGAGCGTCAGAGGTGGGTGCAGGTCACATGGGCTTTGTAGGGCATAGGGAGGATGTTGACTTTCCCTCTGAGAGATCCCTAAAATCGAAAACTTATCTCGTCTTCTTACCTGTGTGTCCTAGAAGCAGCATTGATATATGTCATTTATCCACACGCTATCCAATCATCAGAACTTTCAAAGCACTTGAATTTCTAGCCTTTCATTTCGCATGCCTAGAAAATTTCCAAATGTGGGTCAGTACTGTACCTTTCCTTCTTTGTATATGCCGCATGGTCTTACAGGAGAAAATGACACAGTCGTGCAGGTTGATAGAACATTACTCTCTCTCTCTCTCTCTCTCTCTCCAGCTAGGACTCTGTTTAGAGTAAATAGATACAATAGATAATTACATCAAGACAGTAGGCATAAACCAGGACTGTCTTGAACACACCGGAATAATGGTCAACCTACTTATAAACAATTTTATATAACAAAGGGGAAGAGAAGGAGGATCAGACCAAGGATAATTCCAAACCTTCCAGTCCTGTGTTGAGCCCACTTATACTTTGCAGACACCTTTCATCCCACTTCAAAGAGAAAATTAAGGCTACCAAGCTCAATTCCTTGAGCTCTGGCCTATAAACTTGCCGTATGCCCAAGTCCATCCCCACTCCTTCTCCTCTTGTTCAGGAAATGCTTCCACCTGCATCTGGACCCCATTCCCCTCCTGCCTCTTCCAAGACTCACCTCTAGCATTCCCTGCAATGTTCCATCTCTCCTCCTCTATTTATCCCCCACTTAAAAGCAAGCTCTAATCCTAAAAACCCCTTTCCTGATATCAGGTTCCCCTCGTCCTACACTCTAACTGCATTTCGACTCGTTAGCCCAAACTCTTTGAGGCACTATGTGCATGTTTCCCCTTCACATCCCATCCATTCAGGGCAGTATAATTCCTGTCGCCGCTGAGTAATTGAAGCTACTCTCATCAAGGTTAGCTTGACCCAAGTGGCCAAAACTACTGGACGATTTTCATCTGTATCTTACTCGACTTCCCTTGATATCCTTGACTCTCTCAATGTCTGTGAAACTGGGCTCTCTGGTTCTCTTGGTGCCTCCCTTAGGCAGTTCATCTGTGTCTCCTCTATGGTCGGTTGCCACCAGCACATTACATGAACTGATACCATATGAAGATATAAACCACTTGGCTGTTTCTACTATCTGCAGATGGCACCAGAGACCCAGGATCATGAACAGATGGGCCAGAGAGGGCTGTGGAAAAGCTGGTGATCCTCTGTATTTCTGATTTGAAAATCTTCAGTGCTCTGGATCTGGAGAAGCCATATGGCAGAGGGGTCTTTTTAGTGTACTTTTTTTTTCAAGTCTAATCCAGTTGTAGGGTAAAGATAAGATTGAGTCACATGTATAACTTGCGTAAGGGGGAGGCCAAATGCAGCAGCAAATGGTTCTTTGGAAAGCTGAGTTCAACAATTTCAAATCAATTTTCTAGTTCTAAGATAGCTGAAAATAGTTTCCTGTGGTGTCTTACGTTCCTTTAACCAGCATTATCAGAACGCAGCTTTGTGTTAGAAACACAAGTTAAGCAGATTGTGTCTTCCCCTAACAAGGCCTGGTGCCTGTTGATATTGCATCTGAGCCCCTGGGTCTGTTCAGTGGGTGGTAGTGGCAATCTCTTATTTTCTAGTTGCTGAGAAGTCCACAGATATCCTGTGGACATCTAAATGGCCATAAACTACTTTGGAGCTTTGGGACTCAGTGCAAGGCTTCCAAGTGGGGCCCGGCTCTGTCAGGGGCCTGGTGGGTGGGCTTGTGGGCAGAAGCTTACCACCCACAGCCGGACGTGTGGAGCTCTCATCACTTAGTGAATGACTTTACATGAAAGCCTGTGGCCTCATGGAGGCTTGATTCTGAGCGAAGCTAAGCAGGAGACAGGGCAATCGGGAAGATTACAGGAATTCCCATTGTGGTTACAGACAAGAGCCATCTTTGTGTGTTCTGTGTTACTGAAAGGCCTTTGTAAAAGTTCATTTGTTCAAGGCATCATGAAATGTCAGAGCTGGCAGGAACCCCAGAGAACAGCTAGCCCCACCTTCTCATTCTTTTTAATATAAGTTTTGAAAGGCAGATGGTGATTTGATCCCCATAACTGCATCAAGTTATGTGATTCCAAAATTTTTTTACATTCCTTCAATGATAAGCTAGTCACTGCTGGCAGCTAAACAAGAAATGATAACCAAGTGAAACACAAAAGGTTTTTGAAGCTAAATTCCTCATACAGTCAGCTTCCAGGACATCCCCCATTTCTTTATTAACCCTTTGCCAACTGACTTCTGTCCTTACCCTCTACAGAAACAGTTCTTAAGGCATCACATCCTCCTTCCTCCTGAGTTTTTACACCATCTCTGTCGACCCATTCTTCAAAGTCTTGCTTAAATACCAAAAAGGGCTCTTGCGTCTCTCATGTTTATCATATACAGTCTTTGTTCTAGTTAAGGCCCTTTTAGTAAAGTTCTTTTTCTTGCAAGCAAACTAGTGTGGCAGAGTAATTTTTTTAAGTGAAATAAATCTCTGCATCCCTACACCCAGCTATTGCCTTTTCCCCTTAGTCATATCATGTCTGAACAGTATTCTTCGAGGAAGGGATATCTCACTTTGCTTAAAGGCAACAGGAATAGTTAGTTAGTATTCCAAAATACTGCCTATTGTCATGTGCTGAGCACATTGCACGGACGATATCATTTAAACCATCCCTATGGACTACATCATGTCCACTTCTCAAATGATAAAACTGAGGCACAAGGGTTAAGTAATCTGCCTTGCCAAGTGGTGGAGCTGAGATTATGAACCTCTCACCACTCACCCAGTCAGGGGCTATAGAATCTACAAGAAAAATTTGCCTCCCTAAATGATGAGGCTGTTTGTTACTCAAACTGCTCTATAGCTACATTAGTATTCTCTCCATTCTCTACAGTTACTAGGGGACTGTCTGGCCTCGAGGGGAAAAGGGAGTGGAAAGAGCCTCGGTTCTTGCAGAGTCAGACGGGCCTCACTCCAGTCCTCTAATTTCTAAGCCTTATCCCGACCTCTGACCCCAAACACACCACAGTTTCAATATTATTAGCTGTGGACTCTCTTTTGGGGTAGAATCTCCTATAAAGGGTTTATCTTCCTACAGGTTGAGAGAGAGCAGAAAACATTCATACTTCCCTACTTGGAAAACATTTCCCGCTTTCTACTCAGAGCAGATCTCTTGAAAGATTTCCCTTGGGCTAGGCAGAGCCCTCCTCTGACCAGGATGGGAGACTCTGCATGTGCCGCTGTGCTCATGCCATGGTGCCGTAAGTTGGGTGGATTTTGCAGGGTAATGAAAGGCCTTTTGGTTGCTGGAGGTAGTGGGTTTGACTAGAATCACTCTGTTCCCCCCAGGAAGAGGTTCTGTTCTTTGAGAAATTCAGAATCCTTGGCAGAGGCCCTGAGGAGATTCTTGACTTTCCTTAGACAGCTTCCTAGAACTCAAAGTACTTAATCTCTGCAGCAAACTCTAACAAGGCTTCATTTGCCCTTTCTTCCTTCCTTCTGTTGGCTTCCTAGGAGATGTAAAGCTTCCTGAGATGTGTTTTTGAAGACTGGTATTTCTGAAGCCAGCAGAGACTGCTGAGAGTCTGCTTCACTTTTGCACATCGATTCCCACTGAGATCACAATTGTTGCCTCAAAGAAATTGGCTCAAATTTGAAAATCTTTTAACTAGTCTGGGAGTTAGGTAGGTCCTCTGAGAATTATTTTACTCTTGAGTAGGCCCCTTAATGTAGCAAATACGAATCCTAGTCTACATCTCAGATTGGCAAGAATGATAACTTTATATTTCAATAATTGAAACTCATGACTTCATATCTTGTTCCGCTGAGTGGCTAAAACTCCATTTTGTTCAGTGTTCCCCCTTCTCACTGCCCATCAGGCCAAGAGGAAAAGGATTTCTGGCTTGGGGGACAAGGCAGTCCAGGGTAAGTGGTCAGCGTGGTGACATTGGTGGATCCTAACGAAAGGCAGAGTCCCATGGAAGCAGTAAAATACCCATATCTAGATTCATAAGCCTAAGAAAGACAGTAAGACCCCAGAAGAGAAAAATGTCTGTGTGGCGAGTCTTGGCAACCAAGGCCTCACGCAGCCTCACGAAGAGAACTACGCTAGAGGTGGGCTGAGAACATTCCAAGTGGCCTGGGAAAAACAGAAAAGTTTTTCTGGCACTTGACAGGGCCATTCAGGTGGGAATGAAGCTCTATCTATAAAGCTTGCATGGACTTCTGAAGACCACGTGGGGTGAGGAATGTCTCTGTGAGCCCACACAAGGGTGTTAGGGAGTGATAACTGCCACACTCCTTTTCCCAGTCACCCCTGATGTGCTGGCACTATGTAAGTCCCATGGAACCTCAACACAACCTGGGGAGGGAGATGCAGGAGGAAAAAACCTCAGTGGACTGAGGTATAGTTTTGCATCTACAGCAAATTGGGAAGTCAAAACAGAAATCAAGTTGAGTTTGGGAAAAATATACAAAATTATTATTCATGCACACCTGAATTTGTGAATCTAGAGTTGTATACTGGCTCTGATAAAGATGGATTTATCAAAAGATCCCAGAAGCATCTCATGTAAACAAAATTCAAGAATTATATCTAGGCTTTGGAGGAATGAGAAAGCCAAGAGGCAGCTATCGTCTGTGGCTCTGACTGTCCTTTACAATCAGCTCTTCTCTGGGACATGATAGCAATCTCCTCTCCACAAAGAATGAGACAGACAGATGGCTTTGTCTCTTGAATCATGGCCCCATTCTTCCATAACTTTGGTGAACATGGATCTTTGGTTAGTGAGTAAGTTTGACTTAGTGAGGAAGGAGTCATCTCCAAATGACTTATTGGTTCTGTGACTATCACAAAATTATTGCATTCTTAATGCCACTTGATTGAAAGTTTTGAGAAGGAATCAGCTTTGATACTTTTGTTCCCCTGGGTCATGCCCTTTAGACTGGGAGCCCATCCTGGTTCAATCCTTTGGGGTTAGAGAGTGAGGGGTCATGTAAATTAGACATGGCTGCTCAAGCCAGTCACATCATCAAAGGTGTGTGAGTTGGACAGTTCTAGAAAAGAGTCTTGAGCCCTGTTTCTAATTCACCTTTGTTAAAATCACTGCTGTACATGCCTCATACCCTTCTCTATAGTGCAACTCCCTTGAAAACATGGACTCTAATTTATCTCTCTATGCTCCATGACATCTTTTGTGTGCCTTTTGCATTTGAGCGAGTTCAATGAATCTTTGTTGAATAAATGCACGTATCTCTATTCCTATACCTCCATTTCTCTGTACTTTCATTTCTTGATATTCATTCTCTGCTTTCTGTAACTTCATTTCTGAATGAACAGTTCAGGTTAAAACCTGAATAGAATAATTCTTGTTGCTGGGGCATGGCAGGTGAGTGGCCACCATGTGAGTGAATTTTTTGAGCAGACAATACAAAGAAATATCCTTATATTCACCATGTTTACAACTGGGCTTTCCCTAACAATTGTGCATCTTAATTTCTCATTATTTTAGAGCCATCTGAACTGCTATGGAAATTAACTGGAGACTACATTCAATTTTTGAAGCATTAAATGATAGATCAGAATTAATTTAAAGCAAGTGGTTCTCTACAGGAAGATAATTCCTAGTCTCTCTTTGACATTCTGAATGATTTTCCTAAATTAAAAGCTCCAAGTTTATTAGCAACCACTGCTTTGAGTAAAATTCAAACGTTTTAAGTTTCTCCCTGTGCTAATTAAAAGAATTCTATCTAAATGGCAGAACTGCCCTAATGCCAATGATGACAAATTAGAATCATAAAATTTTGAGCCTGAAGAGAGTTTACAGATCATTTAATCCAGCCTGTTCATTTTATAGGGGAGGAAATTGAAGCTGGCATAGGGTACGTGACTTGTCACCCATATAGAGGCAGAGCTAAAACTCCACCTACCTAGTCTGGGGTTCTTCAGTCCCAAGAAAATCAAAACTACTTAAGGAAGTGGAGGGATGTTGGAGATTACTAATATGGTATAGTACTGTGATTTATAATAAGAGATGTATATTTGGTTTAGTTTATGCAGAGCTGTAAATGATGAGCAAGCCATAATGGCTAAGAATAACAGGTTTGCGCACAGCCTGGAAAATCGATCCTTTCTTGTCTGGTTTCTGTTTTTAGCTGCTTGTCAGCCCAACTGATGGCTCACTTCTTGCTTGCCTGTCAGACAACAGTGATAAAGTGCATGGCATTTTTGGTGAGGGAGGGTAAAGAACACACAGAAACTGGAAGACATAGATGAGTGAACAGGGGTAGAATTCCAAAGACCCAGACAGTTTTACAGGTTCCTGCAAGGGGCCCGGGGATCCCTAGCCAGACTCTTCAAGCTACTCTAGAATCCTGCTCTAATTTAGTTTGAAGCTATAGATCCCAGAGAAGAGAAGGGAGTTGTGTGAAATGAGGCAGTTGGACTCATCCACCTTAGGCACAAAACCGTTTCAGATCTCGGTGGGATCTCTCTGCTTCTTTGTCACTTGGCTCCATGCTAGCTAGGACCTCAAGAAAATCTTAATCCACACAACAACTGTGGTTGGTAGGAAGTATTGTGAAGCCCATTTATGGAGAAGAAACAGTGTGGCAGGCATGGTATCAAGGCTCTGGGTGGCCAAGGTACTTCTCCTAGGGCACTTGGAAAAGATGGATGCAAAGCCAGTGGCCATATTCTCTAACTATAACATGTCTGCTTCTAGATCGAGAGGTCTCAGAAGCTCCTTCCAACAGCAACACTTTTAAGTTTTGTGATTATCTGAGTATGGGGGAAGAGAATACTCCAACTACCCACGTTAAAGCAGGTAATTATTGTGGGCAAGAAGAGCTCAGTCCTCTAGGATACCATTTAGAACCCCCTTCAGCATTGTCCCACTGTTGAGCAAGGAAGCTTGGATATTTTTTCCACTAAGTTCCTTCTGTCACTGGTTGAGAACTGCTCCTGCAAGCATTCACTTTTGCCTGCCTTGGGCACACATGGACACCCATACACAGGCCAAGCGTGTTTCTGGGCCTAGAGTAAGCTGTCATGCAGAAAGCTGCAGGAGCTTGTAGGAGAAAGTCAACAGCATGTAAGGTAATCATGCTGTTGCCAAAGGAATCATGAGCGCCAAAGGAATCTGAACTGGGGAAAAGTGTCCTTCACACTCATGCTACAAGTCCATCGTCAGTCAGCTGGACATCTACTCTTTGGCTCAGGGCTAGCAAATTTATGGCCTGCAAAATATACACAGGAGTTAGTATGATGTAAAGTGTGCTTGGATTAAAGTTGATTAAAGCTCTTTTGGTCATAAGTAACAGAATCCAATCTGCACTAGCTTAGGTTAAAGGGGACTTCACTGACTCTGGGAACCGAATTCCAGAAAAGGGAAGAGCTGCCTCCCCCACCACCTCCCAGCCCATGCTGTAAATCTTCTCTGTGTCTGCTCTCTTTTCTTATTATGGGCTAGCTTCTTTGAAAAAGCCAGGATTTGGCTACCTATAGCTTCTCTTCCTTCCCTGCAGAGAGGAGCAGACCCTCTTCCCTTAGAACTTTCCTGAAAGTTTCAAATTGGAACTGATTTAACACAGCTCTGCAGCAAGGCCCCGCTGCCTGACCAATCACTGTGGCCTGGAGAGGCCATGAAAGTTGGTGCCAGCTCCCATTTTCAACATATGGTGGGGGGCAGGATGGGGGCAGGGAATAGAGAGCAGTTCCCCTAGAGAAGGAGGGTGAGGCTCCCAGGAGAATGGAGGGCTGCTGGGCAGAGGAAGCATATCTGCTCAGGAGAAAAACAAATCAGATTATCTGTTCAAGAAAAGGTCGAAATTGGATTCTTTGCTTAAAAAGCACTTTATTATAGAACTAAACCAAGTAAAGACAGGGCAAATGAAGTCATCTTTAATTTTATTAGGGAGAAAAAAATATCACTAGCATTGATTGCCTTTGTTGCACAAGCATTGGCATTTTGTCAAACACCAGTGTTGCATAGGGGGTAAATGTGGCCCAGATAAGCTGATCTAGAAGACCCTGAGCTCTTGTCTGTCAAACCCTGTCCTTGTCAGGCCCTGTTCAAGTGCAATTTTATCAGAAGCCTCAGACCTGAGAAAGGCTTTTTCTCTCCATGAGCACGTGCCCAAAATCAGGATGTGAGTGTTCCTGCACATGACGCTTGGCCTGGATTAATTCATCGAACAGACAGTTGCTCTCAGTATTCAATGAAATAACTTGAGGGACTGTCCTTTAAAATAAATTAAAACATAAGACTCATATTTGAGAAGGATTATGTCGTTTTTTCTCGTCCCATTCTCACTCATTCATCCAACATGTATTTGCTGGTGCTCATGCACCAAGAATACACTGGGGATACAGCAATAAACAAAACAAACCACCAGTCCTCCTGGAGCTCACTCTGGCCAGGGGTACTGGCTTCCTCAAAGCCCCGTTAGGATGCTACCCTCTGCATGAATCCTCCCTCCTACCAACACCTCCAGCCTCCATTTGCTCGCACACTTAACTCCATCGCAGATCTCGCCAGGCAGTACTGGGGCCACATACTCGGTGCCCTCTGGCGAGTGCCTGGGCGCTGGGCGTCCCCGCAGCAACCCCGATTGATTTCAACGTCAGCGCGTGAAAAAGGCCGGGCCTGCGCCACGGATCCGAGTGAGGCTGAGTGCTGATGGGGCGCAACAGCTGCAGGCTGGAAATGGCTCTCCCCGCCCCGGTCCAGCCCCCGAACTGGTTGGGGGCGGCGCCCCTAACCAGGCTCCGGGTCCAGGCCACCGGCAGGGTGGGGCCGGTGCAGGTAGCTCGGCGGCCTCCGGGAGTGAGCGCGGGGCGTGAGGCCGCCGCGGCGGGATGGGGCGGCTCGGGGCCCGCCGCCTCGTCCTGCTCGCCGCCTGCCTGGGGCTCTGCTGGGCGCGCGGGGCGCTCGGAGGTACGCGCCCCAACTTCCCTTCCCCGTCCCTTCCCAGGCCGGCCGCGCGCGGATTCCGCCAGAAGAGGGTGGGTGGGGAGCAGAGCAGAGGGCGTGGGCAGGGATCCCCTGTGCTCCGGGGGCTGGTCCCGCAGCGATCCCTACTTTAACTCTCGGGCCCTGCTTTCGTTCCCAAGCGGGGCGCCGGGGGAGGAGACTGCTCCGTCCCGCGCAGAGACGTCGGCGCCGCGGCGGAAAACCTCCAAGTCCCGGCTCCGCGGGGCCGGGCCCCTCCGATCCCAGCCAGGCCCGGGAGGCACCGGGAGGGGCCTGGTCCCGACCTCCGCGCCGTCTGCGGGTGCGCGGTTTCACAGCCCTTGTCCTGGTTGCGCTCCGACTAGCAGAATGAAGGATTCCTGTTATCTTCCCCGATGATTCTTTTCAGTTCTGCTCCTTACCCAGGACCCGTGAGGGTTTCTGGAGCGCACGTGACCGTCACGGTTTTGGGGCCTTACCCTCATGTCCGAAATCCTTCGGTCGCTGGCCTCCTGTTCCCTATGACCCTCTTTGTATTCGCTTAAATTATCTGGGCTCATTTCTTTGAAAGTGCTTTACATTTCTACGGAGGTTCTCAGAAGCGAAAAATTGCCACTAAAATTGTAATCATTGAGACTTTTTTTACACAATCGAGCCCTGCATTTGGGCCTTCCCACACTCTGTGACTTAGAAATTTAATTCAGTTCATTAAAAGATTTCCTTCGAGACTTTTTTAGAGAACACATTTTAAATCAAAGGCCTTCTATTTCTTTATAGTAATTGGATTAAATTCTGGACGCTTATTAATTCATTTTAGGCTTGGCCAGTGTCATTGCTGACGGTTTCACTAGGAGCTGTGGAGTAATGTTCCAGCCCTGAGCCGCCTGTACTGGTGGATGCCTTCCTCTTGAGTATGTGATCCAGGGTCTCTTTCCAGCTCCTCCAGCTCTGCTCCAGTCCTGCTGTTCCGGAGCGCCCTTCCAGAGCTCCTCCCTCCACACCTTCCTCCTTCCTTTCTTGTTCCTCCTCTTCCCCTTCCCCTGCCTCTTCCTGCCTGGCAGGCAGGATCCATTGGGCCAGTCTGGGAACTGGAGGTCTGGGGCTGCTTTGACGGTGGCTTTGGTGTGGCTTTGAGGGGGAAGGTGTGAGCTGCAGGCTAGAGAGATCTGAGAGGACAGCGAATGGTATTGGGGGACAGATTGGGTGTGATGGGTGATGAGCGAGTGATCTCAGTGGTCAGTGTAGGGTGATGAAAACCCATGGCTTTGCAGTCGGATGGACTTGGGTTTCAATTTTGTTTTATGTATATTTACATATATTTCTTCTCTAGGTCTTGATTTTGCATCTGTAAAATTGTGATAATAGCTTCTGCAGAGAGGCTTGAGTAAAATACTATGTAAGACCTCCTAGCAGCCTGAGAACTACTCGATCAATGCTCAGTTCCGTCCTTTCCTACTCATTACCCTCTTTCCTTTTTTTTCTGTGCAATTAACGGGTATGAGGCCAAGGACCAATGGGTAAAATATTCATTTAGGGGTTCAGAGTGTGGACAGAAGAGATTTACTGAATAAAAATTCCATAACATATACTTTAATGCATATAACTGTTCTTCACCCATAGCTCTGATTGCGTGACAAATACCGATACCAAAGTCTTACCAAAAGTTACTTTACAGCACTTTGAAGAATATTTTCTTGAGTGTGTGATCAGCCAGATATGTGATCTGAATTTACGTTTCTTCCTTATCTCTTTGGGTGACTCAGGCTATGGCTTTGAAGAATCTAATTGTCAAAGACTTGGATTCTTAGAGGACAAAAGATGATGTGTCCTCACTTGGCGAGTCTTTCCACAACAGAAAGTCACCTTTGGTAAACTGATTGTCTCTGTAATAATATCTTCAGCATACACCCCTAATATAGCTCTATTTGCAAATCAAATATCAGTACTACTGTCACCAGCCACTTTCTCAAGGTATAGATACACTTAGCACTAGACCCATGTTGTTAATAGTTCAATAATTTTTCATTTTTTTCATACCTTCTTGCTGGTTCCTTTGCATCATTTGTATATATCTTTATGACTTGTTTGCTGGATTTTTTTTTTAAATGATCCTTTTTGTGAGGATCTGTTTAATTATGATGAGAGAATATAATTTTAAACCCAGTTAATCAGGTAAACCCACGTGTGGTGTGTCACTGAATAGGGAAGGAGAGTGAGGGCATCCTTCTACCTTGTAGAACTTCTGCTTCTCCCTAAGAGAGACTTGTGTACCCAGCAGGGGAGACTCACATGCCAGCTGAGGCAAGATGCCAATCAATCTGTAAAGCAGAGATGAATAAAGCTTCAGTTCTTATTTGTTTGTTTTATAGATGAAAAACAACCCCAGAAGTCCTAATATTTTCTTCCAGCTCTGCAGTGAATAATCTTGGCACCTCACTTCACCATTTCTGCCTGAAGCTGTGGTGCCCAACCAGCAGCTGGTATGGCAGGAGGTGACATGGAGTGGGGGATCATGGTGCTGGAGCATCCTTACCCCACTCATGGTTGCTGTTGTATGGGAACTAATGGGTCCTAGAGTGGCCTGAGAGGCTGATATTTGAAGGGAAGCCCAAAAGCCCAGGTTTTATTTAAAATTTCTTTTATTTAAAACAAAATTTAAATTTAATTTAAAAAATATAGTTGCATAGGTTATATAAAACACAGACAAAACTCGTCCCCTATACTTCTGGGTTCCTTTCCAATACTACTACTTTATTTACCTTTATATTTCTACTTTATTTACCTTTATATTACTTAGTCCAGTACCTACAGACGATAGGTGCTCAGTAAATATGAGTGACTGAAGGACAGAGTCCCTGGGGATTGTGGTGGGCAGAACTACATGTCACCCCACCACCACCACCACTACCACCCAGAAATTCACATCCTAATTTCCAGAACTTGGACTAGGTGACTTTACATGGCAGAAGGAACTCTGCAGATGTGAACAAATTAAGGATTTGGGGATGGGGAGATTATCCTGGATTATCCGGGTTGACCCTAAATGCTATCACAAGGGTATTTAAAGAGGAAGACACAAGAGTCAGAGTCAGAGAAGGAGAATGTGATGGGGGAGGAGGTTATGAGCCAGGAAATGTGACAGTCTCTAGAAGCCCCAGAGCCTCCAGAGAAATGCAGACTGCAGACACCTTAATTTTAGCTCAGTGAGCCCCATCTTAGACTTCTGCCTTCCAGAACTGTAAGACAATAAATCTGTGTCATTTTAAGCCATTAATTTGTAGTAATTTGTTACAGCAGCAATAGGAAACTTATGCAGGGAGTTTTTGTCCTAGTAAAAGATAATAACAAGAGCCATATAGTTCCGATAGTCAGACGATAGCACATGGCATCAGAGAGGAATGAGGGGCTGTGGGCTTTAGGGAAGGTTCTGTCCCTGTGGGGTGTGAGGCTATGTCCAGCACTTACTCCAAAGACTGTGACTGGGACCTGGAAAGCTCCCAAGCAGTGGGGTAGCAAATATGGAAACGCATGTCACGTAAGTGAAGCATCCAGGATAGGACATAGGCTCTGTAGTCACTAAGAAGGGGGTTGTCGGCTCTACCTGGGCTGGCCAGGGGCCAGGACTGCTTCACTGCTCCATTCCAGGGAGTGCTACAGGAATCTACAGATTCAGCACGTACAGATCCCCCTAGAGTTGCGTGGGTCACGTGGGTCACGATCTGCAGGGCTGTGTGCAGCGGGCCTGGAGCGTGCCCCATTGAGAGGAGGTAAGGGAAAGGGTGTCAATGTCCTCTGCAACCCGAGCAGCTGGTGTGGAGGCTAATATTTCAGGAATGAATGAAAAATGAGAGCCTAGTGGGCCCTGCTCTGAAACAGCAAGAATTCCAAAGCTGTAAATTGCTCTGGCTCTACCTGGAAACCCAAGATTTGCATTCTCACAGTGGCCCTGGGCCTACTACCTGTTCCACCCTGTCCCCCCACCTCCCGCCTCCTACCCCAATGTGTCAGCAACACCTTAAGCATAACAATGTGGTGCCAGAGGCTCCCTTCCGTCTGTGCACTCCCCCAACCCCTCAGCTCAACATCCCCTCAACTGCCTGCTCTGCATCCATGGAGCCAATATCTCCTTGCTCATTTATTTTGTTCTAATTTAAATATTAAGAGACTCAAAAGTTTTGTTGGAGAGACTTTTAGAACTGTCCCTGTGGGGATTTGCTTTCAATGAATAAAGAGGTTGGGCCTCCCACAAGTTATTTCATCTTTCTCAGAGTACTCTGGATAAAGTTAGTTATCTCTTGAATAAATATCCCACTTCAGATTGATAAAGTGTGCACCATCGATAGCATAGTGAAACATGGTAGAGATTCTTAAGAATAGAATTGTAGGGCAAAAAGTGGCTTTTTTTTTCCTAGTAAGTTATTCCACTCAAATGATAGCATGAGCAAGAGCTGCTGCATAGTGTTATGAATCTCTCAGGCCTTCACCTGAGGATTTTGTATCGTGCAAATATTTTAGCGGAGTAGTTTTGTTTCTGTTGTTTTTTTAATTTTAATTTTAAATATAAGCTCCTATACTTATCATATATCATCTGTAGAACATATTTGGGGGAAAGGTAATGTGTAAAGGGGTACAATATAAAAATGCCCCCAATATTATATTATGATAATATTATATTATAAAAAGTAGAATACCGAATTTTGATTTTCAGTGAAAGCAATCAGTTCTGAAATCTTTTTTTGGAATACTTTCCTAGTAAGTTTGCATCCTACTGCTCTTGATTCCCCTTCACACAGTCACCAAACTGATCTTTCTAAAATACATTTCTTCCCAACCAAAACCCACTAATTCTTCCCCACTGTCTGCAGAATAAGGTTTGACATTCTTAATATCGTTTGTAAGGCCCTCCTGGTGAGCGGGCCCCTGCCCATGGGGATCCAGTTGGTCAGTCAGCCATTTCCTCAGTTCATTCAAAATTTCTTGTCATATATGCACCAACAAAACAAAGCAAAAGGAAACCAAAGCCTCTCTTCCCAGAGTCTCCTTCTCAGTGAGGAGACACCCAGCCAGAAATCTGGATTTACCCCCGTGTTTTCTCCCTTTCCCTTCCCTGAGAGTCCTTCTTAAATATCTCTTGAGCCCACCTGCTTCTCCCCATGTCTGCTTCCCTGTACGCACCATCCCTTTTAGTTCATTCTTTGCATCTCAGCCAGTGTCAGCTTCTAAATTGCAATTTCATTGTGTCGTTTCCCTGTTTGATCCCTTTATGGCCCTCTTTGGATCGAGTCTGAACTCTGATTTGGCTTCCAAAACTGTCATTTATTGAGTGCCTACAATGTGCTGTGCACTGTTGTAGGCACTGAGAATCGAGCAGCAATCGAGACTAATAAATGCTCTTGAACTAAAAATCTTACATTCTATTTATGCTGGTTTGATATTGGGGCTGAATAATAACCAAGAGAACAAATAATGAAAGTAATGAGAGATCATGATAAGGGCCCTGAAGGAGTAGTCACCCACTGGGTGGGTACATTTGCAAGCATGAATGAGGGTGTGTGTGCACACTTTAATTGGGAAGGTCTTTCAGATGAATGCAGTGGCATTTGCCCTCTGACTGTTTGCCCCCGACCCCTCAAAGCTCTGCAACTTCTACCCTGGCCAACACTCCTCACACTGTACTGGACCTTTAGTTCCTTGCAGTCATCTCTTTCCTTCCTTCCTATCTCTCCCCTCTTTTTTTTCTCTCCTCTTCTCCCCACCCCCTTACCAGCTCTTCTTAGAAGCCATTACCTGAGGGCCTTTACTCCACCCTCCTGTTAGGTCAAGTGCTTCTATTTTGGTCTACATTTCCCAGTTAATAACTGAGCAACTGTAATTGCTTGATTAGCAGTCTATCTCATTCACCATTGAATCTCCAGTACCAAACACTTGGTATATTTGTGGACAGAATAAGTGCATGTAAGATGGGACTCTTGAAACTGTCAGAGAGAGACACTTTATGATTAGATCGTTCCTTTCCTCATATCCCAGATTGACCCCTAACAAGCTTCTGTTGTACCAACTGTCTAATGTCACTTGGGTGCACTCTTCTTCCTAAGCAGCTTTCTCCTCTGCTAGATTGCAAGCCCCTTTGTCTTATTCATTCCCTACCTTAAACTCCTGATAGTACCTGGCACATAGTAGTTGCTCAAATAGTAAAAACAAAACAGCAACAAACAAACCCCCAAACAAACACAAAACCCAAATCAAACAAAAATGCAGGAAGATGTAGTTTAGAAGAAGCAATGAGAACCAATTCTAAAGTAAAGAAAATAAACAATCACCCACCTGGGAGAAATTAGAAATAGAAATGCAAACTTGCCATGAAAAGAATTTTACCCACCTTACTGCCAAACTTTGGCTTCCATTCAACCATTTCACGGTTTATTTAAGCACACACGTTGCTCCGTTTTTTGTTCTCCTTGATTTGCTACACACATATAATACTGAAATCATACCTTTTCCTTCACTGCAAATAGGGATCACCTTTCTTTTTCTAGGAGCCAGTTTTACTTGTGCTTCTATTTGCTTTTCATTGTTATTTTGAGGCACTTATTGGGGCCCACAAAAGTTGGGGTCAGTTTGGAGGTAAGCAAGGAAGTTTTAAAACCAGAAGTTTTAAACTTGCTTCCTTGTTTTTCCCTTGAGGCAATGGAAATTTCTAGCCACCAGCTGGGGCTGGAATTGATTTAGTGCCAGAGAGGTGAACCGTGGGAAAATATAGGGATGTTGTTTATTAATGTTACTTAGTCATTCTCAGCGGTAGATTTTACGATTTAGAAAACATTTCCTGGTTTTGAAAACTTAACAATACAGCCTCTAAGTCTGTCAAAAATTGGAGTGGGGGGATTCAGTAATGGGAAGGCCAGGAGGATAAACGAGGATAGCTAGTGGGTTTATAATTGCTGGTGTCAACTATATGACCTTATCCCTACATTCTAGTTTTATTGAGTTTAACTATTAATGGCTGTTTTTAACTAGAGAAAAGGGCACTTGTACATATCTGAGGAAGTCTGTAGAGATCACAATCACCTCTGTATCAACTTCGTATCTCGGTAAAAACACTAGATTGATGGTTGAGAATGCTTGTTTTTTGTCTTAGCTGTGTTTCAAACTAACTATTGACTTTACCCAAGTCCCTAAGCCTCTCTAGACCTGAATTTACTCAACTGTAAACTAAGGGTCTACTAGGTTAGTTTAGTTTGTTTTAATAAATGCTTGCTTGCTGCCTGCCTATCTTAGGTGTGGTTCCATAGAGAGAGAGGGTTAGGCAGGAGTTCTTGTGCAAGCTAATTATTGAGTGAATACTATAAGGAGTCAATCGTAAGGAAGTGAGGATGCAGGATAATAAGTCAGGGGAAGCGCCCAAGCAAAGATGTAGTTTCAGCTGATCTAATCTCAGCCTTATCTCTGGAGAGCAATATGCTTCTACATATTTTATGCATCTGTTTCTGTTATTGGCTATAGGTTGCCCTCCAGGGCAGGGGATATAATTTTACTGAAATTTCTTGATTTTTATTGTTATTTTGAGGCACTTACTGGGGCCCACAAAAGTTGGGGTCAACAAAGTTTATTTGTTGGAAGATGTGTGCACCAATCTGTTAAAAGGGATCTAAATGGGGCACCGGCAGAATCTATTATATCACCTGTGTGCCAGGTACTGTGCCAGGTATTGGAGAGAGAAAGATAAAAGATATGGTCCCTGATCATAGGAAACTCATGGAATAGTGCAGGAGATAGGTGAATAAACAAGTAATTTTAATACAACATGCTCTTCATTATACACCCATTGTGGCAAAGTAGGGGTGGCAGATGACAGAGGCTGGCCGTTGCCAAAGGGCCAAGTCATTTTGTCTGCCTGATTGTTTAGTACCATTTTTTGGTGGGTGTTTTCTGGTGGGCATGCAATATAATGATATTCCCACTTCATGCTGACATTCATGCATCTATCCCAGATCTCCTTGTGCCTTTTCATTCAATCTGTCTCATTCTAGGCTCCTGACTGTCTGTCTGGGCCATTTACCGCTACCTATCAGGTTTTATGTATTCTAATCTCAGACCACTTCTCTCTCATACAAGATGGATGATGAAGTATATCGCCCCAAATTCTATTTATTTAGAAGATTTCCCATCACTAGTATTTTTCATGGCCACCCCGAAGAAGCACTATAGCGCAGTAGGGGTCCATTTTCAGCTTGCACCCATATGATGAAGTTAACTCCTCCATGAACCAAGCTCAGGTGTTTTGCTCCTCCATCGGCTGGTAATAAGGGATCCTCATGCAGCCATATGTGTGAGCTGAGGAAAAGGTGCTGGTGCAAGAATGAGAATGACATGGAGCTACCATCTCGTGTAACTTGCTTGTGCCTCTGGCCCTATTCATGCCGTATCCTGGATATACCACTTCCATTCCTTGAATCTCTTCTTCCATCATCTGTCTTGGCAATTCTGTCATGTCTGTCTCGGGGTGGATCTTTGCAGTGTTTGTGCTTCTAGGAGCCACCTTAGTAGTGAGTTTATACCATTTGCCAGCATGTTATATCCTCTACCTTAGGAGAGTACTCCGAAATCTGTGAATTCTCTCTTATCAACCTTATGTTTCCGTCCTCTTGATCAGATACCCTTAGTCCCATGTGTATTCTCCTAGCTACTGGCAGTCCATTCTGGGTGGGTCCTCCAGCTCCTTTATGGTCTAGTCCCTTTCCTCCCACATCAAGCCCAGCATGTCCCCACACAGGTTATGTTGTGCCTTAACCTTTGTTTTTGGTCTAGTAGTCGGGAGGAAAGATGGGGACATATCTTTAGGGTTCACATGTTGCTTGTAGGAAGAGGCCTCTGCATCTTCTTTAAGCACAAATAGTGCCATAGTTAATATGGAAATAGGTCAATTCTGTGGGTTACGAGGATTCAGAGGGATCTAAGGACCCAAGATATTTGAATACGTCAATCCAGTGTCTCCATTCCATATATCAAGGTTCCATTCTTTCTCAGCCAGAGCCATAGCCTTGTCAAAGCAAGCCTGTCTTGGTTGGGACTTTATCTGGAGCTCGACTACTCTGTTGATTAATTCCTGGGTGGAAGTCTCACCTTTCTCTGTCCTCCTGCTATAAGAGATGAGAAAGACTACCAGGGAAATACTCTGGCTTTCACATTTAGCTCGTAATTGTCAACTAATCTCTTCTAAATTTTATCTTTTCCCAAAACTTGATTCAAACTTAGCAATAGACACCCAATTCCATTGCCCTCATGGTTACTATTTGCCCTATATTTTTCACAGCTTGATATTTCATAGCCAGCTAATGTGTTCCCTTCTACTGTTATACCAGTTCACCTCCAGCGACTTGGGATTAGTTCCTGTGGAAGGGAAAGAAGCAGTATTGGGTAGATGGAGAAGTCGAATGGCAATTCAGTTTTAATGAAAGCCCCAGTCGCCCCTCTTGAGACTTTTGAAGAGGGACTGACCCATCAGAGCTGTCCTGAGTTAAGGCGAGCGAACAGTGAGCTTTTGTACCCCCATGTCGGATCCGTGGGACACCCAGGAAGCAGGGGTGGCCTTGAGCAGGGCAGTTTTCTTCAGTAGGGTCAGTCCCTGAAGGGAGATGACAATATAAAGTGGAACAGTCATTGTTTAATAAAGTTACTAACATGTTTCTTTTAAAAATTTCTCCCTAGCTTCTTTTTATGGTGAAAGCTATGTGGAGCTCAATACCATAGAAGTTTCCTCTGAGTTATCTCTTCGATTGAAATTTCAAACCAGCAAACCACAGGGATTACTTTTTCTTGCAGCCGGGAAAAATGACTACTGTATAATAGAACTTCTCTCAGGAAATTTATGGGTAAGATTTTTAAAAATCCTTAAAACCATATAAGCATTCAATTACTGGAGAGAAAAACAATGAGAGAGAAAGACAACAAAACAGTTATCCCTTGGATTCGTGTTATTTCACTAGAATAAAATCATGTGCCATCTGTAAATTCTCCAATTTGTCTTAAATATTTCGACTCTGAAAATTTTTAACCTCAATATGTAGCCCATAAATATAGAAAAAGTTTTCATGTCCATGTTTCTCTCTCTCTCTGAATGGCCCTGTTTTCTTAATAAAACCCTGTAACATGAAATCGATTGATTCTTTTTCTTTCAGGTGAGAGTGAATCTTGGGGCGGGTGAACAAGTACGCCTTTCTGAACAGAGACTTTGTGTGGATGACTTGACCTGGCATTTAGTGGAACTGTACTGTGTTAAGGATACTATCTCTCTGATTGTTGACAAACATTATGAGACGACTCGCCAGGTCACTGGTGGGATGCACAATTTGCACTTTCAACATGGAGTCTACGTAGGAGGCCACAGCGGACTTGATGTCCCTTACCTAGTTGAAGAGTTCCCCAATTTCCGTGGATGTGTGGAGGATGTGGTATTTAACCGGAGGGAGATCCTTACATCTCTTAGATCTTACCCTGGTTTTAAGAAGGTCTATGAGGTGTCACTGGGATGCAGTGATGAATTTTTTGCAGGAGAGGGTGAAGCCATCAATTTCTTTAGCTCCAGATCCTATGTCACCTTCCCACAATGGAAGGTGCAAGGGGAAGGGCTGTTGGAATTTGCTCTTCAGACTGGAACTCAACAAGCCTTGATTTTATTTCAGTCAGGTAGAGAAGGAGAGTTCGTCGCTTTGGAAATTGTTAAAGGTGTATTGAGGGCTCATGTAGGAAGGAGTAAAAGTAATACTCAGCTCTCTTCTTTTAGCTTAGTGAGTGATGACAAGTGGCATGTTATTCAACTCAGATTCACTGAAAGGCATCTGGACCTGATGGTGGATGAACAAGGGGTAAGGGCATCACTGCCTTTGAAAGGCAAACTGTTTGTATCTGAAGGCCCCCTCTTCGTGGGAGGTCTTGATAACCACAAGAGAGAAGAAGTTAAGAAGTTAGAACTTGCCTCTGTGCCTAGGAAATCTCGAGGAATCTCTTTCAAAGGATGCTTAAAAGGCTTGGAAGTCAACTCAGAAAAGAAGGCATTAAAGGATGCCCTCGTTTCCAAAGATATATCTGTTGGGTGTAAAATGAAATCTCGTGATGCCGAAAATCTTTCCATAACAACAACAGAAAATGCGCTTCGGTCAGAAGTTCTCCTTCCCACTGCTATTCCTGAGACTGGCAAGCTTTTCCTTCAAGATGCGAGTAGCTCTTTCTTAGTTCTGAATAACTTGGAGGTCCAAGAAGGTGGGCAAGCCTTGCTGGAACAAAGGCATGTGAAAATGGGTATGCAATTTAAAGATTTGGGTATCCACCATTCTCAAATACTATTTAAAATAAAGGAAATGCCTATTCATGGGTTCCTTCGATTAGCTGTTTCCCCTGAACAGGAGATGGAGAAGGCTTTTACTCTGTTAGATTTGGGGCAAGGGAAAGTTCGGTATATCCATGATGGTTCAGAAGAAGCTAGGGATTACTTCACATTTTCAGTCTCTTCCAAGAGCAAGGAGGAAATGCCTTTGTATCTACAAGGTCACGTTCCCTATGTGTTTAACATTATTGTCATTCCAGTAAATGACCCCCCATACCTTAAACTCCCTGAAGGAAACTTGCTTCTCCTGTTTGAGAACTCGAAGAAGCGACTGACTCCAAATATAATCCATGTGTCAGACCCTGACACAGATTCCTTGAATCTTAGTTTTTTGGTTCTTGGCAACTTCAATTCAGGTGCTGGATTTTTAGAAAATACCAATGATCCCGGGAGAGCCATTAATAGCTTTACCCATGGGGATTTAAAAGATGGCAACATTTTCTATGTGCACAGAGGCCATCGGAATTCTCGGATCCTTCTCAGAGCAAGTGATGGCGAGTTAGTTAGCAATACAGTGGTGTTACGGGTCATGGCTGTTCCTTGGGACTTTGAAGTGGCCAATAGAACAGGGGTGGTCGTACGGCAGGGTGACACAGTTCTGATTACACAGAGCAACTTGTCAGTGGCAGTTAACGGTGAACATTATGAGATGGAGACCCACTACATTATCACTCGTCTACCTCAGTTTGGCCAGATTCAGCGGCAGGAGTCAAGTGGCGAATGGAAACACGTTAGTACCTTTTCTCAGCATTCTATTGATCGGAGTCAGATCCGGTACTGCAGTACATTCAAAGAATTACAGCTAGAAAATGTTACAGATCACTTTAAATTTAAAGTTAACATAGAAGGAAAAATGAGTGGGGAGCTGATGTTTCCTGTTACTGTACAGTGGCTAAAGTTTACACTTCTGAAAATTGTTCCTCTCGAGATCGATAAAATGAACAGACAAGTATTGAATTGTGATCACTTACAGGCTGTAACAGAGGGTGTGGAAGTAGCTGAGAAGGAACTACATTTTAAGTTACAGACCCCACCTAAGAAAGGAAAATTGCTACTTGGCAATAAAATTCTAAAAACAAACTCAATCTTCAGCCAACATGACATTACAGACTCAAAGGTAAGTTATGAACCACAGGAGAGGCCTAGGGAAGACACACAAGATACTTTTAGGTTCTTGATTGTTGCAAAGCACATAGAATCAAAAGATTATACTTTCACAATAAACTTAAAAACTGCTAAGACAAACATTATTTTAACTAACAGAGGATTATTTGTAAAAGAAGGAGAAGGGAAGTTAATTACGAAATCGGAATTATTCGCTCAAACCCTGGATAATCAGACTTTCCAATATAAACTCACCAGGAGTCCTCAACATGGGAAGCTGAAACTGGTTAACTTTTCAGATTCTCTGGGAAGTCATGACAATATCACCACATTCACTAATGAAGACATAGTGAGTGAGCGGCTGATGTATGTCCACGATGACTCTGAGACCCAGTGGGATGAATTCCTCCTTGTGGCCTCTACTGCGAGCCAAGAAGGAGTGGTCAGGGGTCTTGACACAGAGCATTTGTCTACAGAACTCAAAGTCATCGTTTCTGTTGGGCTAAAAAATGATGAGAGACCCGTGCGTGTGGTAGATAAGGTCTTCCATGTTGTGCGGAACGGTCAGCGTTTATTGACACTGGCAGATCTCTGTTACCATGACCCTGACTCAGATTTTGATGATGGGCAGTTGCTGTACACCCGGCGGGGCATCCCAAATGGGGACTTAGTGCGAACCAGTGACCCCACTCAGAAACTCTACCAGTTCAGGCAAGATGACCTACAAGCAGGGCGCGTGCTCTTCAGGCATCGGGGTGCAGATTCAGCCCGCTTTGTGCTGTTTGTGACAGATGGCATCCACTACACGTCGTCCCTTCTTGAGGTCCGTGTGTCAGACCCCTACATCCAATTAGCCAACAACACGGGGCTGCTCATACAGAGAGGAAAAGACTGCAGGCTCACAGCAGCCAACCTTAGTGTCACCACAAACCAAGATATTAGAACAAACCACGAGATTGAATTCCATATCGTGCGGCCCGCAAAGCATGGCAGAGTGCTGGTCAACAACTCTGTGTCCCACTCATTTACCCAGCATGACTTGATGCAAGGACATGTGGTTTATAGGCACGATGGCAGTGGCAACTTTGATGTGTTGAACCTGACAGTGAAAGTTAAAGAAACATATTTAGAAGTGAGTGTCTATGTGCGAGTGTCCTTGGAAAACCACCAGCAACCCACCCAGGTTCTACACAGCAAGACCCTTGTAATTGAAGAAGGAAAATCAGTAAAACTGGGTAGAGGAAAGCTCCAGGTAGGTAGTCATCCTGGCACCACACAGTCTCACCCTCCCAGAATCACAGTGGCAAATCTATTTCTTTGCTTCTGAAAGCTATTTTTGTATTGATTTCTCTTCTGGTATTTGGAGTTACTTTTTAAAAAATGTAGATGCCGTTGGAAGATATGTGGGAAATTTACATGATTTTGATTCTACTAATTTCCCTATAGTTGGTAATGAAGATAAGCAATACTAAGCCTTATTTTAAAGCTGTGTGCACAAAGGCACATGAGTATGTGTGTATGTTTGGTATAGGATGAACTGGGAATGAACAAGGGATGTATATATTATAGTAGATAAAAGAGCTTTACTTTTTGAAATTTTTCATAGTGACATGGCCAATATTTTATTTGATCTGAGTTATATTTATAATGTGATGAAGCAGGAAATAAAAACTTTGAATAATTTAACAAACATAAAAAGGATTCTTAAACCAGCAGAGGATAGCATATTACAGTTTATTTCCTTAGCTCTGAGTGTAGTCTTGTTTAGTTTCCTGAAATAGATGGATACAATTGGCCTAGACCACTGGAATTCTGGGCGTGAGACCTCCCACCAGAAGCTACCTGGTTCCCTGGGGCTCCCTCTTGGACACTTCCAGCAGGCACAGTCATGCTAATCAGAGTTAGGAAAGAGTGTTCTTTTTAGAGTAATCTCGGACAGCTTCGTAAACTGATTTATGACAATTGGCCACAAATGCAGGTATTCTGTATCTACCTTCAGGACTGCAAACAAGTTTACTTGCAGGCTAAATATAGGCAATAACACCAAGTAGAAATGAATTCAAATCAGAAGCGGTTTACTAAGTAATGAGGTTTTTTGGTATCTTATATTCTGTAGTTTTAAAAAATTGTGTGAGAACATACTCTCCCTATTTTGTAATCATCAGTTTAATGTCTATTTAATATCCATAGGGGGGATGTACAATACATTTTTTAATTAAAATTATTGGGGGGATGCAATGAGAAGTTAATGCATTATAGAATTGTACACTTGAAACTTATATAATGTTTCAAATAATGAGTTTTGACTAAGGGAACATGGGGCCCACCAGCTTTTCTCAATTATTTTCTCAATTATTTATCTTAAGAGAGTTTATGTTTAAGTTTCCCCACGAGGGGGCGTGTGCAGGTCAGTGACTGTAAATCAGTTACAATGACAGTCGGGATGGATTTTACTGAATCAGTCGATTAAATATATATTGAAAATGTTGAACCAGTTAAAATGGGGGAGAAAAATAAACTTTCCCCTAAAGTCTTAGAATTTTAGTGATTCATCTGCTGCTGCTTCCACCTTTTATTTCTTTCACCTCGACTTTCTGAATCCTGAGTTTCTTGCCATTATGGACGATGCCTTGTTAATCTGTTAGCAGCTAGCTATTCAAGCGCTGTTGACCATTACTTTTCATTGCCACTAGGGCTAAAATTCAAAATATTGGCCTTAGTCACCAAAACAGACCCAGGCTTAAACTGTATATCCACCCTGATTGTAACTTAAGCCATTTGTGGGCATTAATAGAAAAAAATTTCGTTCCAGGGTCATGACTCTTACATGTATTAATGTGTTTCCCTTTTTGTGTCTGTGTCTTGTATATATAAACTCAAGGCTGTGCATGAAGATAATATTCCTTCAGAGGCAACGTTCATTGTCAGAACTCCACCAACACATGGCTCCCTCCGAAAATCTTTACTAGAAGAAAGCAGCTTGGGTGCAAATGAAAAGTCCCCATTGATTTTTACACAACAGGATATTGATGATGGTAACATCTATTATGTGCAGACAGCTCCTGACCAACAAAAGGATCGTTTTTTACTGGATGTGATGAATGGTTTCCAAGCTGTGAGTGCAGTTGAAATCTTGGTGGATATTGTTCCTAAGCAGATTCCTCTGGAGGTACGAAACTTCACAGTCCAAGAAGGTGGTTCCAGAGCACTCCTGGAAGATGACCTCAAAATTCCAAGCAAATACTTTGAAGGACTTGACTGCGAATTTGTTCTTCTCAAACCACCAAAACATGGTTATGTTGAAAATTCTCATTTTCCAAGAGTAAAGCTAATGAAATTTACCAGGAAACAGGTAATAACTCTCAGTTAATATATTTGGGTATGTTGGATAAGAGAAAAAAAAATAGCTTTATTATTTAGATTCATCAACTCTTGGGAGTGATAGAGCCTCAAAGGGTATCTGGTTAAACCTCCCAACTGGGAAGCCCTTTCCCAGCAACCTCATAGAGAGGTCATCTAGCCATTGCTTAAATATCTTACGTGATGGAAAACTTATTACTTCCTGAGATGAGCCCTTCCAGTTTGAAAAATAATTATTATAAAGTTCTTTATGCTGAGCAGAAATCTGTCACTTAAAAACTTCTCATAGGTCTTGGCTCTGATAGCCTACAGAACAAGTTGTACCTCCTTTTATGAAAGCTCTTTAGATATTTGAAGGAAAAAGTTATCAAATTCCTTTGTATTTTATCTTCTTTGCATTTGACTTCTCTGGTTTCTCTAGCTTTTGCTCATATGTCTTGAATTTCTAGCCCCTGCAACATCCTGGCTACCCAGTTCTAGAGGAACTTCACACTGTCAGTGTCCTTCTGAAAGTATGACACTCAGACATTTAACACAAGCATGCTTTAACCATTAGTGGATTTTTTTCCATTCATTTATTCTCTTGTTTCATAAACAGACGCTGATAGAGTATATACTCTGTGTCATGCCCTATGAAAATCAAAGCACTATCAATGGCTAAAATGGTCCAGCTCCTGTAATAAAGCAGTTGGACACAACTGCCAATCTGGTGTCCAATCAGCGTAAAATAACCAGAGTCAACTCTAGGCTGCTATCAAATTTCCGTGCTTTGGGCTAGAATGTTATTATTGTGAGACTGCTTTCTTATAGTGAATAAAAAAATGATTTCCATTACTTTCTTTTTAAATATTGAAAAGTAACTGGCAGATCCTCATCGTTTCCTATATAAGCTCCTAAGTGAGCGAGGTGAATATGAAGGAAGAACATTCGGGCAGAGGGAAGAGCAAGCGAACCGCTCTGTGTGGGGAGCATGCAAGTTTAATGTGGCCGGAGCTGCATGAATATGAGGAAAGCAATAGATGAGGTTAGGGAGGTCCAGTATGGGAAGGCCTTCGACTTCACCTTTGACCCTGAGTGAGGTGGAGAACAATGGAGGAGGGGGGATGTGAGCAGATGAATGACACAATACGCCCTGAACATGATTGGTGACAGGGGACCGAACACTTCTTATTCTTTTAAGATTTCCTACAAGTTTGTTATATCTTTTAATTTCA
This sequence comes from Pteropus medius, assembly GCF_902729225.1. NCBI lineage: Eukaryota > Metazoa > Chordata > Mammalia > Chiroptera > Pteropodidae > Pteropus > Pteropus medius. The sequence continues at coordinate 3,311,555 of NW_024344370.1, read as the reverse complement.
GGTCAGCGGATGCTTTTCTAGTGTTAGAAGTCTAGAAATAAAAATATTCCCATCAGACCCTCTTCTTTGCTTTTAGATTAATGCCTATTAAATGGCATATAATTTAGGGGAGTGCCACTTTATTGAGGAAAGACGAATTTCCTCAGGAAAAATAGTGAGGAGGTAACATCTATTTAAATGCTCTGTTTCGAAAGCTTATTAGATTAAAAATTCTCTTGCTCTCTGGTCAGTGCCATCTTCCATGTTTGTTTACAAATAGCTTGAGACAGCATGTTCCAAGAACATGTGGTCAGCCCTATGATCTGCAGTTCCCCTGCTTGTGGAACTCCAGAGAAATTCTCATTACACCTGTGTACGAATAGCCACAACTTCCCTTGAGATTCTCTGAGAGATCAAAAGTCTTTGCTCAAAGGAAGTGCACCATAGGAATGGGTGAAGTTGAACTCTTAAAAATTTTGGCTGTATTTTATCAAAACAAACAACCCCAGAGACTTTTTCAGAAGTTCACCTATTCCTGTTGGGCTTTGGAAATTCTGTGCTGTTGTATGTTTGGGTCACGGATTCACTGAAGCCAAGTTCCTTTCTAGCTTTAAAATTCTCCTGGTCTCTGATTTTGCTCCTGTGCTCTTGGGTATTTCCATCAGAGCCTTAAAGACATGAAAGGCATTTCTGATCAAATTGGTGGTTGCTAGAAATCCAAGAGAAATAACTAATTCATTTGATGACCATTTCAGAATGAAAATTAGAAAGATGAAATCTAAAAGGGATAAAAATAAATGTTTGCATTTGGGTTATTACAGTGAGGTAGATCTGCCTTGATAGAATAATTTGGTTCCAATATATTTCATTATATTTTGTCCACAAGAGATATATGGTAGCTAGTGTTGGGTAGCATCTATTAAGAGATACATCAAAAAACAATTGTATTTTGAAGGAGGAGAAACAGCATGCTGATGTAGCAGGTGTAACCTCTCATATGAAAAAAACAATTAAGGGAATAGTTTATGCTTAACTCAGAAAAGAGAAGTTTAGGTAAACTTAAAAGTTGCCCGTATGTTTACAAAGAGCAGAAATCCAACCAGCAGGTGGAAACTTCAGAGCCTAAATCTAACATTCTGACTTGCCCAACAAAGCAATCCACAGCTTCAAAAATTAGTCACTCTAAATAAACAAGTAGAGTCTGAATTTTAGTGGATGTTGTTCCATTGGAAGAAAGGCTGGATTATATCACTTACCTACAATATATTTTAGTGTTAGAAATAGCCTTTGAACTTTGACTTCTGATGACAATCCAGCGTTCTTTTTACCCTACATTGCTTGATCACTCTGTTCCTCCTTAAACTTATTTCTAGAATGCAGCATCTATTCATAAAAACTATACAATTCATCATAATTTACACTCTAATTGTCAGAATCGAATTTCATGGTATGGACACATGTTCTGTGTTTTAGAGAGTGATTAAAAAAAAACTAAGATTTATTTATAGCAATTTACTTATATTTTTAAATCACATTTTAATAAGTTGGTGATTTTTTTTGCTGTTGTTAATAGGTGGAGAATGAATTAATTTACTATGTTCATGATGATAGTGAGGAACTTCTTGACAATTTCACCGTCTTTGCAAATAGCTTAGAGCTGGGAAAACAGAGTTTTCCCCAAACTCTTTTTGTGACTGTTGAATCAATAAATGATGAGGCTCCAGTAATAACAGCCAATAAAATTCTCCAGGTAAGTGCTTCGTGCTCTTTGATTTATCATAATAACATGAGAGCTATCACTTTGATTTTCTTTTGTATTATTCCTAATGCTAAATAATAAGACATATGACTATGTATGTACAGTTGACATATTCCTACTGGTTTTAAATAAATGATAGTTATTACCATAACATTTCAGTGATAGTTATTACCATAACATTTCATTGTGTGTCGAGAGATGATGAATCACAACGAGTTACTGTCATATTATATTTCTCAAGCGGACACCACTCACATTGTATTCCCTGATGCCTGGCCTTTTCTAGTTAGGTTAGGAAGGTGTTGGTAGCATAGTGGTTAAGAGAGTGGGCTCTGCTGTAGACAGATTGGGTGAGAATTGGCTCCCCAGTATTTCCTATGTGATCTTGGGCAAGTCATTTAGCTTTTTAATTTGCTCTCATCAAGGCAGCGGAAAATGGAGGCAGAGTTGTGAAACTTAAATGCTAAAATGATAGTAAAATTCTCCCACAGTGACTGACACGTGGTTAGGGCTCAATAAGTGGTAGCTATTATTACTAAAAAGTTCCAAGGACGCACTAATTTTAGAATAAAATAAAGCTTCCATACAGTTTTGTATTTTGCCGGTCCTGGGAGCTTCTATCACCCTCCACTCTTTCCTAGAATCCCCCGCGAGTGGCTCTTAAGCACTCAGATAAACATGCCTTAGCTGCCACATGGTATCCTCTCCTGATCTGGAGCTCTGAGGTAAGGTCTGCTGTTGTGGCTTCTGTTGTCCACACGAAGGGGCCGAAGCACAGGAAGCCTTCTGGCTCTGAAGGCATCATTTCCTGCCACACCAGATCTCCCTGCATCGATGCTGATGATCCCATCCATGCTGGTTTACATTCAAGTATCCTAAAGCTTTCATATAATAGACCTGGTTTTAACTCACCCCTTCTTACTGTCCCTTCTTCTAAGGACTTGGATGTGAACCCACTGTTCTGGCTTGGAGAATAATCGTAATTGTTATAATAGTGAGTATTCAAAAAATAGGTATTAGCTATTATTATGTGCCAAGTACTGCTCTAAGGGTATATAGCTCACTGAGATATGTGCTACCATTTCCCTCATGGGACAAATGAGGGAATTGTGTGACAGCTGAATGACAGGCTCACGATAGAGTGACAGCATGGGAGCCTAATGGCTTGTTCATGCCTCTTTTTATGGTCTCCAGCAATGTCTGACACATAGTACAAAATAAATGTTTGTTGAAGGAATGAGTAAATGAAAATATTAGTTGTCAATTCCCCTCAACACTGGCCCATGTTTCAGAGACCAGGCTTTTGTCTTGGCTCTTTCTTCCTTCAGAAGAGCTGCATTTCTGAGAGAATCCTTGGCCCCTTGTAGACACATTCATTAGATACCACTTCATCAAGATACTTTACAACATGTAAGAGGTTTCTGTGTTTGGGGATGGGGATGGGGTCAGATTGTTGCCTTCAGCTTTTAAGTCTCTGCAACTACCCATCATTATAGCCCTGCCTGCCAGGTTAGCCTTGCCTGCCCATACGCTGCCCACGTGCCTTGTTCTTTCTGAAGGAAAGGAAGTGGGGATGGAAGGAGCAGGTCTATTGTCTGAAAAACCGGCTAATTCACTATTGCAGCTCAAAGTCATGGTAAGGAGGGGAAATAAAGAAAATAAAGGAAAATAAAGGAAAAATATAATAAATTATAAAAATTTTAAACATTTGAAGAAAAATTTTAAACATTTGAAGAAAAAGAAAATGATTGTAATATTGCTTTCCTATTATATATATTGCAAATGAAATTGTTGCAAGAATTTTAGAATAATGAAATCTTGTGCACTGAAATTGATGATATAATCACAATGTCTATTATCAATCTCAGCATAATTTAGACTTCGTGAGAAAGAGCCAAGAGGCAGCCAGGGAGTTGTCTTGCTAGTTTTGAGAGCCCATATAAGCAGTTTATAATGTCTAAGACATTCTTTACTTTCTGTCCCTAATTTTTTTATTGGCATATGATAGCTCTGTCATATCCATGAAAATATATTATAATAATAGCAAATGAGAATTTAAAAACTTCCTGGCAAGACTGTGTGTGTTGGACATGTTGTAAGATGTTCTCACAAACCAATAACTTTTAGAACTATTAGAGAATTGTCACATATCAAGCTTGTTAACTTTCTGAAAACTAATGTATGAAAAATATGCATTTCATCAGAATAAAAGAGCTTCGGGGGTGTATATTCCAACAACAGATAGTTTCTCCAAAGCTTTGGTGAATGGTTAAAATTTACTGGATTATTTTAGACAGTGACTTTTCATTTTCTATATTTCAAAGCATATCGAACAGTAATAATGATGATCATAATTATAATGATAGCTAATGCTTACATAGTACTCTGTGCTGCTGATTTAAGTACTTTATATTTATTTACTCATTTAATCTTCAACTACTCTGAGACACCGCTTTTAATTTAAGGATGAGGAATGTGAGGCACAGAGAAGCTTAGATATTTGCCCGAGATCAAAAGTGGAAGAGCCACTGGTAGACAGGAAGTGGCAGAGCTAGGATGCAAGTTCTTACTCATAACCATGACGCTCTCTTGCCTCTTCCTTCGCAGTGACAGTTAAGAAGCCCAAGGACCCGGTGTAATAGATAAAGCAAGTATTGCTCTTATTCCCATTTTAAAGAAGAGAGAATTAGAGTTTCAGAGGTTAAGTAACTTGCACAAAGTAACAAAGTTAGATAGTGGCAGAGTCTGGAGCAAAGTATGAATTCATAAGTCCTCTGTATTATTAAGGTTCTCCAGAGAACCAGAACCAATAGAGTGTGTGCGTATAAAGATTTTACACACACGCATATATTTATATACACACACATGCACATATATATACATACACATATATATACACACATACATACACTTTCTCTGACTTTAATATGTATTTTTATATTTATATAATATATATTTTAATACATATGTTTACACACACACAGACTATCTCTGACTATTGAAATAGCATTTTCTCAAGACCTTCATAATATCCTAAATGACCCCAACTTTCCTTACTTTACATTAGAGCCTGCAGGAGGTGGCCAAAGGGTCATCTGCAATCTACTTGGCAGTAGGAAGAGAGAGTGTGGGGGATAGAGCTGCTGACAGCATCTCAGACTCTGGGTGGGAGTTCAGAGGCAGAAATCTGAAGGTTAGCCACTCTGTCCCAGCATTTCAAATACATTTCTTTCTCCTGATGTGCTTTAAACAACATTTCCTTAAGCCATAGCATTGTGGCTGGATGATCTCCAAGGCCATTTAGTGGTACTGGAGATCATTTCTGTCCTGACAAACTGGAATTAGACATTGGAGTTAGACTATCTCAGGCGAATCCTTTGCATTTTACTCTGAAATATATTCTACTGAATACTTTTGTATTCCAGTGTGACCAGTGGTTTTTGAGCATAGCTGGTAGGATGTGTTTGTATCCACAAGGGGGCTTCATTTTCCTATTTTTCAACTTTGGCTTTCTATAATACTGTACAATTTTTTTTTTTTTGTACCAAAAATAGAACCATTTGCTTGTTTCCGATAAGCCCTTGTCATCACTAAAAAGAGCTTTGAGAGCTAGGGACAGTGGAAGAATTAGGGCAGCAAAGTCTGCAATGATGACTGAGGCCTGGAAGGGTCAAATAAGGGAGAGTGAATTCATGAACATTTCATATCCCTCATTGGAATTCAAAACAATGGTCTGGGTTTTCAGATATTAGAATCACAATCAGGATTGTAATGAATCATAATTAGGTTTCTAAATTCCATTAGCCTCCTGTTTAAGTCAAAGGTGAATTAAAAAATATATTATTCCAATTAATAAGTATAAATTTTTTTTTTCTTTTTTTTTTAGATATTCCTTAAACCATGTTTTCTTGGGCTTTGGGTCACTTTTAAATCTGAATTCAAGTTCAGGGTCTTTGTTCTTCTTCTCTTCACATATTTGAAATTTGTATTGACAAAGGCTGGGCACTAAATCAGGTCTCACCCAAAGCAATGGGGCTGTTAGTTGAACTAAATCTGGTTTGAGTGGAAATGAAGACCTGAGGTTACTAGCTCTTGTTTCGAGTGGCAGGTTTTCTGTTTGTTTTGGAAGATGGTATATTCCAGAGGCAAGAGGGGGCAAGGCAGTGTTTCTCAGAAGAGTAATACAGTGGAAAACATGCCTCATCCAGCTTTCGGATGCATGGTATTGGAAAAAATGAACATCTACGAGTCATGGGAAGAGAAATGGCAATACATTTCCAAATCAATGTGAATTCCTGAAGAAATGAGAATAAGAGGCATAAATGGATTTAAAAGTGTAAAAAGTGAAAAACTAAAATGAGTGGGCTTGGAATTTTGTTAAATAATCTACCTCGTATGTTTTATAGAAACTATAACTTCTCCATGGATTAACTAAATGCCAAAACCTTATAATTTGAACATTAGGTTGATTAGAATTTCTGGTAGCTATTTGAAAATTGATGTACTTATAGTTTAAAGCTGAAAAATCTTTAGTGGCCATATCCCAAATGCCAAGGTATAGGGGCATTGATAACACAATCATTAAACAGATAAACCACCCACCTCAAATTATGAAAGAATGCTGTGGGATTAAAGAAAATCTGCAGTACATGTTATGGAATAGTCCCAATAGTGGTTAGCATCGCACTCCAAATGACTTTTAAGTAATATTTTGAAAAATCACATCTATTCTTAGAGTTAGATGTGCTGAAGATGGATAACATAAAGCTAATATTAATATTGAATACTTATTATGTGCTAGGTGAAGCTTGTCTGAATTAAGTACTTTACATATCTTAAATCCCTCATTATATTTAATAATTCTATCATTCTTAGTTTACTGATGATGAGGAAATTAAGGCACAGAGAAATTAAGAAATGCGTCCGAGGTTACATAGCTGAAGTAGCATATCATGCCTGATATGAAAATGTTGAATCCTATATACTTTTTTGTCTCCCTTTCTCAAATTATGTTTAAATAGTTAGTGGAAGGTTAGTGGGCATGAGTTAAGTTATTTCATAAACTGTTCTACTGAGCCTCTTAGACCAGAGAGGTTATCTATTAAATGCTTAGGATTGAATTTTCTAAAAAATTGGTATCAAGTGTAGAAGATGATAAGGTTCTAGTCAGAAAGCAAAGAATGAAATGAGCTTGGGAATGTGCATGGTGTTTCTGTGGGGAAGACATTTACAAATACAGATAGAAATTTGAAAATTTAGTTAGTGATATAGCTGCCCATTTTTAGTGTTAGTGAATCACCTGATTGCACGATTATAGAAATTCAAACAGCCTAATTCCATCAGATATGACTTGATGTCTCAATAAGCATTTTAAACTCCACATGTTCAAAACTGAGCTCCTGAGCTTACTCCCCATGTCCACTCTCCTGCAGCTCTCCTCATTTCAGTTGGCGGTAGTTGCTGAAGCCTAAACTATGGAGCTTTTCTGCTTCCACCCCTTACCACATTTAATTTGTCAGACACTCCGTTGGCTTTACCTTCAATATACACCCAGAATTTGACCACTTCTCAACTCTACAACTTCTGTCCACTTTCTTCTTTTATCTACCTCTGGGATTATTGCTGTCACCTCCTATCTGATCTCTTTGTTTCCATTCCACCCTCACTCTCCCACAGTCTATTCCTGATAACAGAAGCCAGAAGGATTCTAAGACCTAAGTCAAACGAGGTTAATCCTCACCTAGAGACCTACGATGATTCCCCCTGCACTCAAGTAAAGCCGAAGTTCTCAAGGTGGCCTTCAAGACCTTGTAGGATGTGCCCTGCCATTGCGTGGTGGACTCATCTCCTTTTACCCTTCATCTTGCTTATTCTGCTCCCACCACGCTGACCTCTTTGCTGCTCCTCATGTAAATGAGGCTCGTTCTCACCTCAGCGCCTTTCCCTCTGTCTGGTTGTTCCTCTTGTAGATATCTACGTGGTTCCTCCTTCACTTCCTTCGATTTTCACCAAATGAGCCTTCTATTTAACATTTTCTCACTCTCGAGCCCCTCATTTTGCTTTATTTAAATTTTTTTCACAGTGCCTGTGACCTTCTGTAGACTATATAATTCATTTCTTTATTATGCCTATTGTTTTTTCCCCATATCTTTTTATTTTCTCCTGCTGGAACATGTGCTCCATGAGGACCAGACCCTATTTTGTTACTGATGTATTGCAAGCCTCTGGAACATTGCCTGGAACATAGCAGATGCTCAATAAATAATGAATATTTAATAAGATATTCAGGCAATGTAAATAGATATTAAAAGTAATTGCATAACAGAGACTATTATTCAGAAACAACTGTAGATGAGATATCAGCACAGCAAACATTGCAAGTCTATAGGAAGCAGATAGTTGCTTTTCTGCAAGACAGGTGAGATAAAAGAGAATAAAAAATGTGCAGTATGTGTTGTTCCTTCTAATTTTTAAAAGCTGATGAAATCATTTCCTTATTAAAGTTATGAATAAAAACCCTTAAATGAACCCTCTGAAGTAGATTCTGTGATTATCTGAGATTCCATGTAGAGGATGTGCATATGTCAGCCACACAGAAGGTGCTTACTAGCCCATCATTTATTATTGCTATTATACTTTATATAACTGCATATGCACTTTAAATAATTATTTTTGAATAAATAATTATGAATCTTATTTTTTATTTAAACCTCATAAATTAAACAAACACTACAACATGCCCTGCATTTCATCTGGCATTTAATTGTATGTCTGTTTTGGATTAAGAAATCTCGTGCTTTAAAATCTCTGGCGAATGACTTTAGTTTTAAATCTTTGTGCAAGAGGCCAGGGTAACATAGCTATCCAGTTTACTAATGTGACGTGGAATTGGTCCTTACAAGATCTGTGGTTCTCCTCTTTTTCAGGTGTGGGTGAATTCTGTCACTGAAATTACCAGTAGTGACCTCTGTGCGGAAGATGGGGACTCATCCCCGCAGGACCTTGCCTACTGGGTCACTCCACCCAGCAACGGACATTTGGCTCTCAAGTCCTTTCCTGGCCAGAGCATCCAGAACTTCACCCAGGTTCAAATCAACAATGGCCAGCTAGTGTTTGTGCACACTGGTATGTCATAGAGAAAAAAGATGTAAAACTAAAATGAGTTTCAGTCAGACGTTAACAAGGTAGTCAAACCTAATAACTTGCTGACTGAAAACCACAAGCCATCTAAAAACTTTTCAGACTCTATAATTTTTTTAAAAAGTGACACATTTTAATAAGGCTGATAATAGCTAACATTAGAAAACACCTTAACTCACATGTGGCTCCCTCACACTGTCATGTAAGGTCTGCGCTCAAATAGAAGCTTCTCAGCCTTTTCCTGACCGCCCTCTAAAACAGCATCTCTTCTCTTTCAGCCTCCATCCTTTACCATGACCTGACGTTGTAGTGTAGATTGATTTGTTTGTTTGTTTGTTTGTTGTCTTTTTTCTTTTTCCACTAGAGTATAAGCACTATAAGAATGGGATCTTTGTTTTGTTTACTTTTGAATCTTCAGCACCTAGAACAGTCTGGAACATAGTAGGTGCTTAATAAAAATTTGTTGAAAGAATGAAATAATATTGAATACTTATTATGTGCCAGATAATGTTCCAGATGGTAGGGACATTAGTGAACAAACCAAACATATTCGTTAGATGAAGAGATGAATGAATGAATGAACAAATGAATGGATGACTATAACTATAATTCTAAGAGACCCTGACATTAAAAGCTTTTTTCTTTTTCCTTCTGTTCATCAATAAATCAATAAGTCAAGCAGCCACTATAAATCTGCAGAAGTGCTCAGCCTGGCTTTGTTTCCAGGCTGCCCTTTTTAGTGGCCTGAGAGAGGAAACAGCCCATTCCCAGCCTGTGAGAGGAAATGGGAGGGAGCGTGAGCCAGTGACACATGACGGAAAAGCTAAAATCATATCTTTTCAGCCATTTTTAATTATCTTATTTGAAAATACAGGAAATAGAGATAAAACATCTAAATCTAAAGGTAGTAATTTCCTGATTATCTTTACAGTTAATGCAAGGAATCCCCAAATAATCTGAAAATAATTGACTCTGTGGATGCTCTCATCTAGTGGTTCAAAACATGTAGTCTGGGGACCTGTGGAGTTAGTGTTATTGCAACGAAATCCTAAATCTACACGCATGTGTCAAAGCACTGTTTCTAGACTGAGTGATTTTTTTTCCACATATATATGTTCCCATTTTTTAAATGTGTGCAGACGTGCTTATTAATAAAATACAATTCATTTAAAGAAGCACTGAGTTGATAGGAGGTTTCTGCCAATTATGTGTGGTTCTTATTAGTAGATAGCAAAAATCTGAGTGTTAGGTGAGGGCCTAGAAAGAGTTTTATTTTTATGAAAAGATTATCATATTTTCGAAATGGAGAGAACTGCTCTAGAGACTTGCATGAGGGAAGTTTTGGATTTCTAAAGCTATACAGTTTGCAACAGAAAGAAATTACTGACCCTCTGGCACATGCTGGCCACCGCAGGAGGTGCAGTCACTGGCTCCATTTCATTTGATCTGCAAAAGTTCTCTGAGCCATCAGGAGTCCTGACCCCATTTTAGAGACAAAGAAACTGAGACTCAGAAAGATGTAAGTTGGTCTGACCCTGAAGCTGGACTTTCTCCACTAGCTGCCACCCACCGAAGGGCAGAGTAGATTGAAGAACTGGTTACTATTTGCAGTGAAGGTTTCAAATAATAATTAGCTCTCTGTATTAATTTGTCAACTGCCAGGTCAATATTCACTCTTGGCAAGTAGAGGGAATAATTTCTTCTAAAAAAGCATGAAGGAGAGTTAAAGGCAAGGTCTTTGAGAGCCAATCCATCACATTTTCTAAATGGACTTGGAGGCAATAATAGCTCTGAAAGTGGCTGGAGCCCAGCTGCAGATGAATCTGTTGCTGAAACCAGCTGGTTTTCCCTGTTACGTCTGTCCATCATCAGCCACAAACAAAAGGCTTGGGTTTAATTAGTCTCTCTTAGCATGTTATACTTGCAAAGTGCTCTGCCATTAATCAAATTATATTCCACATAACAACCTAAGTAGGTTGACAAAGCCAAGATGTGAGAGGCTAAGTGATTTCAGGTTGCCCTTCTGAAAGCACTGTCAGGAAAATCTGAGGTTGTACAATAGAAAATCCACAGGTCGCCCCTACATTCATGTCATCCTGCTTTCCTCTCTTTGGTCATAAATTAGTATGATAGTTAGGGTATACTCAGCCTGCCATTCCAGTATTTGTTTTGATGTAATTCCTTTTGATTCCGTTTCCATTTTATTTCGGATTCATGAAATGTTCAAAATGCCTAATGGCAGAAAACATTCTCTCTCTAATTTCATGATAAATTAAATACAATTTTCCAAGTACTATTTCTAGTAAACACAAGTAAGCAAACGAACAAACAAATTTCATTGTGGGCTCTTGTGCAAAATTAGGTAGACTCAGAATTCTTTTTCTCTTTCTTTTTAAATGATGATTCGAGCATATTGGGAATTTTTTTTATAAGACTCTAACCTTTTTTTGTGAGGAATCAGAACTCTCAGGGTTTGCTTAGATAACAGAAACTTGAGAATCTGTTAAGCCCTTGGCCACCCCTTTATTAAGTCATGTCATTAAGGAAGTACTGTATGTAATTGCAGAGTCTGGCCATGCCTTCTTTGTTCCTTGCCACACGTCCCTGAGGGCAACAAAGAGGACATTTCTACCCATTACATGATGCAAAGACCTGTGGGCCTCCAGATTTACTGCTGAATGAACATTTTCAAAGGGTGACGGGAATGTGAACATCAGGCTCTGCATTGCGATCTTGCCTGGTGCTTTGTGAGTCAGATTGGTAAAGCACTCCGGGGAACTGGATCGATAGGGGGCCCGTCTCAATGTCTGTTTCGCACATAAGTTAATTTATACCTTTAGTGGTATCACTAATGCCTTGACAGAAGTGTGGGAGTAGGATTCTTTTCTTGCAGGAATTTAACAAAAGTGGGCCTGGATCTTTCACCACTCTCTTTCTCTTCTTAGCAGCGAGCAGCTAGTTTGAGATAGAATATCTCAAATTAGAATTATTTGGGGGGAGGAGCTAATTGTTGTTTACGTCACCCTAGTTTTGATTTTCAGTATTATCAAGTGTTATTAATATTTCAGAAACTGCTGGGGTGTGTGTGTGTGTGTGTGTTGCATGCATACATTACTTTTACTGGTATAAATTGATTCCAAATAATAAAATGCAGATAATGAATATGTTTTAAATTTTTTTTTAAATTTCTTGGAAGTACCATCTTTGCTTTCCTTTAATATGTCATGGGGGAGGGGGAAGTGGAGATATGCATTTTGGACCTTTATCATTCTTTCAACTTCATGTTTTGACAATATTTGTGTGAACTCAGTGGCTGTGTTAACGCACTTTCTAATTATAGGGGTTATCTTGCAAGGGAATTAAGTGGGAGAGAAGACTAAAGTGGGTAACTCTTGCAGAACAACCAAATTGACTAGAGTGTAATTTCTTTTTTTGAAGGAGCCATGTCAGGAGGCTTTAATTTTCAGGTTACTGATGGTTTGAACTTTGCACCACGACAAATTTTTAGCATCACAGCTCGAGCTCTGATCATTAGCTTAGAAGTAAACAGAGGACTGAGCATCTTTCCAGGTAAGATTTTAACTTGAGTAAATGTTTGGGTTTAAGGGTTTTTTGATTTATTTAGAAAGTTCTACCTGCATGGTATAGAATGTTATCTTTGAACATAGAGTGATACCAACAACAGTTATAATGTCCCAGAAAGAGTTTTCTCTTTGCAGAGATTTAGCAAAAGCAAGGCTGGCTCTTTCTGCCCCGTCTCTGCCCCTCTTGTTTCTCAGAAGAGGGCACATTGGTAAAGAACAGTGTGGGAGGAGCCACTAAAACTGCCATCTTTATGGTCCATGTGCACTTTTTTGCAGCTCTCTCCTCGGGTCCTTAAAGAAGGAAGGAGAGCCAGGCTCTGCAGTGATCCTCTGGATCTTGGGGTTTTCTTTTTCTTTATATAAAATTCCTGTGCGTCAGGGGATTTCAGGGGAATTTACTGAGTGCTTGCTTCAGGGCCCTGCAGCCTCCAGACTACTATTTGCCAAGAATCTCAGCCTGGATGAGGTGGAAAGATCTAAGTAAGCATCTCTGGCTCAATATCCTCTTTTCAGGGCTAGGGAAAGATTTACACAATGCCAAGGTATGTAATAAAAAAGAGGAGAAAATTTAAACTTGCACTGAAGTAGACAGCATGAGAAACAATACAATTTATGTTACAGTTGAAAAAAAAATAGCCCTGTGCCTTGTGACTTGTTTAATTGATATGCATATCCAGTAACACATAGATAAAGAAAGACATAAGGGCCTCACCTTACAGCAGTTGAATGGGAGTCTCTGGGATGGAGCCTGGCTATTGTGGTTTTTTTTCAGTTCCAAGTAGCTCTGAAGCTAAACCAGGATTGAGATCCATGGGGCTAGGCACTGGACTACTCTTTGAATTCTTACATCTATGAGATAGGTGATAAAGTCATAAGAAATTGGCAGGATTTGTGGCTTGGAGAGATGATGCACCTTGGCTATGCACCCAGTAAATGGTGGATAAAGCTCACATACATCTATAGTAGACCTAGAGAAAAATCGCTTTTTGTACCTTAAAAAAATTTTAAGGAGAAATTTTGAGTTGCCTTGAGTATCTGAGCTCATGAAAAGAAACCTTATCAAAATCTAATTGAAGATATGTTAACCCAGATTCTTCTATTCTAAAACCTTTTTATTTTCCTAATTTTTCTCTGAGAATAAGTGTGATGCTTTTATTGATTTTCAAGGCAATTAGGATGCCATTAACTGTTTTAAAAAATAAGCAAACCAACTATTGCACCCTAATAATCTGAAAAATATAGTAATCTGTAAAAATGATGTTCTAAAATCAGAGTAAATCTAATAGTTGCAGAAGATTAAATACTTTTCATATATTCTGGCAAAACTCTGGATTAGTCATATTGGATTACAGGGATGTTATCCACTATAGCTTAGAAAGTTTAGAGTTTCTGGTGCCTGTTTTATAGAATATTAATTTAGCAAGAAAAGTATATTAAAGTGTCACAAATTACCTTGTCACCTTTGTGGAACTATATCAAATATATAATCTTCATAGCCCTCTCTTTAATATTTGGACACAGAACCAAGTAATGGACTCCTTTCCCTTCTCAGCATGCCCTGTACCTGTCCCGACCTGGCCTTTCCATATCCGAGACTCTTCCACGGGAATCTGCTCTTTATCCTCAAATCTCAAAGCGAGCTGCCCCTAGCACATTAACTATCATTCTTGGTTTCTGTGTCTCCCTCTATCCCCAGACTGTGACTTGTTTCAGCTCCAGCTCCTTGCCAATAAGAAGGAAGATGGATTTGGCTCCTGAATTTGATAAAATCTCAACTTGGGTGGGTGTGGAAATGAGAATTGTAGAGTCACAGATTTTAGAGTTTAGGATGGTCTTTATGGGTCACCTTGTCCAGTTGTTCTTGGTGTTTTTAATATCCTAACATCCCCAAGAAGCATTGGCCCACTCTGTTCCATATTAGAATTCCCTGGTCGGGGTGTGGTTCTCATGACCACATCTCCGTGTCCTCTCTCCAGGGACCCAAGTGAGCTTTGCTCAGACCTTTCTTCTGCAGCAGCCACCTGAGGATGTTGGCCCTGCCACTTACAGGAGGTGATGATGATACCCCAGTCTTCTTCTTCCCTCAAGACCTCCCGCAACTATGGTCCTGCTGGGAGCAAGTCCTAAGTGACCTCTGCCTCCCTCATCTGTCAGCCAGCCCCATGGCTGAGGGAGAGGGAGGCATGCTGTGTCCTGCCTCCGGGTATGACTGTAGGTATCAGCTATCAGCTACTGCTGCTCTAGTCAGACTCAAGTTGACCTATAGGTTCTGAAATATCAGGAAATATCTATTCCTTTTTACCTTTTTATAGAACTATAGATTTTTATAGAACTATAATAGGAGAAAATCTACATATAGATCTATATGTAGATCCTAATATAGAATGGATATTCAGATACTATTGATAACTGTGTTTTTGTAGTGCTTTATATTTTTTATCTACTGAGTTGTTATAAGGATATAAATGAAATAATGTATATAAGAACAAGTTTTGATCATCTCCATTTGGCAAATACAAAACATTGAGGCTTGAGAAGTCTAAAGTCATGTAACTCATAGGAGCCATAAGCCCCAAAACCGAGTGAGTACCAACTCCAACCCCAAATCCTGTGCTTACCTTGCAGCACCTCCTCTCCTTTCCGTGTGCCCACATTCCAGGCCATCTCTATTTTAGAATGTCAGTTCCCTGAGAACAGGGCCATCATGGCGGCTGCTTATTTTGTCTCCTTCTTGATGTTAACGATGGATCGACGTACACAACCAGGAAAATTTACATAGCATCTTAATAAACAGCAACAATTATGTAGAAACTTTGTGTGTTTTACCCTCTTGGATTAGAGAAATATTTCAACCCAGCATTAGTCAATATTTTATTTTCATTTGCATTTATCCCATACCAGTTGGACCTCCTCTGCCAGCGCGGCTTACTTTGGCCATGCTGTTTTGCCTCCTTTGCATACTCAGTCTTAAAATATGGCCCTGGCTTGAGACTTGTAAGAATTTGTAGAATGAGCCAAACTAATTAAAACAATACTTAGTGGGTGAATTTATTAAGGTTAACCATAGCTTCCATGTCCTGCTAAATTTGATAGTCATTCTTTAACTTAGGTATTTTAAAGTAGGAAGGACTATAGTTCTAAATGAACTCTTTGTGTGTGAACTAAGAAAAAAAAAATCTATTCAATGTATATTTTCGCTTTGTAATTTTACATTTATATATACATAAATACACACAGACACACATATGCATATTTTATTTCTTTCTACAAAATTTATTCCCCAGAAGTTTTATAACCAGTTCACTTTGAATGTTACATTGCATGTGTTTATTTATCTTTAGTGATGGCATGTTGGAACATGCTGTGGCCTCCGGACCTAGTTTTTCTGCATATGCAAATTGTACTTGGCAGAGAGTGTTGAGGAGATCAGTTGACCTTGAGAGTTTTGTCAAACTGGTCTAGAATATAAGCTTATATAGACCGAGAGTTAAGTAGCCCGTCGGTGAAGGGTATTCATAGCAAACTGTGTGACTTCAATACCTTTGGGGTTTGGGAATCACATCTGGGGAGAGAATCACATCTCACCAATGGGCCATCTGTCCTCTGTGGTAGGAATTGAGGGAGAGAAGAAAGCAGAAGGAAATCACAGCGTAATGCTAAACGATTTGAAACAGAAATTTTTAAAAACTTTTAGTCGACTGGTCTTGAAACATTGAATTGAATATCGTAAGTAGGAGATAACCAAGAACTAGAAGAAAATATTGTCAATCCTCCAGGAAATAATTAAAGACTTACTAATTGTGGAAATAAGAGACTTACACTCAAGAGTGCAGTAGTCTTGCAAAGTTTGTGGTGAGTCGTACAGTTTAGGTGAGTTACATGCATTCAGGGGATGGAAATTTCCCATAGATTACAATGGTCAGGGAGAGCTTATTGACCAGACAGGCCTTGAGCTGCCTCTGCAGAATGAGTAGCATTTCGATGGGTGGTGATGAAGAGAGATGAGCACACCAGAGAGGGCAGCATGACTGCAGAAATGAAGACCAGGAAAGAGGGGTGTGCTTGGAAGGTGGAGAAGAGAATTTTTGGGGTTTGTTGAACGAGTCATTACGTTATTTCTTAACTGAAATATCATTTCAGCCCTGATCTCCAAGTAGTATGGTGAAGGCAATATAGTGTCAACTTTAAAAATACTTTGGAGTTAGTGAGATGTACATTTGACCATTAGGCAACTTGCTTAACCTCTCCAAACCTTATCATCCCTTCTTAGAGGTGTTGAAACAAATATATACTTCTTAGGATTATCATGATGTCTAAAAGGAGGGGAAGGGACTCTGTCTTTACTATTTCCTGGTGTATCTTCACTCTTTATTGTAGAACTTGTCACATATGAGTCACTTGCAGAAATGTATATGGTCCCCTAGCCTAGTGACCATGAAACTATTGCTGTTATGGTGGTTTTTGTTTTTCACAAAACAAACACAATAAGATAGATACAAGTATGTTTGGAATATGTTGTATTTAAAAGTTGGATAAAACAGATTTCTTTACTCCAAGACTTAGATTCTTTAACATGCTGATTCACTTTTCAAATCTTCAAGAGGCGAATATGGAGTGAGGGCTTTTCAACCAGATAAGTTTACAGATAAGGTTATAGAGCCCTTTCATTATTGCACCCCTTGTAGGACAGTTAGTCTATGGAATGTGATTTAGGTGGGACCTTAGAGAAATCCTTCCCAAGTTAAGTGCCTGGAGCTCATTGATGAAAATACCAACAGCTTGGATGAAATGAGGTGAGTGGGGGCAAATGATGTTTGGCTTTTGGTGAATTGGGCTTTGTAATAAAAGATGCTCATCAGGCAGTTGTAAAATGGAGCAAGCTAATCTTGCTGACTGAGCATGCCCAGGGTGACTGCTGAATAGGAATTAAACCCTAGATACTGGACAAGAGAATGAGGGATTGATGTACCCTGGCTGACAGAAAAGAACTCCTGGAACATCCCTTGTGAGTCCTCTATCCCAAGAGGCTAAGATAAATGAAGTTTGTTTGTTTGTTTGTTTTAAAAAGTACCCCTCACCCTCTACCTGCCAAAGATAACCTGAAGTGAAGGAATAAGTATAAAGCTAAGGTCAGTTTAAAAGAAGGAAACAATTAATAAGGCACAGTGGAGAAAAGTTCCAAAGAAAAACTGAATATGGAGAAATTGGATGTTGGGATGCTCAGAAACTGCACATATAAGACATAATCTACCTGACGAGAAGTGGGGCCCACCTTGGCCTCAGTTATACTTTATGTAACATTGACTAAGAGTACAGAATACTCTCTCTTGGCCTCCCCAGGGTGACCTCTGATTCTAGACCTTCAGCTCCAGAAACCATAAGGTGGCAAATGATTGCAAAAATTCCAGCAGCAAAATATAAGAAAATGTGGGAGGCAGTTATAAGCCTCACATTAGTGTTTTTGTATAACAACCAAAGTTGTGCCCAGGTGGTCCTGAACCTGGAGTAGAATTGTGTTCCTGAGGCTGACATTCCCAGGTACTCCTACCTCACCCCTAGGTGCCCAGGACCTAGCGACTGTCACAGGGACACAGGTATTCATTTTATTTTATTTTATTATCTTATTATTTTTCAGCTTTATTGAGGTATAATTGACAAAGCTGTCAAATAAAAAGATATTTAAGGTGTGCAATGTGATGATTATGATTTGATATATGGATACATTGAGTTAACATATCCATTACTTCATATTTATTTTCTCTTTCTCTTTTTGTGAGAACATCTAAGTTCTGCTCTTTTAGCAAGTTTCAATTACACAATACAGTCCTATCAACTATAGTCACCATGTCTTACATTAGATTCTCAGACCTTATTCATCTTATAACCAAAAGTTTGTACCTGTTTACCAACCTCTCCCTATTTCCCTTACCCACCCACCCCCCTTAGCCCCTGGCAACCACTTTTCTACTCTGTTTCTATGAGTTTGACCTTTTTTTAGATTCTGTAGAGCCTATTTCACCTAGCATAATGCCCTCCAGTGGCAAGTGACAGGATTTCCTTCTTTTTAATGGCTTAATAATATTTCATTATACTATACCACATTATCTTGATCCATTCATTCATTGACAGGCATTTAAGTTGTTTCCACATCTTGGCTATCATGAATAATGCTGCAGTGAACATGAGAGTACAGATATCTCTTCAAAACACTGATTTCATTTCCTTTGGATATGTACCCAGAAGTGGGATTTCTGGATCATACGGTAGTTCTATTTTTAATTTCTTTAGGAACCTCCATGCTGTTTTCCACAGTGGTCGTACCAGTTTACATTCCCACCAGCGGTGTACAGGGTTCCCTTTTCTCCACATCCTTGCCAGCCTTTGTTCTCGCTTGTCTTTTTGGTGATGGCCATCCTAAGAGGTGTGAGGTGACATCCCATTGTGGTTTGGATTTGCATTTCCCTGATGATTAGTGATATTGACCATCTTTTCATGTACCTGTTGGTCTTTAGTATGTTTTCTTTGGAGAAATATCTATTTAGGCCTTTTGCCCATTTTTAAATTGAGTTGTATGAGTTCTGTGTATATTTTGGATATCAACCCCTTATCAAATTATCAAATGTGATTTACAGATATTTTCTCCCATTCCATAGGCTGCCTTTTCATTTCTTGATGATGAGCAGAGCAGAAGCTTTTCAGTTTGATGTGGTACCACTTGTTTAGTCTCTCTTTTGTTGTCAGACATTTGAAATAGAGCCTCCAAACTGAAGATGCAGAACAATACTTGTGCAGATGGAAATCTTCCTGACCCAAGACTAGCTCTCCCTTGTATTAGCTGTAATTAAGGTCCTGCTTTTAAGCACCTAACGTAGTTTAAAGACTACAATTGGTGGCCCTCACTCTCTAAGGATACCATGGCTGAGTAAGGAAAGCAAAATGGAT
Organism: Pteropus medius; assembly: GCF_902729225.1. Taxonomy (NCBI): domain Eukaryota; kingdom Metazoa; phylum Chordata; class Mammalia; order Chiroptera; family Pteropodidae; genus Pteropus; species Pteropus medius. Next base: position 3,292,151 of record NW_024344370.1, on the reverse strand, counting down.
GTCATTCAGGAGGCTTATTGGGTGGTTTACTCAATTTCATAACAATTTATAAAATGCCTAAGGGCTAACCTTGCAAGGCCTAATACTGAAGCCCTTTAGCAAGGGCTAAAACAGAAGAGAGAAGATTCTGAGCCAAGATGGCTGTGTGAATCTCTTCTTCACCTGCCGCCCTATAAGGATGGGGCTATTACCTAAATTAATGCCAAGAAGCTAGATATGAACTCTGACTCTGTGCTCCTTCAGTTGTGGTCCACGGCCTTCTGGTCTATGAACTCATAAGAATAGAAAGTGAGAGGAAGCGTTTAGAAATTCTTATAGCAATTTGATATTGCTGTGACATTTTATTGTATTTTATAAAATTATTGGTTCACCATGGATTAGGAGGGAAAATGCTGATCCTTCACCACAGAGCATTTGAGCAGCACTGCTCTAACTTGAATGTTTCTAAGCCTCTCTGGCGTTTGATTTCCAATGAGGTCACATCCGCACACAAATCCACATGTCACTGGTTCTTCCTCACTTTGCATTCACATGGGACCTTTCCTCCCCACAATTCTGTGCAATCTGCTTGCCTGGGGTCCTCTAGAGATGTCTCATGTTGTTGGTTCAAGAGCCAACCTCTCCCCAACAGTTGTCTGCAGATAAACACTCCATCGAGTACCTGCAGCTACCATCAGTCAAGGACATCTCTGTTCTCCCAGGGGAGGGCACTGTCTCCTGTACTCTCAGTGCACACAGTCTGCTTCCCCTTCCTGTGCCCGAAGCCCAGCTGGGTGCTACACGCACTGATATTGCCTTCCTTCTCTAGGGATCGGTTAGACACACAGGCCCGGCGGGGGATGTGGAGCCCATCTCATCTGGCTTCAGTAGCAGCTCACACCCATAAGTAGTCCCTCACAGCCCAATTACAAGCTAAGGCTAACTAGTAGCCCCATATGTAACCATGTTTTTTCCTGAGTTTCCATGAGTATATAAAGATCATTTGGTGAATCAGCAGCCTTCATATATTTTATACTTACACGTTTTAATCTTCGCTTAGGTTCCATGAAGCCTCTTTCCTCTCGTGACCTGAGAGCTGTGACCAATGACGAGGACAGTGCAGGAAACAGAACTATAACTTTTATGGTTGTAAGTTCCCCTAGACTTGGGAAGCTGATGCGAGTAAATCCTGACAACAGCACCGAGGATGTTTCCGTGTTTACGCAGGATCTGGTGAGTCCTGACGTCTGTCTGTGCAGCTGGGCAGTGCTGAGTGCCTCTGCAGGGCAGCCCTCGTTCATCTTCATCCTGTTAAGCTAAGCAGATGTGCTCTTTTCCCCAGGCAATTACTCATTTCATTGTGCTGGTTGTAAAACTGGACATGTAGAGAGCACAGATGAGACACCATTGTCAGAAAACATTAAGCAAATTCGAACTCTGTGTCTAATAAATAAGAAGTGATCTTTTTATCACTAAGGGCTGATTTAAAAGGAAATCGAAAGCATAGTTGCAGGAGTAAATCTACAGGGTATGTCAGTGTACATTTATATTTAAGATGTAGTATTATATTATATACATTATTTCATATATTATAGTTAGATGTGTGTATATAAATGTGTGTGCATTTAATCCAGAAGCATCTATTTTAAACTTTGCTGGTACTGTACCACCACCACCACCCACATACGTTTATATTTAAATGGATAAACCTTCAAACCTTTTTATTTATTTTTTTTTTATCTTTTACATTCTAGGAATCTGACTGACTGGACGCATTTGCTTATATGTGATTTCATTTTCTAATGTCTACATTTTCAAATGGTCTTCTTAAATATTTCTCATTTGCCATTCGACTTTCTTCTTTCGTTTCTGAACAGTGTGGACAAGGATCTGAGAGTTGATTTGGCTATTGGTTTACATGACTAAGGAGTTAAAAAATCCTAAGTCAAGTTTAGATGAAATAGCAAGTGTCTGTCTTTAACCTTTGAGTCATTTCTCTCCACGGTGATGTGGCAGAATTACATTTGACTTTTGCTTTGCAATTGCCTTTGTCGGGGATGCATTTAAGGGGGCAGATCACGAGGCTAGCAGAAGCTCTGGATGTGACTCTGAAAGGAGGAAGTATAAATTCTGTAGGTCACAGATGTACTCTGGATGAAAAACAAAAGGCTTAGGATGAAAACTAAGCATTCTGTGGGGAGCTTAATGTGCCCAAAGGATCAGTTTATATTTTGAACACTAACAAGAATGATATTAGTCACATAAAGGTGCCTTGGCTCTAGCCCTAGTTTTTTAAAAAAAAGTAATTGATGATGATTATTTAAAGCATTAGTTTCCACTACTTTTTTTGCAAATATGTAATATTTTAGATTAATATGTTCTATATAGGTCTTAGTGGATATGGTAGCCAGGATCCACCAGATTATGCTGCAGTAACAAACTCCCAAATCTCAGTGCTTAAAATAACAAGTTTATTACTCACTTGTATTGCATATGAGCTGTGGGTTGGCTGTGGGTGTCTCCTTTATTCCAGGGTCCAAGTTGAAGGAGGAGCCTCTCTCATCGTCATTGCTGTATTTGTAGCAGAGGGAAAAACAGTGATGGTGGAACCATGTGATGACTCTTAAAGTTTGTGCTCTGAAGTGCTGTGTATCACTTGTGCTCACATCTCATTGACTAAAGAAGGTCACATGAGGAAGCCTGAAGTCAATGGGGTGGAGGAGAATCGTTTCACAGGGAGGAGGCCCTGAATAATCGGAACAACAGAACAATCTGCCACAGTGGGCTAATCTGAAAACTGTTTATAAATACATGTGGATTACATTTTCCTATGAAAACAAACTACCTTTAGAATACAACACATTTGTAAACAGGAATTAAAACTCCAAGCTAGTTTTAAATCCCTAGAGTGAGAGGCAAAGTCTTGATTGATTGAAATCCAATTATTTTGGTTTTATTTTTCTTATTATTCCTTCTACTTTAAGAACCAAGAGGCAAGTATGAAGAAAATGTCTTAAATAACCAAAACACTAGTTTGTAAAGATCTATGCACCCCTATGTTTACGGCAGCACTATTCACAATAGCCAAGATATGGAAGCAACCTAAGTGCCTATCAACAGAAGATTGGATAAAGAAGTTATATATACATATATACAATGGCATATTACTCAGCTATTTTTTAAAAAAATGAAATCTTACGATTTGCAACAAGGTGAATGGACCTAGAGAGTATTATGCTGAGTGAAATAAGTCAGACGAAGAAAGATAAATACCATATGATTTCACTTGTTTATGGAATCTAAGGAACAAAACAAACAAACAAACAAACAAAACTAAAGGAAAACAGACTCATATATACAGAGAACAAACCAGCGATTGCCAGAGGGGAGAGGGATTAGGGGCAGGGTGAAAAAGGTGAAAGGGGTGAAGAAGTACAAATTAGTAGTTACTAAACAGTCATGGGGCTTAGAGTATAGCATAGGGTTAAAAAGAAAAAAAAAAGTGTATTAACAATGGCGTATTAACAATGGCAGATGGGGCAGGCAACACGTGACCCTGGGCTGAGGACTGTAAGCGGCCTGCGCAGGGGTGTCTGGGAAGAGGGGCCTTTGAACCAAGTGTTGGCCCTCGTAGGGACAAGGGCAGGCTCCAGTGTGAAAGCACAACCTGGGCAGTGCCACAGCCACAAGTCAAGCGTGGTGAGAGAGGAATTTCCTTCTCCTTTTCAACTGGACCAGGTGTACCACACACAGCCCTTTCCTCTCCAAAGCATGCACCCACCGTGCCAGGGCTGGCCGTGCTTTGACTCAGAAGACAAAGGAGAGTTCTTTTTATAGTACACAAGGTATCAGACTGTGTATCAGGCTTTTTATGTGAATACAGTCCTGAATGTGATGATTCCTGTCTTCATAAAGCAGCTTCAATGATATATTCAGAGTCTAGAAATTCAGTTCAGCAGCCCACACTCTCTGCCTGTGGAGAGAGCACGTAATATAGAAATCAGGTGCCCTGTTGTTGTTCCTTGATACTGCTAACCAGTCATGGCTGAGGACAGTCCCATGACTCCCTACAGTCAGAAGATCTGGATTAGCTCTGTGAGTTAGGGCAAATTACAAATCTCTTAAACCTCATTTTCCTCATCTGTAGAATGTAAAAAGTAATGGTAATAATGAAACCATTTTGAACATTCACCATGTCCCCGGCACTGTTCTAAGCTTTCTTCTGTATTATTCATGGTCTCACTTTATAGGCTTGGATCCTAAAGCATAGGGAGGTTAAGCAACCTGCCCATAGTTACACAGCTCAGAAGTGGCAGAGCCTGGACTTGAACTCAGGGCTTTGACTCTAGGTCATGCTCCTATCCTCTAGGCTATACTTTCCTCTTAGAGTTTGTAATGGATTAATACAGATAAAGAATACGAAAGTGCTTAACACACTGCCCCATTTGTAGCAGACAATAAATGGCAGCTAAGGCTGCTGTTATTATCTTTCTGTTTTTGGAAATGTGAGACGTTCTTTTCCTCTCATTGTGGCCAAAAGACTAGTTTTACAGGGGCAGAGAATTTTCTGGGACACTGGAACTGGCTTCCGTGTTTACCCTGAAGTGCTATAGTGATTAAATGCATGGAAATGAGGTCATTAGAGGAGAATGAGATTTGCTTCACCTTATAACCTACTTACTGTTTCCCTCTGGGGGAGAGTGCCTGGTGTTCTGGAAAACATTTCCCTGAGTGATGATGCCAGGTGGGGGCTGAGAAAGATGTCAGGGGCCTCATGCCTGGATGAAGCACTTTATCCTTGGGCAGAGCACTGGCTGGAGGCGGAATGGGGTGGGGGTGGGGGGCGGGGGGCAAGTCAGAGCAAAAAGGACCTGATGGAAGGGTCCCTCCCAGATCAGCTGAGATCTGCCGTAGTGAACTGGAGGTGTTTTTACAGGATAGGCTGTACTAAATTTCTACGAATAAATTTCATTGAAATGTCCTGTCTCCCTTTCCACTTCAGTAGCAATAATGTGGGTAGAGGAGGGGGCAGGCAGAGAAAACTCTGTAAGGATATGAACCAAAATACTAACTCTGGCGCTTTCCAGTGTGCATGTTTTTCTGAGTATGAAAATAACGTATGGTTATTGTAAAATAATATTAGAAAACATTAAAGCATTAAATTTGCATTGAGTAGGAGAAGGGCACCATCAATAAATTCAGAACAGTTGGTGTCAACCTAAAGACATTCTGATTGTGTTCAAAAATGCACATTTTTGTTTGTGACCTAGGAAGAGAAAGACATTTATTATTCATCTTCCTGACTTTCCCGTTTCCAGATCCTGTCTCCTTTTTCACATGCAAATGGAATGTGACTCTTTTTCTAAAATCTGCAGTTTTATGACCTCTGCCAAATAGAACCATGGTCAACTCTCAGGCGTTTTACGATGGTTCCGATTACTTCCAAGCAGCTCTTTTGGGAAGCAAAAGAAATGGTGGAACCGGTTTTGGAGGTAGTGGAGATGGCCAAAACCTTTTCTCTGAAATTACTTAATGAAGACATTTATTGAGCACATATTATGTGCTCTGATTAGACCTCTTCAATCTGGCTAGTGAAAAGAGGTATTACTCAAAAAACAATTTCAGTAGTAAAAGGAGTTCAGAACTATCCAGCCACGTTCACATAATCAAATAGCTTTGAATGTTTTATGACTTTCTAGACCAGTTTTTCTAATTTTAAGAGTCTGTTCCAGCCAGTAACCTGCTAAGTATCCAGCTGGGAGAAAGTTTTAGGCAGTTGATGGTGGAGTCCTCTTTCATACCTTTACCATAAAGGACTAAATTGTTTCCAGTCCTCCACCACTCTCAGCTGTAGGAGGAAAATCCACTGTATCATTTGCCCATAAAAATCACACCCTCTTTTGCTTTTTATAGATAAATAAAAATGATCATTTTAATCAGTAGCTCTGTATGGATACAACTTATGAAGGAAATCTAGACTCTGTCCATTACGCTTAATATCATGCTTTGGCAAAATAATTGTGGGGAAAACATTTGCGTTATTATAGCTCAAAATATTTTCTTATTACAGAATAAATTCACTACTTTTTCAAGCCATATCATGTCAACCTACCAAGGTAAACAAATACCATTCTTGTTTTCTACCGTAATATTACATTTGCCTAACTAGGAAAAGCTAAACTACAAAAACTTGTGCTGAAAATCTTATATCCCGAAGAATTAAACATATGAATACACAGAAGAGGTGAATCATCATATTTTAAAATGAAATGAAAGTTTTTTATGAATTTAGAGAAATTATTGTTTATTTCAAAGACTGTGTGAACAAAGTTAAGAAAAGAGTTCTATAAAGCACTAATCTCTTCCAAGTAGATGAGACTAATTGAGTGATTCTCATTCTAGTGCTTGTTTAGATAATTGAGAATCATTACAAAGTAAAGTGTCCTGGTTTTGAGGTTCATGACGCCTAGCCTTTTTTAGTTTCCATAAAGCCAGTAATTGCATTTTAGCCAATGTGCTGCTGTGAATGGAAGATTGTCCATCATGTCTCTGCTTCCTGCTGCAAGAAGATACAGGTTTCCAGGGCCACGTTTAGGAAATAATGCAATCGATTCTGGGTAATGAATTTTGTCTAATTACCTCTTCTCCCAGAATCTGGATTTATTGTTCAAGACAACACTTACATTTTAAGAAATTAACACATTTCCCATAGGATAGAAATTAATTTATTATAGTGTAATGGAGAGTACAATGGGATCATTAAAGGTTGGCTCTTTAATTTTCTGAGCAGGGAAGGATGAGTGTCTTTGTGTAGTGGTCACTACTACCCACCCTCACCCCTGCTTTTCTCATGTTTCTTTAGTAGCCAGCTCAGTGGCAAGTAGACTCAGTCATCATTTTGGACATTTTCCACCAGTTTTTTTTTTTTTTCGATTTTGGTTTTGCCGGTACAGTTCACCAAATTATGTTTGAGCATCCTTTTCCATGTGTAGAAATTACTGGCTTGTGGTGTCATTTAGTCACCTATTCATTATTCGAACTGGCAATTGGCTGATGGGTCCTGGCCCAATGGCTTTGAATGACCAAATATATATCTTTTTCTTAGAATTATTGGCTCCTTCTTTGAAAAAGCAGTAGAACCAATTACCATTTCAGTGAGAGTGGTTTATCCTTTCTCCTTGTATTAATTTCCTATGGCTGCTGTAATAAATTACCACAAACTTGGTGGCTTAAAACAGTAGAAATGTATCCTCTCATAGTTCTGGAGGCCAGAAATCTGAAATGCATTTCACTGGGCTGAAATCAAGGTAGCAGCAGGGCTCTGGTCACTTTGGAAGCTCTAGGGGAAAATTCCTTTCTTGCCCCTTCCATCTTCTGGTAGCTGCCGACATTCTTTACTGTGTGGCTGCATCACTCCAATCTCTGCCTCCAAAGTCACATTGGCTTCTCCTCTCCTGTCTGTGTCAAATATTCCTCTGCCTCCCTTTGCAGTTAAGTCCCACGTGGATAATCCAGGATAACCTTCCATCTCAGGATCCTTAACTTAATCACATCTATAAAGTCTTTGCCATGCAAGGTAACATATACAGATTCAAGGATATAAGACCTGCTATTCTGGGGGGGGGGTATTTTTAGCCTGCTACATTTTTAGCCTGTAATAAAAATAAGATGTCCCATACTACCTTCTGGTGTTTCTCAATGAATCACCTTTTATATAATTTCATTTGGTAGTCTTATTAAAGGTCTACGTTCTTGTAATGATGTAAGACCCTTAAGAATCTATGTTTACTTCTATATAAATGTGGATTTGGACCTCTCTGCCATGTGGGGCTATAGATAACTATATTGCTGGGCTCCTTGAACAACTTTTGTTCCAGTATTTTTATTTAGAGTCTGACCCAGTCATGGAGGGGCATGAGCCATAACTTCTTGGATAATTATTTGGACCTGTTTTTCAATTGCTCATTTCTAGCTGGAGATTTCACCATTTTGGAGCTTAGTTTTCCTAAAATGCCTCTTCTATCTATTCCCGTTAAGGAAAACTACTCCCAGAACTTAACCCAGTTTCCATTTTATTTATTATCTGCAACCTCTAATCTGTGGCCCTGGACTTCTAACTTCTTCTGAGAACCTTGAACCCCCTGTGCCCGGCTACCTTCTACAAATGTGGTAGTGCCAGTCATGGTGGAAATAAGAAAGGGTACATAGAAAGAAGTCTTTTCTCTGAGCTCATCCTTCAAGAACACAGGATCTTGTTGTCTTGTGAATCTTAGCTTTTAGGATTTTTTGGTGAACCCACATAGAACCTTAGAGACTTTACCTTTTTGAATTGTCTGGAATCTCTTTTCCCCATGATTATCTGCCCAAGATAGAGATTTTTTTTGCCAGTTCTTTATCCCTTGCTCCTTCTGGCCAACCACCGTTTTGTCCAGAGACTTAGAGCTTTGGCAAAGCCGTCATGTTGTGGAGACGCAAGCAAGTGGACTCCATGTTTCCTTCTCTTCCTCCCCCTTCTCCCAGCTGACCCTAAGATAATTTGGTTACTCTCTTTTCCAGTGGGAGTTTCAAAGCTGTGATTGACTTTTAGGCTCCACTGTGGGAAAGATCAATGTAAAGGACTCATGCTCTGGGTTTTTTTTGGTCAGGATCATAGGGAGCTATATTTAGAAGAACCCTCAGAATGTTGATATTCTCCAGAGCATTCTAGCCCTGCCTTTTGGCCAAGTTTGACAATTTTATTCTCATACAACTCAGCCCTGTCCACATGTACTTTTGTAGATCTAAGGAATGTCCACATGTTTTAGGGGAAAATATCATTAGATTTCATGCCATGGTTGACACCACCAAACATGACATATCAGAGCTCCTGCTTCATCTCTGGGTTCTTCCAGGTGTACTCACAACAACTCTTAGCTCTCTGCCTCCAGGTTTAAAAAAAACTTAGTCTAACGGAAAAGATTATTTGCTGGTCACCTTGGAGCTCAGAAAGGAATTACCCTCAAATTGGAGCCAGGTAGAAACTTGTTTCCCCTCAATCCTACCTTTTTAACCCCTGATGTCTTATGAGAAAGTCTCTACCTGGTCAACAATGGCAGGCAATAGTATAGAAGAATTAGAATATAGTCTTTCTTTAGCTTGCCATTTGGAACACAGTATATAGAATACAGTATGTGAGCTATTTCTTTGAGTCATTATAAACTCTGGCCAACAGTGACTGTACCTAAGCCAGTCCAGATCACAAAATGGCATTTGTCTATCTTACCAACTGACTTTCTACATTACTAGACTCCTTAGGGTTGGAGAGCATATCTTGTGAATTTCTTGGTTGCCTAGAGTCTCATTGAGCTTTTCACACTGTTGACTAGTGTTGTGGGAAAGGCACAAATTCTGGAATCATGGGACTAGAATAAAAACATGCTCTTCCACTTGTTAGCTATAGATGAATTATTTAAAATTTCTGAGCCTCAGTTTCTTTTTTAAGTCTGTTGGATGGGCATAATAAGTGCCCCCTAAAACAAAATTAAATAAATTGAGTTACATAATGTATGTATTTAGTTCTCGATAAAAGTTAGGTACTGTCTATGTGTTTTTATTAAATAAATGGATAAGAAATACTACTCTTTCATGATATAAATATATACTTCATAATTAAATTTTGTAAAGCACTTTTAAAGTAGTTTATTTGTTCATTAAACAAATATTATTGAAATGCCAAGTATAGAGTGGTGAACTAATACTTACCAACCAACTGAAAATAAGCTCCTAAAATATGTGCCAAGATTCCAGCCTACAAATTCCTTTGTTTTTATGGAAAATTTTTATTTTATTAGGCATGATTTAGAACTTTCTGATTGCTTAATAGTCTTGTGCCATGACTCCTATAAAAAATGAGTTTAACCTTCCATCTTAACCAGAATCCCCTGATATCCCAGTAAGATATTGGTCAGTGAGGACTTAATGCTTTCTTGAAAGACCTAGAAATATTCAGCGCCATTTTGAGCACTGAAAAGATGATAGACCAGTTAGGTCAAATGCATAACTCCAAGTGAGATATTATTCTATATTTTAATGCAAAAATGGAGGCTCAGAGAGATTAAATGACTTGCATAAAAACCACAGAGCTGAAAGTTGGTAATATTCATATTTGAACTTAGATCTGATCAGTCCAAGGCTCAAATTCTACTACACTCCTCTGCTTCCATTTTCATATTAATAAGTGTCCATTTTTTTTCTCGGAGGAAAAAGAATAGTAAATCAAGCAGCTGGAACCAAGGAGGCCTCAGTACAGTCTACTGGAGAAAGATCTCTTATCTACAAGCTTGGAGATCTAGCTTCTGGTCCCAGTTCTGCTATCAGTGAGCCCTGTGATTGGGGGAGATAGAGGAGTTCCCTAAATTCCCAACTTCTCTGAGCTTCTCAGCAGCCTCTCAAGTCTAAGCTTTAACTCATCACAGAAAAGTAAATAGGACCTCAAGCCTTCTTAGAGTCAAATTTATCTCTTTAACCTCTAACAAATATTTTTCTGTGTGGTTCTATAGAAATCAAGGATATGAGATCCAGAAGGTTTAGATCTCAGAGATCCAAGGGGTGGTATCATATTATCCTTTCAATAAAAGCATTATTCTGAGAAGGTCTAGGATTTGGAACCACATGTCCACCCATTTATGAGCCAGGTAGGAATACAACCTTGTTAAAGTCCTAGAGAAATGCATCAAGTTGGGGTGGGTAGGGTACCATGTCGGGATAGGAAACAATCACTTTTTGATTTCAGAGTGCCAAGGCATTTGTGAGTTCCTTCCCCCATTCTGCATCATCAGAGAAATGAGTCATCAGAGAAAAGGACTATTGCTCCCTTCTTAAAGTCGATATAGTAAAATGCCATGGATTTACTTTTTAAAATTATTTTTAACTTTTTATTATAAATAATTTCAGACTTATATAACAATTGTAAAACAGTGCAAAAATTCTACATACTATTAATCCACAGTTCCCAAATGTTAGTATTTCCTTTCCGACACATACACAGATACACACAGGCACACACACAGATATATATGCACACACCCACATTTCTGAAAATTTGAGAGACAGTTGCAGACATGATGCCCTCTTACTTCTAAATATCTCAGTGTACATATCCTAAAAACAAGGCCTTCTCTTTTATAATTACAGTATACAAAATCATGAAATTAACATTCGTATATTGCTATTATATAATCTATAGGCCTTATTCAGATATTACAAGTTGTTTCAATAATGTCCTCTATAGCAAGAAAGAAAAATACAGTATTTAGTTGTCAGGTGTCCACTGTTTTCTTTAACCTGGAAACCATCCAGTCGTCGTGTTGACTTTTGCAATCTTGACATATTTTTTGAGAGAACAGGCTAGTTATTTGTAGAATGTCTCTCAGTTTGGTTTTATCTCATGTTTCCTCATGATTAGATTCAGGTTGTGCATTTTTGGCAGGAATGCCATGAGAGATGCTGGGTCCTCAGGGTTTTATGTCAGGAGGCATTGATGCTCACTTTGTCTGTCACTAATGATGTTTCGTTTATCACTTGGTTGGGTACTGTCTTGCAGACTTCTCAACTGTGAAGGTACTATTTGCCCCTTTGTAATTAATAAGTCTCTTGTGAGAAGACACTTTGGAACTATTTAAGTGTCCTTTATCTCATCACAATTTAGCTCACTAGTTTTAACAATCATTTTAGGATTCTTGCTTGAAACATTTATTACTATGGTGGTTGCCAAATGGTGATTTTTCTCATTCTGTTTTTTCTTCTACATTTATTAGTTGGACTTCTACACCATTGAATTTCTAATGACATTTCAGAAAGATTCCGTCTGTAAAAGAGAAAATCTCTGGGCTAATCTAAATCCACAGGAAACAAAAACCTCCCTTCTCCCCTCTCTTTAATCCGAGAGCCCAGGTATCCAACTAAGTGGCTTATCTACCTATATTTAACACAGTGGAAATATGCAGACCTGCTAGAAGTTTTCCTAAGGCTGCTTTCTATTTGAGGTAACAAAATTTCTAAGCCTTTCTGAGATCCTTCTCTCCTCAGGTTTACCCTATACTTTTTTCGATCAAGTCTTGGTCTCATTCTCCCTTTTCTGGTCCTTTCCCAACACACGTACACACACATACCTTAGAACCTAACTCTCAAAGCTGATGAGGCAAAGCTGTCTTCTAAACTTTAAAACTACTCACCTCAAACCTCTTTCAGTGCATGACCGGCGTGTTGACATTTCACAGACACCCTTATTCCATTTGACTTCTAGCTCCACACTTTTCATTACCTGCTCTCCAGTCTTAAAGCTCCGACGCTCAAGATGAATCTAATCAAATTCTCTCATTCTCCGGTGTAAACAATGGGTTACTCATGATTTCTCACTCTTAAAATGCCTTTCCAAAAACTGAACCTATAATAGACCTCTGCTCCACTAGTCTTCAGAAGTACAAGGCCATGTATAGGACTCTCCTTCAATTACTTTTCTCATAAGATTTCTGACCTTCATCTCACATGTTCTCATCTATGAGAACCATTCTTTCGCTGTGACAATCACTCTCCATACTACAGATATCAGAAGATCCTTAGATTATTCTAATAACTCGTTATATAATTTTCAGGGGAACTAATTTTCACTTATACCAAAGGAGCAGTGGACAAGATTGCCCAGCTCCCGGGAAGAATTTCCTCTTGGTTAATAGACTAGGTTACTTAATATTAAGAAACTGAGTCTATTTTTCCATATAATATTATGCTTCTCTCCGGAAGAATGGGAAACTTTTAGGAACCATCCTCCAGTCCAGAATCCATGGCACAGTCACTGCTTCTGGGAGGAGGAATACATTTATGACTAATCTTTTGTCATAAATCTTAAGCTGGGAATAGAAATGGCAGAGCTGCTGAATAAAACTAGTTAGTACCAGAAATTACTGTCTTTGGAGAAACTCCAATTCCTCATGAGTAACCTTGCTTATTTATGAGGAAATGTTGAAATGATATTTTCTTCTCCTCATTTAAAATCCCCAAGTGACAGCATTTCCTTGCGTCATCCTTGAAAGGATAAGGAATAAAAACTCACCAACAGTTGTTGGCCATTCTGGAAAAAGAGAACTTGTATTCCATGGAAACTCACTAGACCAAAAAGCCTCATTCTAGATACCTCCACTGTACCAGAAATGAGACAGAGCAGCACATCACCACATTCTGTTAATTAACACAGTTGTGAATTAATTATTAATTTCTATATACTGACTGATGAAATAGACTTAATTACTCTGTAAATTATATAATAGTTTATCCTAGGCACTTTTGATGTGGACATTCAAATACCTTGGCAAAACCCACTGGTAAGTTCGGATGTTATAATAGGTAGCAGGTCAGAAAAAGATATGACCCATAGAAGTATTAAGTATTTTATCTATAGCCTTTCCTTCTGTGGTTACAATTTTGGAACTTTCAATCATTGTTGTTGAAAGAAAGACTACCCACATGTTATCTGGACAACAAAATACTGGTGGAACCCATCTCCATGGATTGAGTTAGAAAGAACATTGACAAGCAACAAGCATTAGGAACTAATATTAAATCTTGAAAAATACCTTAAGCAAGGTGGGAAAATTTGAACATCAATGGGAATACTAATTGCAATGGAATTTAAAACATCATATATTAAAATTAATGAGTTATAACGATTCTAAAACAAAGAAACAAACAACAAAATCAAACCAATAGTCATGTTTGGAGGTTGGAGCCAAGGGACTCTTCTAAAAATTGGTGGATAAGAGAAGAAATCAAGCATTTGTCTTGTCTTTTCTGCATGCACTGTACCTCATTGTAACCAAATAGCTGATGAGGGACAGTTCTTTATAGAAAAATTTCAAATAAAAATCAAGAAGGTATGAGAAAATGATATCATTGTTTTACCACTGCAAAAATAAGAAATTTAGGCAATCATATCAGTGACTCTATAAAACTATTAGGTGACAGGCTGATGGGGAACTTTAAAATAGATGGAGCAACCTGGCAACACTTGAATCCATCTTTCAATTTTAACATATCCAAAAGAGAAGTAACCCAACGTTATTTTACCTTGCAGTGAGATACAAGAGAAAATATACCATACAACCTGTAAAATATTCTTAACAAAAAATTGAACCTCCTTTTTATTAAGCCTCTAGATTTAGCTATCACTATACAGGAACTACAGGAGATAGAGGAATATGTTAAACACTATAGGGATGCAATTAGCAAAATCCAGAATGTAGGAAACTAAATCTACAAGACAACCCAATTTCTTTAACAAATAAATTACAAGAAAAATATTAGAGAAGGGGAACATATAGATTAAAAGACACTCGAACAAATGTGATAGGTGGACTTCTTAGGATCCCGACTCAAACAAAGCAACTATGTAAAAAAAAATAATTGTACTAGACCATCAGAGATGTTTGAACACTAATTGGATATTTGATGATATTAAGTGTGTATAATATTTAGGTGTGATAGTGGCACTGTGTTTTTAAAAGTGTCATCTTTTACCAATACTTACTAAAATATGTACAGGTAAAATGTTATGATGTCTGTGATTTGCTTCAAAATAATCTATTGGGCAGAAACTTGGGTAGGAGTATATATGAAACAAGATTGGTTGTGAGTTGATAGTTGTTGGAGCTTTCTGGCAGGTAGATGGAGGTTCATTATAAACTTTCTATAATACAAATACCTTAGGCATTAGTCATTTCAAAATCAATGTGCTTTTCTTCCTCTGATAAATAGAATCACCTAGGTTTGACAAGTAAGTGAGCACATTTTTAATGTTCCTGCATTTGTATGGATCTGTGCAATAATTTAAGCATGAGTAGAAAAGGCAGCTAGGGTATGTGTTAATCTTTGTATTATCCCTGAAGCCAGGTGCTGATTTTTTTACTCTCTGGCCAGGTCAATGAACAGCTGATATTATACCAGCATGTGGACCATGAGAACACTGGCCGGACTGTAGAAGATTCTTTCATGTTTACAGTGTCCTCCCCACCAGCAGCTCTAGGCCCTGAGAAGTTTCATATAACTATTTCATGTGAAATTAATGAACCTGGTCGGCAGAGTCGTCTGTTTGCTAATACAGGTAAAGCCACACTGCTATAGTCAGTGCTTTATCTCTACTTATTAAAGTAGGGACAGTTTGGAAACACATTTTTTCTTCCTTAATTGCCAATGCCATGATATCACCCTTTGAAATAAAACTTATGGTTATAAAAATTTGTAATTTCTTTGTGTGTGCTCTTTCTCTGGGCTTTTTCTTATAAACTTTAATAGTTGTAGTGGGGCGGGGGCGGGGGGTGGGGAAGGATGAGAAATTAGCTTTAAAGAATTTTATTTGTACTTCCAAATGGGGACTTCACCATGCCCATGACTGAAAATTGTTGCTAGAAATGAAAATGACAAATAGGGTTAAGTTCTTGAAAGGAAAGGGTATTGAAAGCTGCACCCATTTCCTTGGCAAGGGAACATCCGGTAGTAGATACGTTAGGAGAGTAACATTTTATAATGAATCTCAAAAACTCCCTTGTCTGAAATGTTGACTTAGTAGTGTGGATGTGTATATTTAAATTTTAGTTTTTCAAAAGATGCCTTGGATAGCAATGTTAATTAAGGTCCTTGAGCGATAAAAGTGTTTTGAATAATTCACTGGGACAGGCAAATTTGAGGGAGAAAGTGCCTTACTGCTTTCATCTGAAAGTTCTAATGAAATGCCACCTTGTTCCCTACATTTATGTTTAACAGGAGCTGCTGTCAAGGAGGGAGACAAAGTTCTCATTGACCAATCTAAGTTGGATGCTTCCAACTTCTTGTTGAAATTGCCCGAATCTCAGCGTTCTTCTTACGAAATCTGGTTCCAGGTTACATCTCTTCCACACCATGGAACCATTATGGTTGGAGAGAGAAATATTACCAAAGGAAAACCCTATTTTTCCCAGTATATAATTAATAAATTTGGAATCACATATGTTCATGATGACTCTGAATCACTGGCTGATAATTTTACCTTTGCAGTTTGGCCAAACCCAAAGAGTAAATCTGTCGCTAAGCCAGAGGCTGACTTTCTTGAAGAGACGTTTAACATCACCATCTCTCCTATTAATGACCAGACACCAGAATTAAAGACAAAAGAGCTTCGGTTGAAAGTTCTGCAGGGCAGTAAGTTGGTTGTGGGACCTGATAAACTAAAAGTGGAAGATCTAGACAATTCTCCAGAGGAGATCAGATATACAATCATCCGTAGTCCTAATAATGGCTTTTTGTCAATGGCTCACCATCTAGACACCCCAGTTCACCATTTCACACAAGCCAACATTGATGACTCTCAAGTGTGGTTCACACAAGATGGAAGCCCATCCTCTGGAGCGTTTTACTTTAGTGTGACTGATGGCCAGCACCGCCCACTCTACAAGCTGTTCCATCTGGATGTCATCCCCGTCTCCATCACCCTTGTCAACCTCACTGACCTACTTCTCCCACAAGGCCAGACAACCATCTCAATCACCAACGCTCATTTGTCAGCAATGACCAATGGGAGGATCCCCCAAATCACGTACAAGATAACATGTCCTCTCCAACATGGGCATCTGCTCATTGAAAACCAGATGGTCGTCAGCTTTAGACAGGAGGATCTAGATTCAGGAAGACTCTCTTATCACATGACAAACCTCACGGCCTCAGAGGACCAGCTACAGTTCTCAGTGTTCACATCAGAAAGCAACCTGACAGGACTAACACTGAACATCAGGGTGCAGCCTTTGCTGCAGGTTCTGTCAGACCTGACAGTTACCAACAGAGTGGCTTATCAGCTGACAAGAAAGGACCTTGATGCTTCTGAGCTTGCTAATAGGACTAATAGTGATCCCAAATTTGAAGTGACAGAACCCCCTGTCCATGGAAGACTTGTACGAAGAGTGGGCCATGGCACTCTGATGGAAGACGCCACTCTATTCACTCAGTGGGACATTGACCAAGGACTGTTGATGCTTGATTCACATGCCAATCTAACCGGCACTGATATCCTGAATGACTCCTTCACTTTCTTGCTGCGGGCAGACCACGTTCAACCAGCAATAGGCTATCTCCCCTTCTCCATAGTGCCACCTGATGCCTTACTTTTGCAGCGTTTTACCCCTGATGTATCTTTATTAGTCACTGCAGATAACCTTGTGACTTCAGCTCTCTCTCAGGAAAAACCTGTGGTTTCCTCAGGACCCATGGCACAGACAGAAACTCTGGGGAAGCTGACTCAAATTAGATGGCAGAAACCAGATCCCTGGGGACGACACAGTGGTGAAGGGCCTACTGTGGATGGCAAGGTTTCTCCCACTGGGGTCATTTGGCCACAAGCTGCCACCAAAGACAGCCCTTGGGCACCCACCCAGCCCAGGAAGAGCAGTTATACTCTGATGGTCATCATACCCTTGGCTGCTGTGGTCTTCCTGCTACTAGTAAGTGTAGTGGCCTTGTGTGCCTGGCTGCTGGGCCAGAAGGTAGAAAAGAGAAAACCTCTTATAAAGCCCCAGACCGACTTGGAACCCACAACTCCAAGTCCTAGGCCAGAAAGGAGCATAACTGTTCCCACTGTCACAGTGACACCCCTTCTAAAAAGCTCCAGCAGTCCCCAAGTCAGTCTTTTCAGGGCCCTTCCATGTGAGCAGATGGCCTCTCCAGTCACTGAGCCAGTAGAAAAGTGTGCTCCTTGGGAAACATGGGTGAATCTGGATCCTGACATGGTCAAGCTCTGCCGACAAACCAACCCAACACTGAAGCACAACCAATATTGGGTGTAGACTGAGGGCTGTTGTTCCTTATTGACTCTCTACCGTGGGCCAGATACCGGGATAAGCACTGGGATACAAAGGCAAAGAAAAGCAGATTGGATGTACTGAGAAAAACCTGGCCCTGCTAGTCACTCAGTCCTTTGTTATGGTTCCACGGTTAGATGTTGACAGATATTTATTGTAACTTTTGTACAATACTCATCTTATGGGCTCTCCACAATGAGCTTTGTATGCCTCTTCTAGACCAAACTCTCTGCGTGCATAAGATGTGGTCAATATTTAAACCCTTTACCAAGGCGCTACAGACCATGCTGTCTCGACACGCAACAGCAGTGTTAACATGGGAGCTGGAGTTAATGGAGGAAGGCTTTGAATATTTATCCCTGAGGATTCACTCTCTCTGAGTGAGTCAGTAAGGAAGTGCAAGAACTGTTTCAGCAAGTAGAAGAGGTTGTTTATCAAACCAGTGACTTTGTATCTAATGTTTTTCTGCCATGTCTTTTCCTCCTAGGAGTCTCTATGTTTGACTTCTAAATGCAGGAAATGGCCTAGTGCTCCAGATAGTGGGACCGTCTGGCCTCCTTTGAAGGTATTACGGAACACATTGTGTTTCAAGAGGCTTTGTCTATTCCGATTTGTACAATCAAGACTATTATTTGAACCTCTAAAGAATAGAAAACTTTGTTAAATGCTTTTGTGATGACTCAATTTGGCTTAACTTTACAATAAATTGAAATAATGGCAAATTTATATTTGACTGTCTACCTGAGCTTACCATTGGCAGCCTTGAGCTTCTAATTGGGAAATGAAGATATCAGTACTTGCATTAGTTAGGGGTGCTTTGTGTTGCAAATTACAAGACACCTTCTGTGAGTGGTTTAGGTTGTGGATTGGCAAACTTTTTTTGTACAGGGCCACACAGTAAACATTTTAGGCTTTGTGGGTCATATAAGTTTGTTTATTTTTATTTTTTAACAATCTTTTAAAAATTGTAAAAATAATTTTCTAAGTTCCTGTATATGACTCACAGACCATAGTTTGCCAACTATTGGTTTAGCTAAGTGATAAAAGTATTGAATTATTTCAACTGACAAGCAGCCTGAGGTGGACATTCCAAGGCTGGTTCAGCAGTTCAAAGATGTCATCGGGGACTGAAGGCCTTTTGTTCTTTCTACTCTACCTTCCTCAAGCTATTGGCCTTTCATTCTTTTCTTCAGGTCCTTGTGAATATAAGATGGCTACTGAAGCTCCAACAATACAGTCACATTCAAATGCAGAGATCCAAGTGGGGGAAAGACAAATATGCAAAAAGATTTTTCCTTAGAGATTATTATTATTGTTTTTATTATTATTTTTTAATCTTATATAAGGGGATTCTCTTCTCAAACATTTTTCACCTTCTTATGTCTCATCGTATAGAACTAAGCAACATGATTCTCATCCCTTGACCAACAACTGGCAAAGGGAAATGGGGTTCTCATGACTGACCATCTCTCGTGGGGCTGGGAGTGGATTCTGCCTTGTCAGAGACCATTGGATCATCTTACCATGTAATTAGGGAAGGATAGGGGGATGGCAATTATATAGGCTATGAAATAGGATCTCTTAAAATACTCTTCAAGTATTGGAATACTTGGGAAACAAAGATTTTGATCTTTCAAATTGGTGTCTACTTTAACATCTCCTTGTCATATTTTAATGATTTTCCTAAACCCAGAGGCCATTGTTTCCAGGGTAAGGGGAGGAATTGCCCCCTCAGGGGCATTTGGCAATGTCTGGAGACATTTTTGGTTTTCACAACTGGTGCTGCTAATGACTGGTGAGTACAAGCCAAAGATGCTGCCAAATATCCCATAATGCACAGAACATAACAAAGAATTATCTGTCCCAAACCGTCAGTAGTACCAAGGTTGAGAAACCCTGGTTGGAGCTGCAGCGAAGAGTTTTCTTATATAACCAATGAAAGATTAGTAAATCCATTACCAAGTCCAGGCAAAAACTGTATTCTAAAAGTAGATGGAAGGGTGAAAATTTCATAATATGTTTGAAACTCTGAATGGCTTATAGTAAACATGAACATTTGTAAAAGAGGCTGTATTATAAACCAAAGCAAGCTTGAGAGCAGACTCATTTCTTCATATTCCTTGTTTAAGGAAAAGATTTTGCCTTATGTTAACGGGTGGAACACATCAGGAGAAAAAAGGGAGCATAGATATTTACAAAGGTAAAGATGAGGTCAAAGTGTCCCCAAAAGTCTGAAGCCTCTGATGTGTTCCATATGGAAAATGCTTTTTTTCTCATTCTCTCCATTTTCTGCTCCTCTAGGTTGCTTTTCTCTCCCAACCTAATTTTAACTGCTCTTTGTGAAAACAGATTTCACAATCTACAGAATAAATGGAAGTATAGGATACTTGGGCCTAGAGACAAATTACACATTAGATCTAATACCACAGACAACTGTTGCTGTGTCCCCTGGCCATGGACAACTGTTGGTGGAAGAAAACTACTCTTCTTCCAAAAGCGATTCTCTCCTGCATTTCTGGATTCCTGAATTATATATAGCCCCTTTCAACTGTTTCTGTACTTAATTTCTTTAGAAGAAGGAGGAATGTAAGTCTTAAGCCAAGGTTGGCTCGATCACTATGCGACTCAGAATTGTTCTCAGGCCTGTTCTAAGCAGCTGGTCATTAAGAAGGAGAGAGTAGTATGTGCTTGAGCCTGCACAGAGAAGGGGAAGGCTGAGGAGCATCTTTGCATCAGTAAGTGGGTATTGCTCTCCCTCCACTGGGCAAGGAGAATGCTTCTTCTTTGTTGAAGAGCCAGACTTACTTGGCTCTGTGACCATGTTGGCCTCTTTCTTGCTTCAGCCATAAGATTTCTGGTGCTAGGGTTACCAGCTTGGCCAAACAAAAAGTCTGGTTTCCCCTCCTCTTTTTCTTGTTAAGTCTGCAACTCTAGACAAATAAAATTGGTGCCCATGTTGTAATGAGACATACACCAGTGCTTTAAAATGATAATTCACATTGTTTGTTAGTGTGCCTGCTAGAGCAAGAATATCAGTGTGAGTTCCAGGTGTCCAGACTCTGCAATTAACCAAATAATTAACATAGAGCTCGGAAAGTTTTCTTCCAAAGGCTCTGGAATATTCTACCAATTTGCAGATGGGTTTAATTAAAGGGAAACAATGCCTACCATTTGGTGCTGGCTCAAACAAAACATGAAGTAAAAAGTTTTGGCGAAGACTTGTTTAGTGTTGAAAATTGAATTTTTGGAAATGGAAAATCAATCTGAAATGATTTCTCCCATATACAGAGCTGTAAATGCATAGTCTCAACTCCTTGTCATAATGAATTCACTACCTCTTAACAAATGACTGATGAATTAATTAGATACCAAAAGTTAATATCAGAAGAGTAGCTGAATTTTGCTTTTGAGAAGGTATACTTTAGGGTGCATTAGGGGTGGCAGATTCCATATGTAGAGGTGTTGGCAGATTCTAATCTTTCAGGGCCTCTGCTCAAACACCTGGGTGCACTTCCTGGGAGTCCTGCATTAATTAGGTGCAGTAGGAGTGACACTGAAGCTGTTCTTACTCTCTGGTTCTTCGGATTTCTGGGGTTATAGTGGACACTTTGGGAGGCTGACCGATAAGTAATGGGAAGTGATAGTATATAGCAGATGACATTCCCTGAATTTGGGGAGGACTGCACTATATACCTGCATCTTTCAGAAGCATGGTAATTAATAATGAGGTTTGAGTTGGTCCTGTGTAGGGAGAGAGATGGAAAGGAAAGTGGGCATTGAGCCACTGTGAGGCTTGCTGAATGATGGAGCCTTTGGCTAGGATGCTCAAGAACACCCCTGGCTGTTTCACAGGGACCTGGAAGAGGCTGCCTTCTCATAGTGATATGCAGACATTTATTAGGCACCTACTGTATGTGAGACACAATACCAGATACTGCTCCTAGATACTGAAGATGCAGGACGTTGTCCTGAAAGGTATGGTATCTTTATGGTATCTTTCCTCTAGTAGGCACTTCCAAATCACACAAAGAGCCAGCATAAAGGAAGGTACAGGAAAAGAAGCACAAAGAAAAACAGAAATTAGGAAAAGGCTTTGTGTTTTTACTTGAAGCGCTCATAGGTGAGTGTTGCCCGCCAGCAGTGCAGCGAGAATTAAGGAGCTCACTGGCCCACCCTGGCATGTCCCTCAACTCCACCTCTCAGTCCAAACTTGTATCACCTGTCCCTCAGTGTGCCCCACTCATATACTCACCAGGCCTAGTGATTATATAATAGACTTTGGGTCTGCTTTGGATCCTAGCTTTCTACTTCAGAGCAGTGCGACTTTGAGTAATTTGTTCAACTTTTCTGAACTTTAGTTTCCTTAGCCAAAAAGTGGAAATAATATTAGCACCTATCTCTTTGGGTTTTGTTAGGATTTAGTGATATAATCACCTGACGTTAATATCATCATCATCATCATCATCATCATATTTGTAAAGCATTTTTAGTGTATCAGGCATATTAATTACTACAAAGAGATTTTCTTACCCAGGATTTTAATGCATTTTAAAAGAGCTAACACATTAAGTCACTTGAATCAACCAGAGGCTCATATTCTACCTGAAGTGGTGCATTACTGGCAGTGAAATTTCAGGTGGGTGATGTAGGCATAGATGATGTGTTTCTAAAAAGTAGAGCTTCCCAAATGCTCAGGGTCTAGCTGGCAGGCAGCGCTTTTCCCCTCCCCCTTAGACAAAGCCTTGGCAAAAAAAGGATGTAGGAAAAAGTGTCTAGGGATACTTGCCAGGGGCAGAGTGGAGCTCAGAGGTATTCACAGTTCTCTGTCTGGTAGGGAGTGTTGAGCTGCTGATAAATACCTTGCACTGGGTCCTTCCAGTCCATGCAGTATCTAACCCCTACATCAGCCTGGCCCTTGAGTTTAATTCCGTACCTGTTCTTCCTCCCAACCCAGTATTCTCAGGCAGTCACCAGCTCCTAATTTTCTTTTTAAATCCAGAATTGGCAAAAGACTGCCACTTAAAAAAAAAAGAGTATCCTTCTTTCGCAAAATAAAAAGTGCTATTTTGTTTTTAAAGTAAGGTCAGAATCTTATAATAAAGAATTTTATGGGAAAAAAATAAGCAGCTCCATGGAAAATTCTCTTCTTTGCCCAGATTTGACTTTGGCTTGGGAGATTCTCAGCACACATCAGCAGGGTCAGGGACCCTCCTGCAGAGGCCATGCTTTTGGGGTGGAGTCAAAACTCCCAAATGCTGATGCTCCTCAGGAGATGGGGTCAGGAGTTTCTGCAATGTGGAGTGTGTGTGTGTGTGTGTGTGTGTGTGTGCGCGCGCGCGTGTGTGTATAGTGAGGGTGAGGGGTAATTTACTACTTAAAAGTCCAGACAAGGCCAGCTTCCTGGGCATATGCAACCAGTGGAGTCATACAAGGTCTACTCTCGAGAAGACCCTGGGCGTGGCTTAAGCTCTGCTGCCACCATCTTGAAATTCCAATAGGTGGGAGAGCTCCAAAAATCTCTGAAAAATCATGTCAGAGCTCATGAGAAAAGTCAGCTTTAAATAACTATAAAAACAGGGATCACAAATGCTAAACTTTGGGGCAGTACTGCTTAAGTAGAAACTTTTCTGCTCCCCTAACCCACTCACCCTTACTTCAACCCTGGAGCGGTAAAAACCACGAATAGTCAGAGGACAGACAGATAGGAGGGAAGAGAAGCCCTTCCCTTCCTTGACTTCAGGCTCGACTTAAAAGCAAATTTGAAATTTTTACTATTACATAAGGCTGGGCATTTTAATGCTAATCTGAAATTGTAATTTATAGTTGAAGTGACCCTAGAATTATGTATATTACCCAAGAGTGACCAGAAAATTACTGAGGATCTCCCCTACCCCTGGCTGAAAACTCAGCAGACATGGCTCAACAGAATTGATTGAAAGGGACAGTGAAAGACAAAAGTGAAGTTGTTTTCTTGTTTTCTGCTTATGTTCTATGAGCTGCTTGCTCCACAAAACATTTACATGAGAATGATGCATTTCTATTTATCAGAGTCTCACCTCTGCTACAGGGCTAAGTGCCAGATGTTGTGGAGTTTTATTTCAAATTTGGTTTCACTATGATAAATGCCCTATTTACACTCTACTTTCTCCAAGGGGCCTTGTCAGACCACTCTAATTAGATGGGCATTTGTCCTTCTTTCTGGCCACTGAGCATGTCTGGGAAATCTCTTATTTTATGAAGTAGAATTTCCATCCCGGGGTAGAAGCTGAAACACCAGGTACTCAGGCTCAACCTCCCTGAGGCTATCGTGCAAATGCAGCGGGCAGTGAGAGGAAGCAAGGGCTGACCAGACTCCCTCCTGGTGAAAGATGGTGGTAGCAAAAGCGACATCCGGTTTCTAGAGACAACAATGACAGAGAAGGGGAGCTATTTTGTGGTGTTGGTGGTGAAACCTGCAGCGTCTGTGCCCAGCAGGGACCGTGGAGCCTTTGTTGGCCCAATTCTACAGTGTGGGTTTGGCGACAATTCCTGTCTCTATCGTCACCTAGTTCTCTGCTGCTCCTGGAGATTCAGTGAGCTTCTTTTTATCTTTTTATCTTTTCTTTTCTTTTTCTTTCTTTCTTTCTTTTTTTTTTAAAATAATTTTAGATTTACAAAAAGTTGTAGAGATAGAACAGAGTCCTTATGTACCTCTATTCAACTTCCCCTCATGTTAACATCTTATATAACTATGGCTCATTTATTAAAAGTAAGAACTACCGTTGGTTTGACATTATTATCTAAACTACATACTTTATTTGAATTTCACCAACTTTTCCACTGATGTCCCTTTTCTCCTCCAGGACCCAACTCAAGATACCACTCTCCTTAGTCTCCTCTCATCTGTGACAGTTTCTTAGAGTCTTTCCTTGTTTCCTAAGAGAACTGGTCAGTTCGTTTGTAGAATGTCCTTCAAGTTGGACTTATCTGATGGTTTCTCATTATTCAGCTAGAGTTATAGAGTTTGAGTGGAAATATGACCGAGTTGAGGTGCCTCTTCCCTTCAAGGGATAAATATTAGGGGTATATGATATCCACATGACTTACGACTGGTGATGTTATCCTTGATCAGCTAGTTAAAGTGGTATCTTCAGGTTTCTCACTGCGATGTTGCTATTTTTCACTAAGTCCAGCCCACACTTAACAGGAGAGAGAGTTAACCTCCATTCGTGGGACAGGGCATATCTTCATATATTTTTGGTATTTTCTGTAATAAAGATTTGTCCTTTCTCCTCCGTTTATTTAATTAGTTTTCAAACTAGCACAAGGAAAGGGCATTTAATAAATAATAAAACTTCAGGGAAATCTCTTAAAACCTAATGGCAGGAAAAATAGCCAGGATGACAGTCTGCAGATATATTAGAAACCGAGATAAGAAACGATGTGGAGAAAACAAGAAAGATGCTCTCTGTGGTCTGCTCTACTCCCTTGGCTTCTGTCTGTCACAAGGTTCTTAGTTTTACTTTCCTCATGGCTTCAACTAACCATGGCATGAGCCTCTCCTTTGTCCCCATGCTACATGACTGTTGCTACATAACATCATATGATGTCACCTGGCTCAAATTCTCAAGAGAAAGAAACAAATTTCCTCAGACTTGCCTATAGATTCATTTTTCCTGAGCCAGGTATCCATTTGAATCCAATTAGCTGTAACCAACACTGGGGTGGAATTACTTGGTTAAAAAAAAAAAAAATACAATGATTTTGCCACCTCTTTGTCAAAGCTCTAAGAAGGAGTCAATTTTACAAAGAGGGAGTGTGGGGGCTGGCACTGCAAAACTACTACTGCACTTTCCTTGAGTTCTTCCTGGGATAAGTGTTCTACTACTAAAATCACATCAGAGGTCATATTCATTTCAAAGTTTACAATATGGGCTCTCCTGCTCAATACACAGTGCTTTTCAGTGATCATGTCCATTCTCTAACATTTTGGAGTTTTTGCCAGAAATTTTGTTAAGCAGATAAAATAGAGATGCCATAGTTGAAGCATTGGTGGTGAATCACGTCAGCCTCTCAGCCTCCTCATCCTCTCTCTGGTGGCTACCAAGATCCTCTTCAGAATACCGTTTAAGGGAGGAAGACCAGACAAATGGTTTACTTCTCGGGGCCTCAGTTTTCACATTGAAGAATGAAAGTTGCTGCTTTCACATATCATTCTCCTCTATAGTCTATGAGACTATACTAAGGGGCCCTAGGAGATTCAGAGTCCCCATTCCTAAAATCATAAAGACGAGTCTGATAATATATCCTTCAGAGTCCCAGAAGGCACAGCCAAACTGGATCACTGAGAAACATTTAATAAGGAACTCTAAAGAGATGTGAGCAGGGTTCAGGAAAGATAGAGTATGGCTCAGTACCCCTAGGCATGCAACCAGAGGGAGCCATCTCTACCCCTCAGGCAGAAAGGACAAAAGGAAGCAGTAGCTCCTGGAGCAGAGATAACAGCTATTTGGTGCAGCCTTCAGCAGGTAGAGGCAGCCAACCCTAGAGGATGGGAGGGAGAGGGCTGGAGCAACAAATACTCTGTCTCACCCTCCTCCCTTCTGATCTCCTGCTAGTAGCTGCGGTCAGGCCCAACCAGAAGCCAGAGGGCCAGCCAGGTTGCTTTTGAGTCAGTCCACAGATAGCAACCTCCCAGGCAGACAGCAGGGTGGGTAGAGAGGGCGGAAAATGGATCTGGAGAAATGTAGGGAAGGTATCCAGTGCATACCAGACAGCTGGTTTGTGGTTGAGCCTGGCCTAGAACCCCACTTTCCTGACTTGTATCATCATGCTCTTTCCACTCCACCACC
Organism: Pteropus medius; assembly: GCF_902729225.1. NCBI lineage: Eukaryota > Metazoa > Chordata > Mammalia > Chiroptera > Pteropodidae > Pteropus > Pteropus medius. The sequence continues at coordinate 3,265,486 of NW_024344370.1, read as the reverse complement.
CATCTTCTTCTCATTTTCTTCTATCATCACTCCAGGCGGGCTGCTCCAAGGCTCTTTTCTTGTTACAGATGAGGGAGCGGCTTAGTTCTGCGAAATGTGAGGGCCCCATTTTGGCCTGCATTTCACACACTCTTCAGCAGTGAAAGACCCGGGCCTTTACCCCTGCTTTTCTTGGGTCCCCTCCCAGCTCTGGAAGCTGGAATTGTACGTATGTGGCCTCTCCGTCCTGACCTCTGGTGGACTTGCTTCTAGGCAGAGTTCTTTGCTCAGCAATCTCTCCTTATAAGCACAGAAAAGCCCCCCAATAATTTGTGTGTTTGTGTGTGTGAGTGTGCAATGGAAAAAAAAAAAAAGCCTCAAATTGCTTTCCAAGTAAGCGAGGTTTTCATTCTTCCTGGAAAGAGTTCCCTTGTCTGAGGCTGCTATTGCCATGGTCAATTGAAAACTAGGAAGCTGCTTTCAGCATTGCTTGCCTGTACTTTGGAATGTAATTGAAAACAACTGTTCTACTTCTCCTGGCACATGTATGGAGTTGGAACCAACATTGGCAGCTAATCAGGGAGAGGCTGGGAGTGGAAAGGTTTGGAGGAAGGGAGGGGAAGATAGTGGTCAGGTCAGGGCAGAGGATAAACAAGGCTTATTGGTGAGAAGAAAGAAAAATAATTTGAGGTTTCCATGTAGAATAAATTTCCAGCCGAACTGCCCAGATGGCAAAATAGATTGTGGACCAAAAAAGCTGAGTGACTTTTTAGAGTGACGACATAGTCTCAGATACAGGCAGTGAGAAGGCTAGTCTCAAGTAGGTCTGGAATCCTAGTCTTTGGGGGGCTTTAGACAAGCATTACCATTCCCATTTAAAGAGGAAACGGGGAGGCTAGTTCACAGAGCTTTAGGGAATAGCTCATAGAAGATACAAGGGCGGGGCACTGAGCCTTCAGAAGGAAGGCTCCCATCAACTTTCCAGTTACCAGTCTCACTTCATTGAGGAAGACTAGAATGCCCACTCATACCAACATAACCCTTCTGTTTCCTACGGGCCCCATATTCTCTGGCTTTAGATTTTCTTCATGCATCCTAATTTTATTCCTAAGCAAATGGCATACCAAGGACAGATGCTGGCTTAGCCAGCTAGATCCACACCTGGAATAAATCCTTCCCTGAGCAGTATACCTCCAAGCCCTGCTGGAATAGGGGCTGTAATTCCTCCAGGATATCTGACATACATTCTTACAGTGCTTTGAAAAATACACAGAATTGGAGGCATAAATTCAGAAGACAGGGCTCTTAAATGCTTTTTCTTATAAGAGATAGAACATTTGCCTCCATCGCACTGGATAGAGATCAGAGGTGATCACATACAGAAGCATTAGAAAGGCTACTTGGGGGGAAATTATCATAGTTCCTTCCTAGAGCTTTTTGTGATTGTAATATTAGGAATGATTGAAAACCTTCAGGCTAGGTATTTTGGCTGGGAGTCTGGGCCTCTGAGGAATCAAAAACAGACTGGGCCATAGATAGGTTTCTGAGGGGGCATCTTCCCCTTTCCTGACCTCCTAGAAGACTCCACAGTCCCAATTAATCCAAAAATGTAAACTTTCCTCTTCTTGTGGCCCTTATGAGAGGCATAAAATGACCAATGCTTAGAACAGTGCCAGGTACATAGTAAGCACTCAGTAAATGTTTCACACGTATTGACTCATTTAATTATCACACACTATAAAGTAGATACTATTATAGCACCCCAGTTTACTCTTTTGTAAATATTTAGATAAGTAATTTGCTCAAGGTCATGTAAGTGTTTCTAGGGATGTCATGATGTGCTGCTCAAATGCCCCTTCAGGAATGAAGAACTTACACCTCCAGCTGCTGAGAGTGTGGCTGCAGATGGCCCTTAGCTGTCAGCCCTCTTTGGGAATGGCCTTGGCTGAAGAGAGTCATCAAGCCCAGGGATTGCTTTCCAGGGCAGCCCGCATCCAATGACTAATTAACACAGGAGTACAAAGGCTCGGCTCCTCGTTCCTTCTTGGGATAATTCTGAAGATCCATTTCAGCTTCAGAATCCTGAGGGGTTGACTGAGTTGGAAGGAAACTTTGAGGCCAAATACAAAATTCTATTCGAAAATATAATGTCTTGCCCATAGCAGATACTCTGTGTTTTTTTTCATTGAGAGGGAATACGTGTATGGTGTATGAACTAGGAAATTAGGAGGATCCCCTGTCTTCACATATGGTTTAATAATACTAGTAGAGATTTGTTGCTCATTTTGCTGAGCAGAATTGAGGTCCTCTATGGTTTTCTGATGAGCTTCTAAGAGCATGAGTTCAGTGAAGATTGGGATCCTGAGAACTGATAGCCTCTAAACGACACCACGAGGGGCAGGCACTAGGAGAAAGGTAGAAACCACCTCTGCTTTCTCCATTAGGGCTTTCTAAGTGTAAAATCCTTGGTAGAAATGCTGAAAGATTATCCATGTACTCCCCTCACAAGACTTCTCATAGAATTCTGTATTTTTGACCTGAAAACAACATTGGAGGTGATACAAACTCACTTCACCTTCTACAGATGAAGACACTGATGTATGGAGTAGCAGAGGGTTTCCTAGCTAACCAGTGGCAGAAATGGCTCTGTAACCTTGTGCCTGGACTGCCACGCAGGGCTCTTTCTATTGCTCTGTTCTCCCATTTTGAAATTTCATGAAACATTTCCAATTCTATGAGTATGCTAGAGACAATTGGTGCAGTAATTATTCCATGTATTCCTTTAACACTTTCGAGCTTCCTCTGCATTTAGCTTGGAATGAAGTGGCCACATCTGGCACTGGACTGTGAGTCCAAGTGGAACATGTACCTCTTCCAGGACAGTAAGTTGAGATCGGTATTATTCCTCTCTCCTTCACATGTTCTGCAGAGAAGAACTTGGAGACCAGGCGGAACATATAGCAAAGCTCAAAATGGTGGAAGGCTTCTCAATTCGTGTGAGACTTGATATGAGCATGAAGTAAGCCATTGCTCTCTGAAGCCACCGAGATTATAGAATTTTGACTTTTGAGGCAGCCTGCATTCACATCCCAAGTCAGTGGGCTTCTACCTCTGGGCCAGCTTGCCTGAACAGGACATAATGAACAAGGTTTGGAAATGGCAATGCACCATTTGGAAAAAGTCAACAGGAATGTGACACTCATCACTTGGACACTCATTGCTTACCTCAGAGGCAGAAGGCTTGAGAGAAGGCAAGAGTTCCAAAGCTGAGAGAGGTAGTCGCTGCCTTCCCAATTTTCTTCAGGAAGACGGGTTTTCACGGATGTAGAGAAGTCTGAATTAGGCAGCTCGGTTCTCCTTCAACATTTAGGCATGGGTGTGGCCTGAGCCCAGCTGCATCCCCTCTCACAAGTGCACTAGGAACTCGTAGGAGGAACTGAGCCAATGCTACTTCTCTATGAAACCTTTGTTCCAGACCCCACTTCATGCCCCCATCTGCAGTGAGCCTCTGAGGACCTGGCTCTGAACTGAGAATTTAGCCCAATGGCACAGCTGTGACTCTAAACAGAACCCTGAGATAAGACAGAGGAAAGGCAGGGCATTCTTTCTGCTGGGCTGTTGGTTTTGTGGTCATCACTGGGTGACTTTTTGCTCTGAGAACTTAAATTAAATGTGGGTTTCTGGCCCCAGTGTTGAATTCTGGCCAGCTAGCCTTATAGTCTTCGCATTTCCTGCCGCTGAGCTTGGCACGCCCACAGCGGTCCATTGATGGAGGCCTGGGTTGCCTGTGCCTTTTTCTCTTTCCACTGCTGGCATCTTATTTCAGAGAGACTCCCCAGTGGATGTTCACAGACACACATTCCAGTGTCAGCAGATCCAAGGCCAGGCTTTCATACCCTCACCTCATGTAGCTTTAGGTTAAGCTATTTAAGGTCATGGTTAGTGGTTTCATTACATGCAGACTCTTCAGAGAACAGGATGTGATACAGCTAGAAGGTGATTCTGTGGTTGCTGATGATATAGATTACGTGAGAAATTCCAATAACTGAGCTGACCTCTTTCATTTTCACTAGTAACAACATACTCTCTCCACTGGGTTATGGTAAATCTTATAACTAGTATAATCAGCAAATGCAACTAATGCCAGCTTTTTACATATAAAACCAAGGAGACATAGTCACAAATACTTTGGGGTTTTTTACTGACATTTTTCTTAAAAAAAAAACTAATATATTTTACTTGTAAAAGTTAAAACAATACAGTAGAAAATATTTTTCTAAATCTCTCTAACATGTAAATGAAGAGTTTGACATATCTTCTTCCATATTTAATGCTTACATATATCCACATATTTTTAAAAGCATAAATAGGGTCATACTATATATATTGTTCTGTGACTTTCCTTTTTATTTTATTTTAAGGTGTTGGGACATTTTTCCATGTCAATAGAATCTACATCATCTTTTAAAAAAATCTATAGGGTATTTTAGTATGTGGATAGAAATTAGGGTATTTCCATTCACTTATTGTTATGACCAATACTACAATAAGCATCTTCATACAGTGTATCTTAGCACACCTGCCATAATTTTTAAAGGATAATCTGCTAGATTTAGAAATATTAGCTAAAAAGGCTGTACACTTAAAATTTCAAATCGTGACTTGTCTTCCAGAAATGTTGTAACACTTTATTCAGGGTATTAACTAAGGCTGGGTATGTATAATGCTTGCCCATTTTAGAAAAATTGCCATGTGGACATCTTCATTCAGAACACAGATGGCAGGAAGAGAAGCATTTATTCCATGTGTGGGAGTGGAGGGGAGGGTAGAAGAGAGAGAGAGAGAGAGAGTATTTTGGGGTAAGGTAAAAGTGTCACGTTATTGTACCTGGAGTTGGCATTTAGTCTCATTTCCTTTCCTCTCTCCACTAAGAATATCACAGCATTAAAAAAATTATTTTTAATGAAATGATAAAAGTTGAGTTAGTCACTCTTTCTTCCCATTTTGTTTTCCTTATATCTACTCTAGCTGCAAATAACTTCTCTAAGACTGTCTATATATGTCCCTGTATCAGTTTATTTGCATGAACTGATTTAAAAGATACTTTTTAAAACTAGACCACTTTTATTCATTTATTTTTAATGGTGCAGAGAAAGTTTATCTTCTTCGAATTCTTTGATCAGATACATTTATCCATCCTATCCTGAATTCCAATAATTCAAGACTTTTTCACCTTTTTCTACTTTATGACATACCTCTGGATTATTCTGCCTATTGTGAAAAGTGCCCTATTTTATCTTCTTTATCTCATCTGAAAGTTTTTTTTGTCTTTCTTGGTCTCATTTCTTTGCCTTACCAACTTTGTTTCCTCGCTCACCTTTTCAACCTTTTTTAACACTAATTTGAATATTAATCAGTATTAAGAGATAAAGTGAGACACATTAAAAATGTTAAGAGTTTATCTGACTAAAAAGTGATTCCAATAGAGCCATGACCGACCAGAGTGGTTAGGAGCGCTTCTCCAACAGGAGCCAAGGGAAAGACTTACACAGAGAAAGTGAAGAAGCAAAAAAAAGAAATACCTTTGATTGGCTAAAACACAAATAAAAGCATAGTTGACTATCTGTGATTGGTTGTCCTTAGTATTTTGATTTCATAACTGTGAGGCATTAACAGGCTTAGATTTTGGTTTACTTATATAGTCCACCACAACATGAAAGCCTTGGTCTAATGGCCTTTTTGTTTAATTAATTTAACATAAGAAATGGAAGAAAAGAGAAGAAATTGGGAAAGAGGGGCTTCAAAGCAAAGCTACTGGATAAGAAGATTTGAGATGCAGGTGAAGTTTTTCTATTTTACTGAAATGTCTCCAGTCATTTCCAACTTGATGCTTTGATTCTATAATCTTTGTTTGCTTGTTTATCTTTGGCTCAAAACCATTTCTTCATGTGAAATATTGTAAGTAAAGCAGACTAAGAAAAATAAGTCATTTTTATTGGTAACTAATACTGAGGTTTTCCTTACCCCAGCTCCTCACTGTCTTCCACTGTGACCTCTGGGGTTGGGAGAGGGTATTCCCTATGACTCCCAACAATCTGCAGAATATGGTTTAAAAATCACTGGAGAAGCTCTGAGCATTCTCCTAGCTTGAAATGCTGTGTGACTGTACTTGCCCTTACCTTACAACTTCTCCCCACCTGTCTAAATTATATCCATCACTTGAAGCCCAGCTTCTCCAATCCACATCCCTGACCTCTCATGAATATATTTGCATCATCTTTCTTTGTGTTCCTGCCCTCTTTTCCCCCTACTTCCATTCCCCTTCCCATCTTTCTTGGTCCTGAAAAAGTGTAGAATTTTTAAGTAATGAGCGTATTCCAATTTGACTGGGGTTGAGGGCTTTTGAAGGAAAATGGTAAGAAAATAGGATCCAGATCACAGAAGATGATAATTGTCTGGGGTAGCCACTTAAGTCTAGAGTGAGAACATCAGCCACACACACAATTATCAAGCAGCTTGTATGTAAAATGATTTTGAAGTTCCTATCCAGTCTAGCATTACTGACTTCTATGATCAGAGTTGTTTCTGGTCTGACAGCAGGGGATGGAGTGAACTGGAGCAGGCAGGACCAGAGGCAGGGACGGAGTGTTCTAAACCTTGGTCTGTGAGCTGCACAGAATAAAAGCCATAAAAAAATCAATGTCTATCCAAGCATCTTTCCTTTGCCTCTCTGTGACATGTCTAAGTGGGTATTCCGTTTCTCCACAGGACATGGGAATCTGAAATCTTTATTTTCTCCATTGGGAAATCCGAAATCACCTCAAGTAAGCACTTATTTGGCAGATGGTGCATTTGAACTCTTGGAATTTTCCTTACAGTCTCTATTCCTCTATCCCTGAACATGTTTAAACATTTATCTAACATTTTTAACTTTTAAAAAGCACTTCCACATCCACAATATCATTTTATTTATTTAATTATTCAAACTAAATTTTAGTGTTAGAGTAGAATATATTATGCTAATTATTGCAAAGTTATCACAGCTCTCAAACAGTCAAATAAACTATTAAACAAAATGTGGGTTATATGGTGTTGGCAAATTGTGATAGGATTAAACCATTCATTCCCAACATGAAACTATAAATTTGAAAATGCATTCGCAATATCATTTTATATTTATAACAACTCAGTCGTGGGAAATATTATCTTCATTTTACAAATGAGGAAATTGAGCACCTAGCAGGTTAAATGACTTGTTAAGACTACATATAATAACTAATATTAGTGGCAGAACCATAAAAAACAAAACAAAACAATGAACTGAAAGCTAAGAGACCATGATGACAAATGTATGCTCATATTGCTGATATGATTCTATGGGAACAGCCCCCTCTCTGCCACTATGCCCACTGCCAAGTTAGAACTACATTATCCCATGAACTCATAATGTACTCGATATGAAAATCTCCACTTGAAAGAAAATTATTTTGGACTAATAATCATTACTTCTCAAGGTGTGGGTTTGGGGGAAATAACATTTCAGCATAATTAGAACAAAGTAAGTTTTCAGAATTGTTTGGAAGCAAACAGGCCAAGAGAACATGGTAACCAGATTTTGCACATTTAAAATACATTCCTGTTTAAGAAACAGAAACTTTCTAAATCACCTCAGAGCAGTACAAGATGGAAATAAAGATCTCCTGCCAAAACTCCAGTCACCACAGAATCTGTTCAGTTCCCTCAAAGTCGGCTCCGCAATGCGACAGAGCATGTCTGTCATCCAAGCCCAAGTGCTGTGCTCCGCCCTTCCGAGCAGTGGTTTCTGTTTCACAGGCAGAACTCTGGCACCTTTCAGAAACTCCACGTTTGGAAGGGAGAAGCCAGGGTGGGCTGCAGGGCTCTGTGAGCACTGGGAAAGGGTGTGGGGCCTGGTCTCTAAGCTCAGAAGCACCAGTGACGTCAAACCCTCACCCTCCTCCCATTCAGGCTGGAGCAAGCACCCTGAAAACTCCCTTTTGCAGCTGTGCAAACTGAGCTTGCTGAACTGCAGCACGCGCACTGCCCCCCACAGTTATTCCATAGCCACAGTTTCATTGGCCATATTCAGAGGAAAATAAAAAACACGCCTATTTCCCAGGTGGCCCCTTTTCGGTCAGATGAAATTAAAATAAAGCCTGAAGTTTAAATGAAAACTCTAGAGTTTCCACGTGCCTTCCACTTCAAGCCTGGTTATAGCAGAGCTGACCAGCTGAGGGCTTTTCTTCCAGGGTCTCCTGAGGAACATCCTGGAAAGATGGCTATAAGGATGTATCTCTGTCTAATATGCATCTGCTTCAGGCTTCAAATGTGCCTTCTACCTTACCAAGGCAGATGATAGTTTCATTGGTGGAAAGTGGAACACTTGGAGGGAGGGGAAAGGAGAAAGTTAATCAGATTTGTTTCAGGTCGTGTGTGAGCTCATTGTCCCCACCCATCAGGTAATACACAGATTGCCCAGAGTTCCGTCTCTGTGTCTGAGGTGCTCCAACCCAGTCCTGTGGGACAGAGGAGCCATTTTCCTTGGAGGGAATGAGTGGTAGAATCTGCACCTTCCACTGGAAGCTCTTCCAAGTCCCTTTAAGGTTATTTCTAATCCCAAGTACCCTGTAAATCACAATGGTTCTTGGGTGTGCATTGAGATCATCTAGGATGATCCTAGAACTTTCTAGGAATATAATTATCATGCTTCAAGCCCAGATATTCTCATTTAGTAGGCAGGGATGCTGCAGGGCCTTAGCATTTGTGTAGTTTGAAAAGTTCTACAGTGATTCTCCTACAGGTGGTTTCAGTATTTGCCAGTTTTCTCAGCTGAGTTATCTACCTAAGCCACCCCTAAGGGTGGAATTCTAAAATTACTAGGAAAAAAAAAATTTTAAGTGGCAATCTGCAATAGAAGGTAAGGAGATAGCCAGTTTAAAAAGACAGGAGGATATAAAACCAGGAAGTTACAGTATATGGAAACGAATGCCTCATTTGTAGACAAATGGAGTAGGGCTATTATTTCTAGGAAAACTACGTTAGTCTGCAGCTAGAGTTAATGAATAAAATTAGTTGTGCTCTAGCTACAGAGATAGTGCCCAGCAGAGGATAGGAGAGAACCAGAAGTCTCATCCCTGAGATCAGATATGGATAATATTAGACCCACCTACACCCAAGGAACAGGGATGTATGTGGACAACATGCCTCAGGGAAGAAACATGAGTATTTAAACACCGATATTTTGACCTCTCATTTTCAGTGATATTGAACACCTTAAATATGTTCTAATTGTCAAGACTTTCATTTATTATTATTAAATATTATTATCCACCTGCTATGTGCTAGTCAGTAGACACTAGATACTAGAGGGACAGTAATAGTGCTGTCAAAACTCTTTGTCTTTGATCATTTTTCTTCTTGCCTTATTTTTACTTGCCCTGAGTTTTTTGTTTAAACTCACTCCACATGGTAAAGAGGCAGCCCCCAATTTATACCCTTCAGCTTAGAAACTCCAAGAAAAGAGAAAGCTTCTTTCTCTCAGGTCTATCAATCATTCTGAAGGAAATATTCAGGTCTGCTCTGATTGAGTCATGTGCCCAACCATAGCAGATGATAGTTTCACTGATGGGATGATGGCCAAACAAATATATTCATTCCATTACACATGTTCTTCTTGCAATGTGGCTGACATACCCAAAGGGCGGGGGGGGTGGTTGTCTTATGTTCCCTCTCTTTGAATCTAAGTGGGGGCTCTGATGGCCTTAACCAACAAAGTACTGCAGAAATGACGACATGTAACTATTGAGGCTCAGACATCAAAAGGAAACAGTCTGTAATCGTCAGTCTTCCTCTCAGGACATTCATTTTAGATTGCAGCCTCCGTATTGTGAGGAAGCCCAAGCCATGTGGAGAAGCAATGTGTGGGTGCTCTGGCCAACAGCCAGCACAATGTGCAGACATGTGAGTGAATGAGCCTGCGTGTGATTTCATCCCCCAGCCTCCAAGTTTTCCAGCTGCGGCCCCAGACATTGTGTTACAGAGACAAGCCATCCTGCTCTGCCTTTTCTGAATTTCTGACCCACGCACTCATGAGCGATAATAGGAAGTTATTCATGTTTTAAGTAACATTCAAGTTCTGAGTAATTTGTTGTGCAGCAATAGATAGATAATTGTTCATTGGACCAGTCTCTGTTGTCTGGCAAATGGAGCACTGTGAGTAGGGGAGCAAATGTGTTACTGAAGAAGAGAGACATGAAAGGTTATGAGGTAGACAAGATGGATAGATACCACAGCCCACTATAATCATCGTAGGAGAAGTTAATGTCCCATAAAATTAAGAGAAGATGTGAGATTTTATAATATATTTTATTATATATTATGTGTAATATATAATATACAGATACACAAAAATATATGTATATATACTAACAACTGGAGCCAGTCATCATTATCAACAGTAAATGGAAAAAGATCTTGACTTTACTATTTAATTTCATTTGCTAATCAAGAACAGTCTAGTATCATCCAGGCAATGTGTGTGTTTCCTCAGATTTATTATTTAGACAATGATTCTTAATTCAGCAAGGCCTAAGAACAAAATTACAGAAGCATTACAAAAAAGCTTTAGGCACAAGCTGAAGTTCCGTATGTGACTTAGGAGGTTGAGCTTGAAAGCTGGTTTAAGAAAGAGGTTCTTAGGATCTATAAGAGGAGACCACACATGAGGATGGGGATGTGGGGGGCAATCACTTTCAAGACTTGTTCCCCAGGACAGTTTCCCCATACCTGTTCTGGTCCGAGCAAGAAAGAAGCCTGTTCTTTTGTCAACTGCTCTGTCAAGATAAATTTGCATAACTGCAGACAAACCTCAATTCCTCATTAGCAAAACAAAGTAAGCTCTCCAGAAGTACCCAGAGTTTTTTCTGATAAAAAATTTCCTCATAGAGATCTATTCTGAAAGCTCAAAATATAGGAGGGGAAAATATAAATTAAGAAATATCTAAAATATGCTCTTTCTCACAGGAAAAAAAGAAAGAAAGAAAGAAAAGAAAACTTTATTCTGCCGTCGGTTTCATTGACAGCCACCAGAGAGGCCAGAGACTGGGCTTCTGGATTAGGGGCTGAGATCTGAAGCAATAATGCCTGCATCAAGGCTCATCTATCAGGAAAAGACAAAACCAGCAGACATTCAAATGCTATGTGTCTGAGAAGGCAGGCTCTGGGGAAGAGGGAAAAGGTGAATGGAGTTTGCCTACCACCAGCTCTCTGGTTGGACAGTGGTCATGACTGAAAACATCCTCTGGCTCCATTCTTTTTCAATGCAGAGCCATTGCCAATGGAGGAGTACAGATTTTCCCTGTCTCCCTGATCTCAATCCGCATGAAAACAGAAGAGTTGCAGAACACTTCACAATTCACCAGAAATGGATCCTACTTTCTGAATTGGTAGTGAGAATGTTCAGTTTGTGAATCTTAGTGACTATTTTGTTTGTTTAAGCAGTAAATTTTTAATAATTGTGATAACATTTGTATAACATAAAATTTACCATTTTAATCATACATTTCAGTGACATTAACACTAAAGATTCGCACTGCAGTGTAACCATCACCACCATCCATCCATTTCTAGAACTTTTTCATCTTCCAAAATTGAAACTCCATACTCATTAAGCAATAACTGTCCTCCTCCCCAGCCCCTGGAAACTACCATTCTACTTTCTGTCTCTTCAAATTTGAATACTCCACGTATGTCATGTAAGTAGAACCATACATTTGTCTTCCTGTGACTGGTTTATTTCACTTAGTATATCCACATTAAGGCATGTGTCAGAATTTCTCTTTTTGAAGGGTGAATAATATTCCATTGTATTTATGTACCACATTTGGTGAGTTTTTTAAGAGGTGGATTATCTTCAGTGATATACCTCAGGATAGCCTTTCTTCTCCCTATTATCTTCTCAACATTAAATATTTGTTCAAAGATGACCTTTTTCCTATATTTTGTCATTATATCTGGTTTCTCTTTCCGTTTTACCTCCTTTCTCTTTTCTTCTTCCCTTCCTGTGTCCCTTTCTTCTCCCTCTCTTTCCTTTGTAATAGCAGGTGATATGTATTGCTTGTATCATAACTATATAAATTTCTCCCATTAAACTGTCAGTTTCTTGACAGCATAAACCAAATCCTACCTTATGGGAAACCTTAAGCAAAGCTGAATAGATACTCAGTAGATGAAAGGTGAGTTTAACTGAGTAGAATGATATTCAAAGTAGACAGCTAAATAATGATCTCAGTCTCAGATTTCTTAAAATCAGCGGAGACAGATCCATTTATTAGTTTTCTATGTCTGCCATAACAAATTTCCACTTACTTAGTGGCTTAAAACAACACAAATTTATTTCTTATGGTTCTGTAGGTCAAAATGTTCAGTGTGGGTCTCACGAGACTAAAATCAAGGTTGTCAGCAGGCTACATTCCTTTCTGGAGGCTCTAAGGGAGAGTAAGTAGTGCAGCCGCAATTCATTTTCATTGTGTACACATATACTGACCTGATCCATTGTAAAAAAGCTCAGCCTTTTTCTTCCTCCATCAGCTGGTCATAAAGGAGCTCATACATGGCCCTAGGTTTGAGCTAAAGGACAGGTGCTGGTGTAAGAGCAACAGATGGTATGCAGAGCTGGGCTACTTACCTACATAGCTGCAGTCCTACCTGCCAATCCTAGATGCAGCACTTACATTTTATGATGGATTGCTACAAGACCCGTGGGCTGGATCTTGTGGTCCAAGCATTGCAAACTGGAACTACTACAAAGTCCTTTCCTGCTTTGAACCCTACTCAGAGTTGGCAGCCTTTCATGTCACCCACTCTACCAGTTCGAACAGGGTTCCCAGGAGGGGAATATTCTGCCTCAAGAATCAGAAGTGGCCTATCAAGTGGTTGGAGGTGCAGGGAGCAATAAATTTTCTTTTGCTTTGGAAAATATGTTCCATTTTGCCTCAGGCTACTGGGCACCTAAAAATTTTACTGACGTAGCACTCCTGAAAATCTTCAAAGGAATTCTCTCACATTCTCTGGAGTGCGTGTGTCCTACCAGGACCTCCAATGAACTAGCCACTGTGCTCATCTGGTCCGATAATAGATATTATCAGTATAGCAGACCAATGTGAGGTTCTGTGGGATGTCTAGGCCTTTTCAGACCATATTTTAAGAGAATGGGAAAGTTCATATAGATCTGGGGCAAGACAATGAACACACACCATTGCATGTTCCAAATAAATGTGAAGCATCAAATTCTCTTTACTGATAGGATTGTAAAAGAATATATGACCCCATAGCACAAGCATAAGACAATGTTAATCTCTTTAGTTGTCACAGCAGCTGTGATTAGGGCCACTACCCAGTCAATTTTGTGCTACCCCGCTGTCATCCATCAGGGCCCGTCTGGTTTCTTCAGGGGGCAGACTGATGAATAAATAGAGATTTAATGACTACCACCTCTATAAGAGTGAAATAGAAAGGTGGATGAGGGAGAGTTTATTGATTTGGGAGCTTTCTCCCAGAATACAGAACTAAATAACCTAAAGAAGGCCCCGGGAGATAGATGGAGCATGATGCTGGCATGGCTCCTAGGAGGATGGTAAAGGAGATGGCCCAACTGAATGAAGTAGAAAAGCCAAAGATTATCATGGTGTGCAGTGGAAGGTCAATTAAAAGGCTCAGAGAAGAAGGCACGCTAGAGCAGATGTACTATGTAAAGCTGGAAAGCTCGATTATATTATGACTTAACCCTATTTATTGATCTAGTGAACAGGAGGTGGGTAGGGAAAGATTTTGGTGTAAGGAGGTTGCATGTTGTCTTATGAGAGAAAGACCTTTGCATCTTTTCAAGTAAAACAGGTATATTAACCCTCAGTAGGGAGGAATGGGGCCACTTTTGCAGGCTCAAAAAGTTAAGAGAAATCTAGGGAGTCAATATTTTGTGGGGAATCAACCCAAATGTCCTTATCTCATGTGTCCAGGACCCATTCTTTCTCAACCAGTGCCCTGACCTTGGCACACTCTTGATTGGGAGTTTAACCTTTCTTGGAGCCAAACTACTATGTCAAATTCCTGTGGCTGCTTCTCAGCCTTCTCAGCCCTCCCACTATAAGAGATAATACCTCCTTACATGCTATCAACGAGGATATCTCTGACATCCACTCTTAGCTTATAATTGGCAGTTAATCACTATCAGTTTTTGTTATTTTTCCAGATCATCGAGTTTACCAATAGCCATCCAGTTCCATTGTTTTTACAGTTATTATTTCTCTCACATTTCTCAAATACATGATATATAGCACAACTTAATGAATTCTGTTCCACCAGTATATCATCCCAGTTCATCATTGCTTGAAAGTCTTAATTGCTTTGCTACCTAGTGCCAGGGGCTATCTGCTGCCCACCTACCACCAGTAATGGGGTACTTTTTGCCAGGTAGGTTTTGAATGATTCACTTCCAAATTCCCATCTCAGTGCTTGACACAGAAGGTTTCTCACTGTGACATTTACAATGGCTGGGGTAGTAAGTACTTCATTCCTAAAGACTGGGTGGTACATCTCAGTGTCTATCAAGTAATCTTAAACCCTTATTATAAATCAGAGCAAGCTGAACCAATTTCAGAAAGAGCCTATTTCAGGCAAAATTCTTCCTCTGGAAGGCTCTTGTGAAATAAACATACATCCTTGACTTCATTTCCTTAGAAAGGCAGAACTCTTTGGTAGTTTAACTTGCTCATAGGCAAGTTATCAATTAATGGTGCTTATTAGATGTCTACTATATGCTCAGTCACTATGCCTGCACCTTGCACTCTGAGATTTTGATGATTTTAATAAGCTTCCCAAGTTTTTCTTATACAGGTGGTCTCTAGCAACTGTTATAATACTTTCCATTAGAATATTTGTCAACACACGCAGGTAATATCTTTAGATATATGTTAACTGAACTTTTCCTTCAGTTGACCTCAGGATTCCAGCAAATGTACTCATAACATACTTCTCTTTAATATTTATTAATAAATTGTGTAATGTAAGTCTTCTCCTCTAAAGCACAATCTCCATAAACTCAGGGCCCAACTCTGCCTTCTATCTGGTTATATTCCTCAAGTCAGTATCATACTTTGCCCGAAGTGAGTGCTCAGGAAATGTCTGTTGAATTGACTTTAGATGATGGAGTAAGCAGAATAACGACCCCCTATACAAAGATGTCCATAGTCTCATCCCCTGGAATCTGGGTCTGCTCCTTATGAATTTGAATATGTTATGCTACCTGACAAGGGAGAATTAAGGTTGCAGGTGGAACTAAGTTTGCTAATCAGTTGACCTTAAAGGAAAAATCCCAGATTATCCAGGCCGATCTAATGGAATCACAAAGGTCCTTTAACATGAAAGTGGGAGGCAGAAGAGGTCAGAGTCAGAGAGAGATCTGAAGATGGAGGAAGGGGCCATGAACTGAAGAATGCAGGCAGCTTCTAGAAGGCAGAAAAAGCAAGAAGTGGATTCTCCTCTAGGGCTTCCAGTAGGGACCTCACACTAGACACCTTGAGTTTAGCCTAGTGAAACCCATTTCAGACTTCAGACCTCTAGAACTCTAACAGAATACATGTGTGTTGAGCCATTAAATTTATGGTAATTAATTAACAATGCCAGTAGAAAACTAACATAGATGGTAATAGAAATGTTAGGTCTTAGTAGCATTTATTGAACAACTACCTTCCAGACACTTTACCTCTATTCTTCCTTGTCATAAAAAACTATTATCCCATTTGGCAGATGAGACATCAGAGGCTCAGAATAGTCAAGGAATGACGGAGATTATACCACTGGCACGTGGTGGAGCTGGGTTGCAAACCTCTCAGATCGATACCCTTTCACGTACCCATGCTATTCAAAGTTTGGTGCCTGGATATTGTTACTGATTCATGTCAGAATAAGTATAGATATTGACACTGTGTGTTCAGAAACTTATTATAGTAATTCTTTTCTTTTAAAAAAATTTGTTTTTGAAATGTAATTTTATGTCTGTTGAATCTTATAATAAATAAATGGGGGCTCATTTTACACATCTTTTTAATTTCACTTTTTTTAGTAATTTATTCTTACTGTATTTTGTAAAAATACAGATTCATCATGAATTGGAAAGGGAAACAATGGTTCTCAATCCTAGACACTTTGAGAAGCACTGCACAGAAAACAACACTGAGATTTGGGGTTTTCAGGGTTCCTTGCCTCTGGTTTTACTAGTCCCCCAACAGTGGCAAGAGTGAGGAGCATGGCCCAGAGCTCAGGGCCCTTGTGGGAGGGGTTGTGGAGAAGGGGCAGCCTGGTCTTCAGAAGTGTTCTTTTACCCGAGGCTAATGTTCTCCCAGTTCTATCTCCCATTTGTACCCCAAAGCTTTGCCATTTCTACCTTCTTCCTCTCTTTTCAATAAAGATTTTCAAAATTTAACATTTCCTTCCCTTTCTTTGGTCAGTTTCTTATGAGAGTGCATGTCCCCCCATTTCTCCCTGCCTACATATATCACATGGCCTGCATTTTTATGAATCCAAGAATAAATGCATTTTTGGCTAACAGCTAAGAAGTATTTTTAGACTCATAGGGCTGTATTTTTGTCTTTTTCAGAGCATAATTTGAAACAGATGCCGTTGCATGCAGCCCTCTTTCATTCTGTACCCGGTTTCAGATGTCCTGCTGGCACACTTCACCCCTTAAGAAATATGTAACACTCTAATGAAAACCGATCTGATATGAAGCATATAAGTCTAGAGGGATGAGCCATCCAAAGAACAAGAAGCTGGGATCTTGCCTGTTTCTTCAAACTGCTTTGGGTCAGCTGCGTTTTGACCTTCGATTTGCCAGGGAAAGGGGCTTCTGCAGTCAAGATGTTTCGCAAGCAAATGAAGGAGAGAGGATGAAGGGTGGTCAAAATAGGAAAGATTTTCAAAAGCCCGAAGAGTCCCCTGGAGAAAGAGGAGAACATCCCCAAAGGAATCACGGCTGTTTTCCCTAGCCCTCGCAGTTCCATGATGGAACCAGACAACAGTCCAGGAGAGCTTGCATGATAGAAAGAGAAAGAACCCCACTAACCTATCCCATTCATGAAATCTTCCACTTGTCCATAGAACTGGAAGCAACCTCTGTCATCATCTAGTTCAACATCCTTATTCTATAGCTGCCCTCCAGAGCTATGTTTGGGTCTAACTTTGCTTTGTACCATTATCATCTGAGTAGACATCAAAAAGTTTCTTGAAAAAGTGAGTGAGCAAATGAATGAATGAAATCGAGGCTCAGAGAAGGTAAATTTTTTGTCCAAGATTAAAGAGTACAGAAATAAAACAGATGTATTTCTATACAGGCCAGGCTTGCTGGCAGTACCAATACAGAACTCCCAGAATGCTCCTGGTGTGAATTGAGACTTGGGAACTGGTTTTCTCTGAGCTTGCTGAGGGTTAAACCTTCAAATATCTCAGTTGAGTTTAACTTGTTCTATAAGCAGGAATTCTATACATTTTAAATCAAGAAGTCCTGAATCCCAGTAGATGAAAAGTTTCATATGACCGAAAGGGCCGAGCCTGTGTGAGCATTATACATTATCTTATTTCACCCAAGAAAGTAAAAACTAGGTGGTGGAGGGCCGGCCATGGTGAAAATGTCCCAAGGCAGAGGGTTATTTCGACTCTGCTATGATGGGAGCTAGGCGGGCATATTTACTCTTTTCTAATAAAATAAAAAGTGAAGTTAAAGTCAATTTAAAACACTTGCGATCTTGCAATTTTCAGATGTAAGTCTCTATTAGAATCGAAATCAAGGAAATGTCGACAGCCTTCTGTGGTTAAAAATTCAAGTCTTCCTTTCTCTGAAAAATCTTTTGGGGTTTGGGGCTAACCCAAGTAATAATAAATGGAACATAATTGGAACGTTGGCCTGTCCATATCTGACTGGAAAAATGACCAGAGTGAAAAAGTGACTGTGAGTTTCGCCTCACAGATGGGCAGCTTGAACAATGAACAAAAGCTGTGATGTAGCACACAGAGCCAGCCACTGTCAGAGCACTCGATGGGGCAGGTGATGTGCCTTCTCAGAGCTTTGTTTTCATGTGAAAATGGTGATGACAATGCTTCCCTCACTGAATTGTTGTGACTAGGTCTTTTAACAGACATATCAATAGATATATTGATAATGGCTAAACTTTTTCTAGCATTTGCTATGGGCTCAGGCACCACGAGTTTTTTTAGTCTAACTTATTTCAGAAGCAACTTCGGACAAATTATTTGTCCTTTATTCTTTGTTTATTCTTACTTTATTGAGAACAAACCTCTGGAAATTATTAATTTTGTCTACCTCATAGAGTTGTTGTGAAGATTAAACAAGTTAATTTATAAGCATGTTTATTCAAGTATATGACCCATGTTAAGTCCTTAATGAATGTTGGCTATTAATGATCTATTATATTATACCGACTAGTAATAATTAATAATATAATATTGAGTTCCTATGAATACTATCTGCATGAGGAGAGGGAAAGAGGAGGAGATTGTAGTGACTATGGGGAGCTTCACAGAAGTGGGGACGTGTTGGTTAACATGCGCTCTCCCCACTTCTCCATTCTCCCTGCTCGTGCCCAGGGAGGCTGACCTATACAGGTTATACCAAGAGGCTCCCTCAACCTCTGGCTTCCTCAGTGCTCAGCTGATGTAGAGTCTGAACAAAGAAAGAGGGAGAGAGGAGAGTGAGGTCAAGGCATCTATTTCCCACCCTGTGCCCCCTCGTCCCTTCAGGCCTAAGGATGATAAGAGCTCCCCTTCTGTAACTAGCCCCAGGCACTGCACTGTCACTTGTGATTTCCCTGTAGTCTGCCCATACTTTGGAAAATAGTGCCTTCATTACATTCCTCTTGAACTGCCCAAGCGAGGCCTCTACAGTCTTCCTGGATCTTCCCTTGTATTCATTCTATTCCTATGCTAACATCTAATAGTGGTAACAAACAGTACTTCAGAGAAACGAATTCTATAATCTTCAAACTGGTCATCCTGAGTAGTTCCTTTTACCCATCTATACCCCTTCTACTCTCTTCCTATCTTATCTCACATGGGAGGAGAAAGTACTGCAGGATTGAAACTTAGTTCAGATTTTTCAAATGGGGCAGTGGAATGACAAGGTTTTGAGGGCTTTAGAGCATGGGTAAGAAGGTGTTGGATGATTTAGGCTAGGTAGTTTAAGAATGAGGCCAGGTCATTAAGCATCAGAGAAATGCAAATTAAAACCACAAGGAGATATCACCTCATACCTGTCAGAATGGCTATCATCAATAAATCAAAAAACAACAAGTGTTGGTGAGGATGCAGAGAAAAGGGAACCCTCATATAGTGTTGGTGGGATTGCAAATTAGTACAGCTGCTATGGAAAACAGTATGGATGTTTCTCAAAAAATTAAAAATGGATATACCTTTTGACCCAGCAATTGCACTTCTAGGTATTTATCCAAAGAAAATCCAAACAATAATTCATAGAGATCTATGCACTGCAATATTCATGGCAGCACAATTTACAACAGCCAAGATATGGAAGCAACATAAATGCCTATCAACAGATGATTGGATAAAGAAATTATGGTTCATATACACAATGGAATATTACTCAGCCATTAAAAAGATGAAATCCTACCATTTGCAACCACATGGATGGACCTAGAGGTTATTATGCTGAGTGAAATAAATCAGAGAAAGATAAATACCATATGATTTCACTTATATGCAGAATCTAAGGAACAAAAAAAAAACTAATCAAAAACAGACTCACAAATATAGTGGACAATTTGGTGACAGACAGAAGGGAGGGGGTTGAGGGCCTGGGAGAATGGGTGACGGGTTAAAGAAGTACAAATTAGTAGTTGATAGTTGGTCACGGGGATGGGGAGCATGGCGGAGAGAATACAGTTAGCGTTAATATGATGGCTGGGTGGAGGGCCGGGGGAAGGAGGGAGCAATTGGGGGATTGTTTTATGAACTATATAGATGTCTAACCAATGTACTGTATACTTGAAACTAATTTAAATAAATTTTTTTTTTTTAAATGAGGCCAAGAAGGTGCTAACAGACTGGAAGAACATCAAAGAAATCAAAGGACTAGTGATCTGTACGAGGCTGAAGATCAAGTGTGGCAGCAGTGAAGAGAAGAGACAGCTGAATGTATAAGAAGTTCAGTCCAAGGATGAGCTAGTGGGTTAAGATTTCAGAGGTGGAAAAGTTCCAAGTGATGATAAGAGTCAGAGTGTGTGGGTGGGATCAGGTGGGTTAAGTGGAGAGGAGGTGATGGCCACTGTATCTGAGGAGGTCAGGAACTGAAAGGCAAGGTGAAGAATGGGTTGTCGACGTGGTCGCTGACATCACCAAAGATGAAGGCACAAGCCGGTGCTGAAAGGACAATGAGGTGGGTGCTGCAGATCTCAGAGAAACCAGGGAGTGAACCCAGGAGGGTGGTAGGCGACAGCAGTAGGAGGGAGAGGTATAAGGCACGCGTCTGAAAGGAGGAATCACTCAAGGGAAGTTGTTCGCTTTGTGAATGTCAACTCCTTCTCTAGCCCCTAACATTTAGAGGAGAATAAACAACATCCTGTATCATTTGACTCAGAGCAGAACAAATGGCACACTCATCTGGGGCAAAATATTTTAAGATAGTTGGAACCTAGAATTAGAGATGAAGGACTATCACTTGGAGAGGAAAGAGACCATGGCAAACAAATGTTTATTTGAATATTGACTTGAATCTCTAAAGATCTTCAAAATGTCTACCCTCACTTTCACCTTCCCAATAGAAATGTTTCATGCCCATTTTTTGAGTATTTGTGTAATATGTTCACCTTCCTTTAAATACTGTATATTACAAGACTTTCCTGGTTTAACAATGATGATTCAGTTCTTTAACAAGTAAATGAGTCGTGTAAAGTTACACAACCCATTCCTCAGAGTTTCTTTGAAAAACGAGAAGATGCCAGCAAAAGTAAGATCAAGGATATGAGACTAGTTTCCATTTAATTTACTATAACATATAGTATGCCATTTCATTTTGGTCCTTTAACTGAAGAACCGATTTTTTAATTTTATAAAGATTGAAAATAAGAAGAACATTTAAGCAATACAAACAAATTTCTTGAGGCCAGCATAATTCTTCTTGCTTACCCTTTTAAGACTCATCCCACTATTGGTCTCCTGCTGATGAACTTTGCTTCTAACAGAGAAGCCCAAAGTCACTTTCTTAGAGCAGACCAGAAGACAGAAGTATCAGCCTTGCACGTAGGGAGGATGAGGTCCTTGTTCAGGTTGTATGGCAGCACAGCTATTTCCCCTATTATTCACTTTCTCTTTTTTTCCATTCCCCCTGGATTTTTGTCTGTGACCAGCCAAATGAAGACAACATTTCACAGCCTTGCTTGAAGCCCTGTAACTAAATTTCAGCCCGTGTGATGTGAGAAGTGGTGTGTGCAAGCTTTGGGAAGTGTCGTCAAAGGGACAACACTTATCTTTTCCTCGTTGTCTTCTTACTGGCAGATGCACAACTGAAACTCACGCATCCATCTCTGTTGCTATGAGACGGAAGCTGTGCCAAAGATGGAAGATCAAGAAGATAGAAGGAGCCTGGGTTCCTGATGACCACGAAGCTGCCCCATCAACTTTGTACCACTCGCTTGCTGGACTGGTTTAAGCCATTGCTATTTTAGAGTTTTTGTTCTCTCAGCTAAATCTAAGCCTAACTAAAACAAGGTATGATGCCCAAGTTCCACTAGTTTCCTCTCTAACTAGTTCTAGAAGCCCCCGGGGAGGACATCATAATGTGTTTGGAGCTCATCTTTCGTCTCCCTCATGTCATTTTTGTTTTCCTTCTTCTCTAGACATTCGTACTTCTATCTCTATCAAGTTACTTCTTCATGATAGTATCACTAGTATTTGATGCTGTTAATGAACAAGGTTCACTGTTCAGGCTGCTATTAGTTCCACGGAGTTCCATTTGATTGATAAGTGCACAGAGATTAGCATCTGCCACACACCAGCTGTATCATGTGGGAGCATTGCCTAACCTCTTGCCGTTATCTGTAAAATGAGAAAAATAGTATCCACCTCATGGGGTCATTGTGATGACTGAAAAAATAATGATAATCAAAGACAATGTTTAATTTGCTCTCTCCATGGGCCAGGATCTGTGTACACATATTCTGTATCAAACATTTAATAAATGCTAAAACAATGCTCCATGATCCTGCCTGCACTGTGCTACCTGTAGGAGTGAGGATGGTGCTGCCCAGGACTAGCTAATGCTGCCCACATGATGCTAAAAGCATCTGAGCCCTGGGGCTTTTTTCCATAGGACACAGGACTGAGTTCACAGGACTTCAGTCTAACTGGATGACCTGAGTGGTAAAAACTTTTCTGTGCTCAAAATAGTTTCTCATCTACCCTTGACCCTGATATATTGTCCTTAAGCCAAATAACATGAGTCACACTCCCAAGTGTGCTTGTCCCTCATGCAAAGGGAAGAGGGAAGAAGATATACCACGTGGTCTCTGTGATCCTGTCCGCAACTCCCGGATATGTCTAGTCATGTCTGAATTTCAGGGCGAACAGTCTCCAGCTGAAACCTATTCACCCACGCCTCCTCCTCACCCCACTCCTGTGTGCACCACTTCCAAGAAAATATATTAGGATTCTGATATATCTTGACATTTTACTATGGTACAGTTGTCATCTTTTGGGGACAAAGGGTCTCTGAACCCAGGAGCTTCTTTCTCTCCAACATGTGAACAGGACTGTCTTTTTGCTGCCCACATTGCCGTCAGTATTGCCCTCCTCTTCCTAAGCTCTGCGTACACACATCACCTCCGTTTTTCTCACCCACTGTAGCTCTAGGGTATCTGAGCTTTACCCACTTTTGTCAGCTGTGCTCATGATTGAATATTGTACCCACAGGTGTGCGGGTGGCAGGGGCAGGAGAGGAGAGGGAGATGGGAGCCTGAGCCAGACGTGGAGGATCCTTCACATCAGGCAGTCCCTTCTAGCTTTTAACATAGACTCTATTTTCCTTTGCGTAGTCATCAATGTGGAAACGTGCTCTAATTTATCAAAAGTTAACTCATTATCTTTTTTTCCTTTGTTAATAATTGCTCCTGTCCATACACACTTCCCCCAGTGCTGGTTCCTCTTCTTGTCGGCTCCGGTTTCCATTTCTGGCACTGCCATCCTCCCAGGACCCAGATTTAACGTCTCTGTGCTGTCTAGTGGCTGCAGATGGGTGCCATTAGAATGGTGGCTGTGTGAACAGTGGCTCCAGAATTGGGTAATGCCCAGCCTGCTCGGTGGCGCACAAACCCTGCCCAGGCTTGCTACCTTGCAGTCAGTGTTTATCGTCTCTCCTCATCCACTTAGTCCCAGGTTCTGTCTACCTTGCCAATACTGTCCATTTCCACTGCCATCATCTCAATCCAGCCTCTGTCATTCCCGTTTAGTTTTCTCACTGGTATTCCTTCCACCAGTTTCCACCAAGTACATCCTACAAGTCAGTGCCAAATTAGTCTTCCCAAAGCCAGATGGGTTGTGTCACTTCCATGAAAAGCCATCACATCAAATGTCCTGGTCTGGCATCCAGGTCCTCTGAATGCTATATCCATTCCCATCTACATCACCTTCACTTATACCTTGCTTCAGCCAAAGTGAACTGTTTACTATTCTCCAGGCAATAAATAGCATTCCCTGATTTCGGGGCTCTCTGCCTTACTTAGGCCCTTTTCCTAAGAAACTTCTATTAAACTAACATTGCAGTGACCTTTGCTGTGTATTTTCTGTGACATTCTAAGAATGTCAAATGATGGCCTGTTGGCACTGATTGGGTCAAGCATTTAAATCCCCTTCGTAGGATTTGAGTCTTTCCAGATTCTCCCTAATCTGGATTGTCCCCAACTATCTGGTATCTCTCTCTTCTCTAAAATCTCTTAGCCTTTTGTTAAAATTTCTCTTAACCTATTTAAACTCGAGGCATTTGTATTCACATCTTAAATATGCCTTCAAGTAGTTAATAATTCAGTAAAGGAAATATGTCTTTGCATGTCTAATAAAGTCTCATATATACCTTTGTCCCTGTGGTAGATATGGCGGAATGAGGGAAAGAGGGAGGAGGGAGGGAAGGAGGGAGAGAGGAAGAAGGAAGAAGGAAGGAAGGAAGGAAGGAAGGAAGGAAGGAAGGAAGGAAGGAAGGAAAGAAGGAAGGAAAGAACGAAGGAAAGAAGGGAGGAAGGCAGGCAGTCAAGAAGGAAGGAAGGGCTAGTTTTCTAAATATAAATGACTTCTAAAACCCACTCCTCTGATTTAGAGATAGGTGTTTTCAAATCCAAGATTGATACTGTTTCTTCTCATTAGTGCCGCAAGGAAATTCTTGAGGTTAGGCTAGATTGCAAAACACTGAAGGGAAAACCAGAAACTGAAAGAACTAAAAAGAATTCTGCACCTAGTTCTGATGGGGCGAGCGGGGAGGGGGGTTGTGTTTCACGTCTTTTAAGACTTCCACTCTCCCCAAACCTCCCTTTATATACCCACCCCCAGAAACTCTCTGAACCCTCTCCTGTTAGGGGTTTTTATGGTGCCTTCATTACAGAGGCACTGTAGATTAAATCATTGGCCACGGACAAGTGAACTGGAGGTCAGGGAGGTGAGACTGAAAGTTCTAACCTTCCAATCACACAATTGGCTTCTCTGGTGACCAGCACCCGGCTCCTGAGGTGCTCTCCAAATGTCAGCTCATTACCATAACCAAAGGTACCTTTATCACTCTCATCACAGAAAATTCCAAGGGTTTTAGGAGCTCTGCTCCAGAAAGGGGACTAAGACTAAAGAGACATTTCTTACTGGAAATCACAGCATCACAAGAACCACTCCTTTTACTTTAGGAAGAATCAAAGAAAAATAAGTGAAGAACAACATCAAAAGACTAAGGACTGCTGACCTCTGCAATGTGGGCCTCTGAGATCAGGGAACACCAGCCAAAGTGTGGGAAGGAAGGCTGGGACACACAGGGTCATTTGGGGTAGTCAGGAGGAAGGGAACTAAAGACAGACTTAATTTTGTCAAGAAGGAAATGAAGGTGTGTGTGTGGTATATAGTGTGCATCTATATGTGTGTGTGCATACGTGTGTGTAGGTTTATGCGTGAATACATGTGCATGCATACAGTACAGTGTATATATTCCTTCCCTCTCTGTCTTCCCCCTGGGGAAGGGGAATGACAGCTTCTATTAAACTAACATTGCAGTGACCTTTTACTGTGTATTTTCTGAGACAATCTTTATTTCAACTATTTTGGATGAAAACATATTTTCTGAATTGGTCAACAGGATATGTGGTCTCAATGCTTAATGTCATGTGTCATTAAGATATTTCATCATCTGCTCAGTTTTCTCTAAAACACTTATTAGTCCCCACCTCCATCCTCCATAATTGCTCATTTAAAGTTTATCAAAAAACGTATTTTTCCCCTTTTAAAAATATATTTCTTAAGCTTCTTTCATGCATTCAGCTTTGGTTCCGGCAGCACTGTTATTTTTTCTCTCTTTGACAGAGATATTATAAAATGATAAGGAAAAAAAAAGGTAGGATTAGGGATGGGGAGGATGGGAGGCCAAAGAGGAAGGGAAAGGTGGATTATTCCTCAAAGCTATGTAGATATTTTTGCTTTGCCACTCTTGGATGTGGTGCTTAACTAAAAAGCCATCTCTAGCTTTGTAGGGCTGGTCCTCAGCATATAAAACAATTAGATGATTGTTCTTCCCAGATAATTTGTAACCATAAAATAACAGGCTTTAGCATTGTCTCCATTCCTTTGCTACTCAAAGTGCAGGCCAAGGGCTGGCTGCCTTAGCAACAACTGGGAGCTTGTCAGAAATGCAGAATCCCAGACTCTGACCCATCCCCGCCCCAACCCGCTCCCTCCCCCCCCCGCCCGCCCCCTCCCCCACCCCCACCCCCGGCCTGGAAAGAATCTGCATATCAACAAGATTCCCAGGTGATCATGTGCACAGTATTGAGAAGCACTTCACGGTTATGGAAACTGAGGCCCAGAAAGAATGAGGAATGTGACCTAGATGTCTTCTTTTGTGGTAGGCATGTAAAGATAACTTCATTTCTGTGTAATTGAACCTGGCTTTTGAGCTCAGACTTCTGCTCTGTAGAAGAAGTCTTATTCTCGCTCAGTCCAGGTAACTTGGCAGTTCTGGATTCTCTCAGTCTTGCTTGGGTAAACAATTAACTCAAGATTGTCCCTCACACTTTTCTCTTGCCTTTCTATGTAGGTGTGGCCAAGTTCCTAGGGATCTTGTCTTCGATTCTGGAATCAGAAGGTCAGGGCAGTGCTGCCATGAACAATGTGCCATTTGATTGTCATGAGGTGCCAAGATCCAGGGACAAGTGAGGCTGAAATTCTTTTCTTCTGCTCACTTCAAAGTTATAGCCCTTTGTGGGGTGGCTTCAGCATGGAAGAAGAGGTGTCTTAAATTAATTCACAAAAAGGCTCCTGGACAGGGCAGCCTAGCAGAGGCTCTGGGTAAGAGCTGTTTGGTCCCTAGCAGTCCTCAGTAGAGACCTGAATGAACAGAAAGAAACCTAACCTCCAAGTGTGTCAGCTGAACAGTCTTGCAAGGACTTACAGACCCATCAGAGAAGCTGTGATGGCTCTGCCAAATTCAACCTGAGAGTATTTTTATAATCTTAGGGCGAGAGAACTTACAGATATGAAATAATGCAAGTTCCTCTCTAGATTTTGCATTTCTTTGCTTCTTAAGATACACAGATGTATTTTTCCAGGGACCTTAATCAAGTGAAAAACAGTGTAAATTTCAATCTCTTTGAGCAGACATAAGAATTAGAAAATTTAAAACTTGAACTTAGGAGGTAGATGTCATATCCTTAAATTTACGATGTCCATTATGTAGCAACTACAAATAGGGTTAAATACATCCCTCCAGCGTTTCATGCCACTGGCCAGATCATCTGGGTCCTGGCCATGTGGGCCCTGGTTTGGTCTAATGCAACCACAAGCAAGCAGAGAAGGTACATCTAAATAGTGTGTAGGGCACTCTAGCAGTTCCCTTAGTGAAACTGGGAAGATTTGGAATTACACATAAAAATTTTTAAAGACTTCAAGCAATAATTGATATTTTATATTAAGATGCATGAAAATATTTTATATCCCATGCACTTATACTATTTAAGAGAACTGGACCTATTAGAATAAAAGGCCAGCCTTATAACTTTAATCTGAAATGTATAATTGAATAATTGATTTTAACTTGTTATTTTTAGGCAAAAATCATACAGTTTTATATAGTACTAGAATAATTAAGACAATTTAGGTTCACTATACCTAAATTTAAATAATTTTTACAACAGTAATAACTTTCTCTTGGGAAGTTAGAAGATTAAAGTGGAAATAAAGTGGAGAGCCCCTTAAGTGGAAATAAACGTATTAAAATGTAAATGTCATTAGAAGTATTTGAATGTGTTTAACTTTGCACGTGGAATCAAATATTTAGCAAATATCTCCTAAAAAGCATGTGCCCAAATAATATTTGCAAGACTAGCAAACTTTGTTCACAAACCACCTTAAAAGCTAAAGGTAAAATCAAGTTTTAACATTTCTAACCTTAATAAATCAGATACTAATTTAAAAATAATAAAGCAAACCTCAGAGTAGTGTCATTCCTGCAAAACCATAGTTAGGGCACCGCAAACTCAGAATTGTCAGTGAGCTGGCCTCCTTTGCAGAGATCCTTGGTTCTATCAGGGGAAGAGCCCAGGAGACACATCCTGGGAAAGCTGTGGGTGCTTTCTGCAGCCACGTGGGGTTGGTGGGAGTTCCTGTGGCTGCCCTTGGCCCATGTCCTTGGACAGCTCATTCAGATTCTCTTGTTCTACCACTCAGGCACCGTGGTGGTATGAACTTCTCCAGGGGACCAGCATCTCCTAAACTACATCTGGGCAGCAAGGCCCAAGTCCCCTGGCATCCTCCTGTCCTGGGTTTCTTGCCCTCACTTTCACTGCCAGGGATTTACCTCAGGAAAGAAGAGGGTTCTCACCACCTTTCTCAGGGAGCCACACGCATAGCCCACTCTCTACCTCTCCTCCCCTCACTGGGAAGCTTCTCCTCCAGAAAGGTAAAGATCTGGCTCTTCGTCTAGTCTCTTTCAACCTATTATTCTATGCTTCACGCTCCTCTCTTTAGGTTCTGGGTAGTGCAGATTGTATTTTCCAAAACGTCCACAACAACATCTCTCATTTCTCACACTCACCTCCCATGTGATCTTCTTACGTCCTCATCAAGAGGTAGAGTCTAACTCTCTTCCTTTTGATTCCAGGTGAGTTAGTCATGTGCTTCGATAATAATAAGGTCTGGTGGAGGTGACACTGGATAACTTCTCAAAGCAAGTCATAGTAGGTGATGCAAATTCTGCCTTGATTTCTGGAGCACACACGTGCTTGAAGTTCTGAGCTGTTACGTGAGAAATCCGACAACCCTAAGGCCAGAAGCCAAGCACAGGTAATGTCAGTTTGTAGGTGGTCTGGTCTTCAGTTCTCCCCAACAGTATTAGTCTACTAGAGCTGCCACAACAAAGTACCACAGACCATGCAGCCTAAGAACAGGAAATTATTTTCTCACTGTTCTGGGGGTTAGAGATCAAGGTGTTGGCAGGATTGGTTTCTTCTGAGGGCTGTGAGGGAAGGATCTATTCTAGACCTTTCTCCTTGGCTTGCAGATGACTGTCTTCACCCTGAGTTGTTACTCTGCATTTGTTTGTGTTCAAAATTTCCTCTTCTAATAAGGACACCAGGCCTTTTAGATTAGGGCCCACCCTAGTGACTTTATTTTAACTTAATTAGCTCTGTAAAAACCCCATGTCCAAATATGGTCACATCCTGAGATACGAAGAGTTAGGACTGCAACGTGTAAACTTTGAGGACGACACAGTTCAGCCCGTAACAGGACCCATGAGCATAACAAAATTGTTATCACTTTATGCCATTAAGTTTGGGATGAACTGTTATTCAGCAATAATACCCAGAACCATGTTCTAAAGCTGTATCCACTCTTTTTCACTCAGTGGGTCAATAGGAAAACATATGTTGAAGATAAATTTAATTATTATCTTAAAAGAATGTCTGGCTACACATTCACCCATCGATATTCATGGAGCTTCTACCATTAGCCAGATACTGCTAAGTGGTCATCAAACATAAAAGGTCTCTGCTCCGGGAAGTCTACTATCCAAAGGGAAAGTAGACATTAATTAATTAATTAATTAATTACTAAATAGATATAAAGGTACTGAGTAGTGGTACATGGTGTTATGAGAGTCTGTAATAAGGATTTGACCCTGTCCAGTGGTCAGAGAAGACTCACACTGTGGTGGGAGGGAGCATGGTCCAAATGCAGGATGAAACAAGGCCTCCGTTAGCTGGAGCCCAGAGAGCTGGGACACCCTGCAGAAAAGGTGGGCAGGACTCAGACCATTGTATGAACTTGCGGACCATCCAAAGTAGCCATCCAATGAAAGATAGAGTGGAGAAGAGAAGAAGGGGTGGTGGTAGCAAAATCAGGGTACATTCCATGCATTCTAAGTCACTTTGGTAAAACATGGAGGATGGATTGGAGAAAGCGGAATGGGCAAATCAATTTAGAGGCTTTACTCAAGATGACACGTGAAATAATCAAGATGAGATATGATGTCTTTTCCTTTGGGGTTATGGTAATGATGGAAAAAGATGGGCAAATAAAAAAAAAATATGTATCTAGAAGGCGAAGTCAGTAGGTGATGGGTTGGAGATAGAGAAGAGCTAGGAGGAAAACCAGGAGAAAGTTGGGTCATGGAAGCCAAGGAAGGAAGATGCCCTGAGAGGACAGGTGTGGCCAACACCTCTGATGCTCCTGAGATAGAAGCTGTGGACTATGTGGGTCTGAGCGATACGAGCCATAAATGATGAGAGAGAGAGAGAGAGAAGAGAAGAGAAGAGAAGAATGTGACTTCAGATTGGAATGAGTCGAAGAGTGAGTGATAGTGGAGAAAGGCAGACCTGAATTCAGACGATTCTAGAAGAAACAGAGATTTGAAAATAGAGAAGGGAGCCTCTGCGACTCAGGGCAGAGTCCCGACCAGATACCAGCACTTCACCTTCCGTCACTCCATGCAGAATCTGTTTCAAGTTAGAACACCAGCCAGGAGGACTCAGGAGGAGGACTCATTCCTCTGAGTTAGAAAACAAAAGCAGTAAAAGCAAATGCTAAAATGTTGCCCAGAGGAGAAAGGAAACAAGGACAAGGGGACCTCTAAGATCTGGACATTTATTTACTCACTCATTCAGTCATTCAATAAATGGCAGGCAGAGAGTATCTAATTGCATCCTTGAACAAGTAATAGTAATAACAGTACTTGCTGAGCATGCCATGAGCCGGGCTCTGTTCTGAGTGCTGTACACATAACACTCATCTGATCTTCACGACAACCCTGTAAGGTGAGCGTTCTCATTAACCCACTTTATAGATGAGAAGCTTTAGGCGCAGAGAGGGTAAATAACTTGCCCAAGGTCCCACATCAAGTAAGTAGTGAAGCTGAGATGCAAACCCCATTAACATAATCCTGCGAAGAAGCATTGAAGGACAGGTACTATCCCTTCACTTGCTCAGCAAGCACTTAAGAAGCACCTACTGTCTCTAAGTGCTGGGGGTATAAGGATGAATCAAACTCAGTCCCCGCCCTCCTATGGCTTACACTTTCCTGGGAGAAACTGATGCCTACATAGGGACCAAAAATCGGTGTGATAAACGTTACAGTGGGGAAGAGCATGGTGTGTGGAATGCCAGACCTGCTCTCAGAGATCAAGGAAGGCTTTTCCAGGGAAGAGATGGATAATAAACAGAAGTCCGAAGCAGGCGGGCAGCTGTCTTACAAGGTAGAGGTAAAGGGAGAGAAATAAAAGCCATGTCCAGGCTAACAGAGAAGCTTGCTTGGGCCGGGTGGGGCTGGAGCAGGAGAAGAAGACGTAAGAGTCTGGAACTCAGATTCTCTTTTAGGAGATTAGGTATCTGAAGTTCCAACCCAGCTAATAGTTAGGAGGCCGCTGAGGATGACCTGATGATCAGGTGGAGCAGTGGTGGCACAGAGGAAGTGAGTGACAGACCTTGACCTGCTGCTCCACAGTGTCAAAGATCCTCTCCTTGGTCAAACTCTAGGCGGAAGCCTCTCAGCCCTCTTCTCAGCTAGGCTTCACCCTTGGCCTCTAAAAACTTAAACAGACACTAACATAATTTCTATCAGCTTGACAACTCAACCCTAGGATGACACTAGACCCCCTACCTGCTTGAGAAAACTCAAGGCTGTCAAAAAAATTAATCATTTGTTGCAGCCAGTATCTGAAGATAGGCCCCTGACCACCTTTTGTTTAGATCATTCACTAAAAAAGGGATGGCAACAGTGAATCTTTCCTCTGTCCCTTTGAGGTGTACATGTATCTCCTACGACTCAGGAGTGTCTTTCTCAAGGACCTGAAAGCCATTTTTTTGAAATGTAATCATCAGAACACATAGGGCCTCTGTCTCCCAGCCTCTGTGAGAAGACAGAATCTGATCTTTGATAATTGCCAGCTAATGGCCACAGCCGGCCTAATCGCATTTACGCTGACCGACCCTTTGTGATTTTTTACCTCCCTGATTCTACTGAGTCCCCAACTCACTCACTCCCTGCCCCCTCATTTTCCTATTAAAACATCCAATCAGCTCTGTACATATCAAAGTTGAGTTCAGTTCACACTGGACTTTTTTCCATATTCTAATAGTTCTTAAATTAAATCTGTCCTTATCACCTTAACTAGTGCCTAGCTTTGCTTATCTTTGACGACAGTTCAGCTCAGAACCAGGTGAGAATCCATCAAACTACTGAGCAGAATTATTTTAGCTTGTGTACAGCCACACACAGTATAAGTACCTGTTCACACAAACCTGTGGATCTGATGCACCGCGGCCTGCTCACACTGGGCCATTCACAAAGCTCTTTCAACCTCCTTGGCCCGACACGACCAGTTAAACCTCTCTACAGAACAAGAAACCGCTGACTCACTGAAAACAGAGAGCGTTTATAAACAGGAAGCTGAGTGTGTGACCACAGATATTCAGCATCTGATAGCAATTGCTGAATGAGGCAAAAAAAAAAAAAAAAGTTTGAATTAAAAAAAAAAAATCTCTGCCACTAAATTAGAACTCTCTAGCTCATGGAAATACAATCCCACTATTGATCTTTTATTAAATACTTAAATAAGGAGAGTTCTTATTCGGTCAGACCAAGTCGGTGTCAGGCAGGCTGCAAATATTGAGTAAATCCCTCTGAATGGGTGGTATTTTCTTTTTCCTTTCTCTTCCATCCCCAAGCAGAGCAAAAAGCCTCCTTGGTAAGGATTTCATGGCCATACAGAAGAGACTTGTTTTCCTGTTGAGTTCTGACAGCCCACCTGCTCCGCGCAGGGGCCCTGTGCTGTTTTAAGTACAGTCTCCACCAGGAGAAATGCACAAACGCTAGCAACTTCAAATCTGGCCATGCAGTGACACCTACGAAACACTGAAGTGGATATGGAGAGTTGCCAGGACCACGCACAGCAGAGTGTGTCTCAGGACTGGAGCTTTCCCCACCTTGAGCAGCAAGGGAGCCACTCGTTTTCCTTGGCTCTTCGTTGTTGTGATGGGAGTTGGTGTCAAGCAAACTGACCCAAGAAGGTTGAATGCAGTGGCCAAGGAAGAAAAACAAGTGATTATCTCTAAAAAGTCTTCTTGGAATTGGCACCATTGCTGAGTTGGTCATCAGGCCAAAGTTACCCAAGAGATGTTTGGAATCTCTCCACTTCCCACCTGTGAAATCAGGTTGTGGATGACAGCACAGTGCCTGGAACACGTGAAGTTCTTGATAGGGAGTAGCTAAGTGCTTTATGGGCATAGTTTTGTTGAATCTGTGCAACAATCTCAAGAGATAAGTACTGGCAACCTTGTTGTTTAAATTATTAATAATGTGTTCAGTAAACCAATGAGTGGCCGATTCAGGATTATGGCCCAGGTAGGTCTGATTTCAGAGCACAACCATTTGCGTAACTTATTGCAAAAGTTTTAGATGTCATTTTCATATGTCACGAAATAGTACACTTCTTTGAATATATTTTCAACCATTAAAAAATATAAAAACAATTCTTAGAGTCACGTGTCCCTGACTTTATATTTGTACTGTAATTAGAAGTCCTGATCTTCAAATATTACCTACAAAGAAAATCTCATTAATTAGTTCTTCAGCTTCCCACAGAGCAGCAGATAGCACTTGTTTTTCTATTATTTATAGAGAAAATGCTGTGTTGAGATTCGCAAGTAGCAGTGATTGTGATCAAGTGCCTTGGACAACATATTAATGTTAACAGTAGTAAAAACTAACTTTTATAGAATATTTATTATCTGTTAAACAGTATGTATTAATAGGTCTATTTTACAGACAAGGACTCTTGAGGCTCAGAAAAAGTATTCTGGATTTCAGTGCAAGCAGGCTTATTCCAGAGCCCCTGCTCTCAACCGTCATGCTACACTGTGAAAGAGCTATGCCTACAATACTGGGATTTATTTATATAAAGAGCAGCCTGCTACTTCTGTCCCTTTAAAGCCTGAAAAAGGAATTCCTTGAGCAATGACAATTAGTACCAACTAATATTGGAGTTTCCAGAAGCAGACCCCGACACAGGTCCCTATACAAATGATTATAAAGAAAGTACTCCCCAGGGGAGAACAGTAAGATGTATGGGAAATGAGACGGGAAGGAGAAGTGAGCCAAGCAAAGGTGCAACGCCAATGGATGTCCTGAGAAGGGAGCCTCCCCAGAGCTAGTACAGGACTGCTACGGGTCACGTGCAGGTGGAGTACCCAAGGGGCTGCGCCATCTACTTATTATCAGGATTTAGTTCTGCCAAGTCTCAGCAAATTTCATCTTGCAGAAACAACATAGAAGTGTCTCTCTCCTGTCCACAAAGCCTAAAGCTAAGCTATAATACCATGGGACTACATGGTGTTATAGCAGGGGTTGGCAAAACATGCCCTCCACCAAAGCTGGCCTGCTGCCTATTTTTGTCAGTCTGCAATCTAAGAATTGTTTTTATATTTTTTAATGGTTGAAAATATATTCAAAGAAGTGTACTATTTTGTGACATATGAAAATGAAAATTATAAGAGATTCAGTTTCAGTGTCCATAAATAAGGCTTTATTGGAACATATATTGGAACTCATTCGTTATATATTATCTATGGCTCTTTCTACTCTAACATGGCATTATTGACTAGTTGCGACAGAGACCATATAACCCGCAAAGCTGGTAATATTTACCATGTGGCCTCTCACAGAAAAAGTTTACTGATCTCTGTTCTACAGGGTCAGGAAACCAAGATTCTTCTATTTTGTTGCTCTGCCATCTTTAACATGGTATCACCTCATGCGCTGAGATGGCTACTTAAGCTCCAGCCACTATGTCTGCATTCCAGCCAGTGCAAAAGAGAACAAAGAGTTCACTTTCTCCCTTTAAGAGAACTTCCGAGAATTACATTCTTCATTTCTGCTTTATCTGGTCAAAAGTTAGTCTCCTCACCACGCCTAGCTGTTAAAACCTTATTCCAAGAGGCTATGAGCCCAGCAAAAAAAGTGAGATTCCATTATTAAGGAAAACGTAAGAGGACAATTGGCAGTTCTGCTTCATCTTAAGACAGTTTGAAACAAGGGAATTTGAAAGAACGGTATATAATTATACAAGGCACAAGGAAAACCAAATCGTTCTAACTTTTTACATTCAAATGATATTTCTCCTCTCCATTCCAATATTCATTTCCCTTAGTTCTTAACATACCATAGCAAATTAGTTCAGCATCTATTTTCCTTTCTTCTAGCTAGCTCTTTGCTTCTGCCAAAAAGAATATATTCTTCTCAGAAACTGTCTTTAATTTTTGTAAAAGTAATATATCCTTGGGAAAGAAAATGTAAGGATCCTTTGGAAAAATGACTGAATGCAAGTCCAGGACAGAAGCTCTACAAGATGAACCTGCAACAACATCTTTTCATACCAAGATGCAAGGAAGTTATCAAAGACCTCTGGGGCACAACAACAGGATCCAGGAGCCACCTTGAAGGATTCCCATTAACAAGAGAGGGAATAATTTTATCATCAATAAGAATATCTGAAATGGACCAAAGCACATTAAATATGTTTAAATCTATGAATTTGTAGTAATAATAATAATAATAATAATATAATAATAAACACATTTGTCCTCTTCTCAGGTACCAAGGAAGCAACTTATTATTCTAAAAACTATAAAATAAAAGAATCAAGCATTTAATTTTCTTTTCCTGTATTAGTTGTTACTCAGGGAAACTAAATAGCTGATAAAGAAAAGAATTCTATAAATTCTCTTTATAGAATTATTTCAGCTAATGAACAAAAAAGAGTTACAGAATATTACCCTTTGCAAATCTCTAAGTAAATACTGAATTTAGGTTGTGTCCTCAGTAGCTAACATCATAAAAAGAGAGATAACCAGACATTATGTGTCTCTTGGTGGAAGCATACAACATTTCCATGAAGTATTGTTGCCAAAATTGGAACCTAAATCTGGTTAAGCCTCTCGACTTAGCCACTAACCAGGCTCAGGGAAAAGCTATGACATGACAAGATGATAAGAAGACTCTAGACAGAACCCCCAGGAACATTTCCATGGAATGAATGGGTAAAAGAAGGGGACATTTGAAGGGTAATAAGACTAAAACAGAGAAGTAGAAGGAAAATTCAGGAGTGCAGTGCCATGGAAGCCAAGAGAAGACAGTGTTTAAGGAAGAAGGAAGTAAACAATGTAAAATGTTGCAAAGCAGTTGGGGAAGACAAGAGTGAAGAGTGTCCAGCTGGAATTAGCAACAAGGTCAGTGATGGCTTTGATGAGAAAGTTACAGCAGAATAGTGGACATAGAAGTCAGTTACCAACAAGCTGGTTAGTGAGAGGGTGTGAAGCAGTTGAGAGAGACAGTGGAAGACTCCATCGAAATTTGGTAATGAAAATATGGAGACTGCATTAGTGTCTTAAGGCTGCCATAACAAAACCAACAAACAAACAACAACAACAACAACAACAAAAACCAGAAACTAAGTGGCTTAACAACAGAAATATCTTGTCTCGCAGTTCGGGAAGCTCAAAGGCTGAGATCAAGGTGTTTCTCCGTGGAACCTAGCACAGCTTGGTCACAGTGAGGACTGAGGGTTTGGCCCCTCTAGTATTGCAGTTTAGAAATAGTAGATCCAGGAAACAGGACTCTAGATAGGAAACCAGGCCAGGGTCCCCTGAGACAAGAAGCAGACAACAGCTTGCATGCTCTGAGGAAAGAAACACAGGAGGAGCCACTGCAGATGCCCATGAGCTGACTGTGCCGAAGAATTCGCAACACACTCCAGGAACTCACGGAAATGACTACGAGACCCAGTGGGGCAAACGGAGAAACCCCCTCTCCTGCTTCAGACACCAGTAATAAGTCCAAGTTGTCACCTGTGCTTCTGACAAACTGGCCATAGGTTGGAGGTTCCCATTAACCCCTTCCTTGGGCTTGGTTAATTTGCTAGAGAGGCTCACAGAACTCAGAGAAACATTTTACTTACTAGATCCCTGGTTTAATATAAAAGACCATAACTCAAGAATACTCAGATGGAAGAGACGCATAGGGCAAAATACGAGGAGCGGGCACAGAGACTCGATGACCTTTCCAAATGAGTCACTCCCCCAGCACCTATATGTGCTCGCCAACCCAGAAGCTCTCTGAATCCCGTCCTTTTGTTTTTTTGTGGAGGCTTCATTACATAAGCATGGCTTATTAAATAGATTGTTGGTCATTGGGGGATTGACTTAACCTCTACCCCTTCTCCCCAGAGGTCTGGTGGGGTGGAGCTGCAAATTTCAATCATCTAATTACAAGATTGGTTCTCCTGGCAACCAGGCCCCATCTTGAGTTGAGGTCCAAAAGCCCCCTCCTTAGCATAACAAAAGACACCTTTCAGCTCCCACCACTTAGGAAATTCCAAGGGTTTCAGGAGCTCTGTACCAGAAATGGGGACAAAGATCGAATATATACTTCTATTATAAATCACAATATCACAGTAGATTAATGAATAAATAAACTAGTTTATTCATACACTAAAATCTTATAGAAAGTTAAAATGAACAAACTACATCTACATATATTCACATGAATAAATCTCAAAACATAATAAGAACAGCAAGTTACCAGAGGAAATTTACCTTGTAATTTTTAATATTTATATAAATATTTAAAGCATGCAAAACAATAGTATATATAATTTGTGGATATATCTATGTAATATAATAAAAGTTTAAACGTACATACATGAAAAGAAATATACTAACTTCAGGGTAGTGGTTGCCTGTGGGAAAAGAGGGAAAGAATGGGAATGGGGTGCTCTGTCTGTGCTTAATGCTTTCTTTTTTAAAAAGAGATAAAATTGATTCTGAAGCAAATAAAGAAAAATAGTAACATGTTAATATGGAAGGTCAGTACATGAATATCTGCTGATAATATTTTCTTTCATGGCTGGATATTTGAAATGTCATCATTTAAAATTTAAAACAAACAAACAAAAAAAAAACAAGACAATATCCCTGCTTTTGTGCACAGGGAAAAATTTTTTCATTAATTGTTTTAAATTTATTCACAGTGTGTAAATACCAACACATCATAATACTAATTTTATTATAATATAGCATATCATATATCTCTTTTTATATGTATCTCTAATTATACTATTCTCAATACAGTCTTCTAAAATTCTTTTCTGGAAACAGCTGCAAATGCCTTATTTAACTGTAGACTTTGTATTTTCATCACTGGACTTCTATTTTTCTAAGTTACAGCAACAGCCACTGACAAGGCCAATTGACTGTTTCTTCATTTCAGTAAATGGCCAGCCCAAGGTGAGCTCCTGGGGAATCACAGACATAAAACTGAACAGTCACAAGGACCCTTGTCTGGAGACAGCACAACCACAGGCTGCAGGCTGTGAAGGAGGACCCCTGGTCTTTCTACATTTTTCTGAGCAAGAGAGCAAGGCTGAGAACAGCCCCAACAATGCTCCCAGCATTTCTAATTTTATCTCCAGTTTTGAAAGTACTTATTGTTTGACATAATAGCAAGAGGAGATGGAGAGATTCTAGTAATGGCCTGCAAGTTACAAATGAGCCTCTTTGTCTACATTGGTATGTGTGTTTGTATAATCTTTATGTGCTGCCTTGCCATCTAAAACTGGGAGGGCCTTGAGTGGCCTAACTGCATCCCCCTACTCACACTGCTCCCTCAGGTAAGGTCCTGCAGCCAAACAACCATCCTTCTCACAGGGACAAGGCACAGTGCCTGGTTATCCCTGAGTAGTGGGCTTTAGTTCATTGCCAGCCAGAAGAATTATTCAGATAAGCAAATCACACCCTTCTGTAGAGACCAGGAGTGAGTCTACCCTCTTGTTATTACAAAGCCTTCCCCTACAGCCTGTGCTTATTCACTCTGTTCCCCAGTATAACTCTTGTGCAGTTCTGGTGGTGCAGTATCTTCTTTCCCTGGACAAGAGACCTCCATCAATCTCATCTGTCCAGTGCTGGGTGTCATGTTTGGCCATCCCCATGATCCTAGGATAGAATCCCTTTTTCACCAATGAGGGGAAGAGCAAGCAATCAAAACTTTGATGGTTTTCACTTTTTCCCTCTTTAGACCAATCATTCCAACTCCACAAGATTTTCTATATATCCTTTATTTCTCACCAATTTACTCTGGTCAGAATGAGAGTGAAAAAATTGCATGCAAAATATGTTTCATGATCTATTTCTGGTTGGAAATTAAGAGCTTTCTTCTTTGAACATTCTACTAGTCATAGGGAAAATGATGGAGAGGATGGCTTTACAAAAGTTAAAAAAAACCTCAGAAGACAGGATTCCCTGAAGATAATTCACCTATAATGTTCAGAAACTGATAATGATCACCAGAAAAGTTTTAACACATGACATATAGTTACATAGAGTTACAATCCTTGGGGCAATTTATGCTTCAAAAGTGCTTTCATGTTTATTGAATTTATTCTTACATCATAGGTGAATCTGGATTGACAATTTCTTTACCAAAAAAATAGAGATAGTAATGAAACCTAAACAGGTTAAGTGATTTTCCCTCTAAGGATGCAAAGTTAGATGTATAGATTTTTGACTCAAAAAGATATTCTTATCCTTAACTCTAGTGTTTTTTTCTACTTCTCAATTTCTTTTAAATTTTATCTCTTTATATTTCAGTTCTTCATAAATTGATTATATTAGCAAATGTCTGAGGATTGGAGCTTAAAGAGGTTTTAGAGACTATCTCCAGTACAAAAGAAGGAAGATAAGCATATTGCAAATTTTTTAATGTTCTACCTAGTCCACTCCTATATGATTAATAACATTCTGAAACTACACTTTGTTCCATCTGATATGCTTAAAATATTTTCCACAATGAAGCTCTAATTTGCAAAGTGTTCATTAAACAAAAACTAGAAACTGAAAAGATTTTCTGGTTAAGAAAGATGGTAGACATTGTCCCTGCATTAAAAGTAGGATAATTAAAACAGAACGGATTTCAGAAGCTGCGTAGTCTAATTCAGCTGGCCAATGAGACTTCATCCTTGTCCATGAGTGCTGAAGGCAATATCTCTGGAACATATTCCATCAGGAACTCTTTCCCATGTGTCTTTTTGGGGGCACAAAAGAACACCAGTTGTCCCCTCCTAGAACTAGAATGATAATCCTTAACAATACTACACAACACTTCAATTTGGAACTTTTAGGAAATTATAATACTAGTTATTCATAGACTGTTGATGGTCCTCAGCTGCTCAATAGGACAAGCTTAGAGGATGAGAAGGAGGATCAACTTCCCCTGTCTTTGGTATTCTCCAATCTTTGGTCTGTATAATAAAGTCAAGTTTTCCATCTTCGAATTCCATGAAAACCTTGGCATCATGAATATTTGTATGAAAGTGATTATAATACAGTCTACAAGAGCTTACATTCTAATCACTAGAGTAAAAACAAGTAGATTTACCCTCCTACTTGAGATGAGTAAAAAAAGCCTGAACAAAATATGTGAAACAATAGTGCCCAAGACATTGGACATGAGGTAATAGAGGACAATGAGTACCAAGATGCAAGACAAATGAAATGAATTTCATGATCGTCTAGGAACTTTTTCTACTGCATGGGAATGTTTTCTAGACCACGGCACAGGGAGAGAGAAGCCAGGCAGAGTCTGTCTTGCTGAGTTGAGGAGACAGAGCTCAAAATACAGGGAAACCAAGACAACGAGAGTTTACAGAGTACCAGAAAGAAGGAAGCTGCACAGAGACATAACTCCAGATGGCTGAAGAGAGTTCCCCTTGAGCATTTGGTTAAGCATCCATCAGTGCATGCAAGTGAGAGAACTATGCAAGACAGTGGAAAGAATCACATGAAAG
This sequence comes from Pteropus medius, assembly GCF_902729225.1. Lineage (NCBI taxonomy): Eukaryota > Metazoa > Chordata > Mammalia > Chiroptera > Pteropodidae > Pteropus > Pteropus medius. The sequence goes on along the minus strand of NW_024344370.1, from coordinate 3,224,840 downwards.
AATTAGAGGAAATAGACCCTAGACTTCACCCAGGCCTGAGAAAAGTGACTATCCCCAATAGTCCTAGTGGAAAACCTCATAATTCTGGTAGAATTAGAGAACTGTGAAGAATATTGCATCACTAGTGGGGAAATATTTTTCCTATATTACAGATGAGGAAACTGAGACAGAATAAGTAATTGCCCAAATTTTATTTAAATTTTGGGCTGCTGAGTTATTTATTCAATTTTCTGCCCTCAATTTTAATTACAATTTGGAGATGATTCAGTTTTTCCAAACATTAAGTTACTTGATGAAGCAGATGATGCTTCTTATATATAACTCTTTTCTTCCATTTTTAGATGTGTGAAGTCTGAATATATTCGTAGGTGAATTTCTAGAAGTGCAGATTTTAGAGTCACAAAATTAGGAAGCACACATTGGTATAAAGTCTTGGTTCTAAATATTATAGGTATTTTAAGATTTTTTCTCACTATTCCATGTGATCAAACTTTCGAGTCTCATGTTGCTTTATGTTATAGACAGAATGTTTGTGTCCCGCTAAAATTCATATGTTGTAGCCATAATCGTCAATGTGTTTGGAGATGAGGTCTTTGGAATGTAATTAGGATTAGCTGAGGTGATGAGGGCAGGGCTCTGATCTAATGGAATTAGTGACCTTATAAGAAAAGAATACAAGAGAACTAACTCTCTCTCTATCCTCCCCCACACCCCCACCCTGGGAGGATACAGCAGGAAGGTTAAAGGAGGAAAGCTCTCACCAGAACCCAACCATGCTAGCACCTTTATCTCAGAATTTCAGCCTCTATACTGTGAGAAAATACATTTCTCAGAGGATATGTAAGCACTCAATCTATGCTATTTTGTTATAGCAGCCCAAGCTGACTAATACACTCTAACTAACAGACTTTTAAAATTCCTGAATTATAAATGATTCTACTCCCCAACTATCAAATGTAATCGTTAGAGAATTGTAATAGCATCTATAAAAATTTAATGTACCATATCGAACCTAAGTACTGTAAACAACATATAAAATTTTCCCTTCCCAAATGACCATGTTTATTGTCCTTCTCAAAGACTCTATTCTGAAAGATAATTTTTCCATTTCTCCACATCTGATTCCTAATGTAGGGTTTAATCATTGAGGTTCTCTTACAGCCAGGAGTTAGGAAAACTGCATTCTTAATCTTTGATCCTAAAAATCTGCTTTGGAAACAAGAATAACACCAATGTGTTTTATGAATTTCAACTTATGACTATGTGTTCTCTAGATTTACTTAGATTTTCAAATAGCTGTTGCCTGCCAGCTTTTTGTGATGGTAATAAAAGACATGCCCTAGGAAGCACTACTCTGTCCAAAAGGTGCTGGCACTGTTGGTTGCTGGTTGGGGGCGGGGGTGGGGGTGGGAAGGAGGAGGGAGGAGGATATGTGTTGTGCTCATTTGAATTTTAATTCCTGAAAGCTCTTCAAGTAAAAAGGTGCTGAGTTGCTGGAGAAGAAAGAATCTTTATCTTCACTCACTAACAGGCAGGTTCTGTGGCTTTTCCGTCAAACACTTTCAGAAGAAAAGTTGAGTTTCCTAATCATTATAGTAATAGTCTCATAAGTAATATAGACATGTCCAATACAGAGTTGGTGGTCATTTTGCATGTTGGTTTTCGGCAGAGAAAATTAATAATGGGAACCAAGACTGGAGATAGGAAATAGGCTGACCTAGAAAGAACTGTGAAATAGCTCTTATACCCTCTACGGTTCTGCTCCCAGCTCCCCAAGCAACCCCTCCTGCTCCCCAGGACTCCCAGGCCCATATAGTGACTGCTCACTAATGACCCATGGTCCTGATGACCTTGACTCTTAAAAACCAATTCGTTTTTGGTTCTAGCTCTTTAGAAAATTGATCTCTATCTCCATAATTACCCAATTGTCTTCATAGTTAACACATAAACTAGGAATTGCAAAATGGAAGTCAGAGAGAGGTTTGAGACCAATTGACATGTTTACTTTGACAACTGTATTATAACTAAACCTAATTATAATTTTATTTTAAAATACTTTTGCACCTATTATCTAATACTCAGCCTGTTTGGGGTATTAACAGCCAGGCCTCTGATGCAAATGGGATTTGTGACTGCTGAAGCTAATCTCTGCTGAGGTATAAAATAATAAATAAACTTTACTGAAATGTTTAAACCTTTGCAAAAGGCACCTAAGAAGAAATGCTAATTGGGAAGTACCCATAGCGTAATGCTAAGGAATATCAATCAGTGGGAGGATCTCAGAGCTGATGCAGGAGCATGGAAGAAGGAGTGGTCAGATAATATTCAAGTTTATTAATGCACTTTCACATGTAGCTGTTCGAATTTAGGTGGCTTTAAATGATCAATTCTAGAAATAAGAAAGAAGATAAAAGCTAGTAGTTTTGTTTTAAATTAAAAAAGCAATGAATTACTGCTTAAACATTAACGCACACCGAAGGGACTCATGGATGTTTTGTCTGAGTTCATCAGTATAAGAGGAAAAGTGAAAGGGTGGGCAGAGGACATGGTCTGCCTTGGCTTGGCAAGAAAAAGTGACCAGAAGAGCCAGACTCAGTGTTTGAAGAGTGTTTCATTCTACGAAGGTTTTTGGAGTGTTCAAAGACAGAAATACATCTTTTCCTCTTCCTTCCTCTTTATCATCTTTTTCTTTTTAAAATTGGTCTGTAGTTTGGAACAACTTACGCTTGTAAGAGCTATTAGAAACTGTTATGCAGAAAAAGAAACAGAACCCAGGCACATTGGTTAATATAAACGAGTTTCCTGCTGTATTTGCCTGCTTATGTATTGTTACTGCCTTCTCAGACCTATGGGCTCAGTGGGAAGAAAAGTTCTTCATTTTCCATTCCTTCTTTTGTCCCAGACAAAGATTTTGGAAAGAGGAGCCTTGGCAGGTGTCTGCTCTGCACACAAATGAGGCAGGTGACCCAGTAGAAGTTTGTGACAAATACTGCCCAGAAATGCCCTCATATTAAGTTATCATCAAAAACAAAACAAAAAGACCCTTAATTTAATTTTTTCTTTCATTAGACTGAAAGTCTGATCATCACAGAGAAGATGGCTTAAAGTAATAGAGTAGAAATGGAATTATTTTATAGCATGATTTAAGTTACTAATAAGCCAATTCCTACATCATGAAAGTCTGCAGAACATTGCCATCCTTTTGTTTGGGCTTTGGTCAGTTAGCATGCCCCAGTGGTCTTAAGAAGAACAAAAAAAGCACCAGATGTTAGAAATCAGAAGCAATAACATTTAGACATGAGGATGGATGGTGTGTACAGCAAAATGAAAATAGACTCAAGAGGCAGAGGACTTGGGCTCAAGTCCTGGCTCCATTTATTTCTTGCTTTCTTCCCTGTGGAGCTTGAGTAGGCCACTTGACTCTCGAAGACTGTTTCTTCATCTTTAAAAGCTAAACAATGATTGTGACTATTTCATTGGATTATAGTGACGATTTCACATTATATACTTTAAATTAAAAAAAATAAAGTTCTTCTGTTGTAATGTCAGAATGAATAATAGACACTAATATTTTTATAAGGCGTTAATCTCCTTATCTTTCTTTAAGATGTCTGCTTTAGATTGTCTGACCTGAATAATTATGTTTAACTTAATCTCCTTTTTAAAAGGAAAAAAGGTAAACAAGTCACGCAATTATTTAGGTTGTCTTTAGTTTAATGAGCTATATGATGCGGAAGACAACTGAACTAACTAGCTGCTTCCTGTCTTTGCTTTGCGTTAATTTCCAGGACATCTACTGTCAGAACCAAGGTGATTTTTTTGTAGAGTAATCCCATTCCTTTTAGCTTAAGAGAGACAGCTAGTTATTAAGCAACAGACACCTATGCCAACATTACAGCTGATAAAGAGCTTGATGGTAAATGAGATCATGGACTTCTCACCCTTTATTCATCTACTTTTTTAAGTCAACATCTCAGGATGTTCTAAGCCTCAAGCAGAGCTTGACTCTCTGGTAAGACCAAGTTATCTGGGTCCCAGAGACGAATTTTATTATTTAGGGGGACCCATTATAAAAGGTATGTGAGAAGCATGAACATTATTTGCAATCACATCTTTTAAAAGACTCACTTCCTTGAGTTTCATCATTTTCAAATTTGTTGGCATCTGTTATTTAAAATGAAAGTTTTCTAAACAGACTTGAAAATCAGATTTATGACAGAGAAAGGCTTTCTCAAATCCTTTATCTCCCATTTAACACATCAAGAACCACACCTAGTACACACTTCTCTACACTAAGGAATAAGCTCTAGGGTGAGATGAGTTTTCTGTCTGATGGTTAGCCCATGAGTCTTCTTTGCTGGGTAGAAGAAGAATTTGATGTGCAGGTTCTTTTTGGCTCCAGGAGACTGTAGGAGGAAGGGAGACAAAGGTGGAGAGGAAAACTGTCAGGCACATGGGTTTTTATTTACTTCCTGTTACGAATCTGTAAGAGGCCTCTATGCAATAGACCACATGCCAAAAAGGGACAGTGCCACTGAGTTAGGAGGACAGTGTTCAGATAGAGGATTTAGATAGCACTTCTTGGTCTTCCCTGTTTCCTGAACGGTATGAATACCAAAGAGAGAGACAGGGGGTCATCCTGGGGACATCATGGCCAAGGTGAGGAAATCTCATAGAAGGACAATCTGGGCTCGAGTTCTGGAAGGACACGACAGAGACTCAGAAAAGCCTGCTTTGCAAAAACTGAGGGAAGTTGAGTGCAGTGGCCATAGGACCTTCACTAAGCTGAGAGAGAATTCAGCAACAGCATACCACAGATCAGATTCTTCCATCACTGGGAAGATACCAGGTAGATCTGACACCCTTTGACTCAAGTGTTTTCCTCTTATATCCTAGATACCATCTTGGAGAAAGTCAAATGAGTATAAATAAGAGCAATTATCTCCAAAGACTAAATATTACCGAATGAGGCTGTTTAAACATGGCAGTAGGCAAAGGTTTAACTAGATTGAACATTTAGTTCTCTCCTTCTGTATACCTAGCCAACAAGCAGGGGAAGCATCTTGAGGAAGACCAGATCCAGAAGCACAGCTCTCTGCACATCTAAGCTGTCATGTGAGCACATGTGCAAGCCCATCACATAATGTTTCCTAAGCAATACCACTCATTTGAAATACATCTACTGAGAGCTTCCTATACACTGAGCAGTGTGCTAGGGACTAGTGAAAAAATGAGGTGTAATGTAGTCCTTGCATTTAAGAAGATCATGATTTAGTGAACAAGCCTTCTCAGGTTATTAAAAATGGTCTGCTTATTTGTTCCACTTCAGAAATTTAGTGATTTAAAGAAAAAAGTTTATTTCTTTCTCATGAAATAGTCATGGTGGGTGTTCTGGAAGGGAAAGCACTTATCCTCTTTAATCATCCAGGGACCCAGGCTGATGGCTGCTCTGCCATCATCAACATGGCATTCCAAAATCACCTTGAACATCAACTTCCCATCAGTCAACAGTGGGAGGACTTTATGAACCTGACCTGGAAGTCGAGCAAATCAGTGTGACTCACATTCACTGGAGAGAACATTGTTCTAGGACCACCCATGACTGCAAGGGAAAGTGGGAATTTATTCTGGTTGTATATCCAGATAGAGGGGCAGATTGGACTTTGGAGGGCAACTGGAGGCCTTCTCCACAGGCTTAAGCTTCATTGAAAATATAGCAGAATGCCTTGTTGAATATTAAACTTATGGTTTTGTTTTAAACAATAGAAAGCAAGGCTCAAAGGATCTTTAGGCAGCATTTAGAGAAGGGCCGAAAAAGGTATTTCTTTCATCAATAGCCACAAAGATGGGGTTGTAAGCAGATCTATTGTATTTGTAGACAAGAACCCTCTTGAAGGTAATCACATTTCTATTGTCTAAAAAGAATGTAAAAATAACCTTTTAGAGTTTAGGAATCCAGAAAGGGAAACTTCCAGGTTTGTAGTGGGATCCACTGCACCAGGCAGCAACAACCTGTAAATAGGTCTTTTTTTTGTATTTTGCCCCAGCAGAGGCAATCAAGCTCTCTTGTCCTAGAAAGAATGTAGGATAAGGCATTTGTGTTTTAGGTCATAACAGAAGAAGGAGAAGGAGTGGGGAATTTACTGGGTGTTCACTGTGAGACCTGGCCTTGGGATCCTTCAGAGTTAGGTTTCATTCTCAAGACACTGCTCCAACAATCTCAGATAGAATCTACTATCAGAAGGCAAAACTGAGAAGCAAGCATTTAGGGCCAGGTTACAGTATGGGATTTGATGAATGAGGCCTGTGAGATACGTCCTGAAAAGCTTACCCTTGGGAATGGGTTTTCTATATATAAAATGTAAACATTTTTATGGACTCTGATCAAAATAGGAGTTAAGAAGGAAAATGGCTGGAAAAGTGCCAAAGGGGACGTATGTGGGAAGTTCGTAAAAAAGGCAATAATCAGGAAAGAATAAGTAGCTAAAATAAGCTAAGGAGTAGATAGGGAGGAAATAATATTCAGCAGTAAATAGATAACATAATGGCTAGAGAGAAAACAGGAAGGATAGTATTGAAGAAAAATCGCCAAGAAAAAGTGCAAACTGCAGAAGGTCAAAGAGTCATTTAAAGAAGAGGGTTAAGAGATTAAGGATGATGACAACACCTTCCACATCGCCATTCTTCTGAGTTTGATTTGTGGATGTACTTATGTGCCTGGTTGAAAAAGAAAAATGCAGTACTCAGATACATTCTCTTGTCTTATTTCATCTTGACATCTATCATTTTCATTAAGGAGGAACAAACAGAAAAACCACTTAGGCAAAGTAAAGATAGAAATTCTGAGGTAGAAAAAAATTAGGTCACAGGACCCCTCAACCTTATTTTCTTGGGTCTCTGAGTAAAAGCTGATCTTTGACAATGTTAAGGCTCTCCTCACTCCCTACTTAACCTTAATTCTACAACCTCTTGTATCTCTAGAGCCTGTTGAAGAGAGAGAGAGAGAGAGAGAGAGAATAATTGAATGGTAGATCTGAGTTCCATAGTCCCCATTTGGAGAAAATTAATTTTTTCTTTACCCTTGCCATTTATTTCATTACTATTCTCACCTTCTTAACTCTATTACTACACTCACTATCTCTTCTGTCTCACTTCTCATTCACTGTTGAACCCTCTCATTCTACCAAAATTGTTCTTTGTTACTCCAAAATATTTTGCTTGGAGTCTTTTATTGCATTTTGCACTTTCTGCATGCATTATCACTATTTGTGTATACAATTTATCTATTGTGTATATAATAATTATAGGTATCCCAAGGCACAGATCCTTATCTATGGGGATTTATCGTGTTCACTTATGACTCTCCAAGGCACTGCTCAGTGTCTTGTATATAGTAGGATCTCAACAAATATTTGTTGATCTGAATTACTAAAATCACATTACCTTTAACTATTGGAGGCATTTATTTCTTGTTTTGCCTTCCCTCCCAAATATGTAGCAAAAAGGAAAAAAATTCCTTTATCTGGTATAATCTAAGGAATTTATAGAAATTCAAAACACTATGTCCAATTCATGAACTCATCAACCTAGCATCCATCCAAATATTTGGAGAAGACTAGAAAAAGGAAACAAGCTAAAATAAAATATACTTTTTTCCTGTTCAATTGTTTTCTTATTTGATTTTCATGAGAGTATTTCTAGATTAAAAGAATATACTTTTTACATATACATAAAATATGGAATATTATATATACTTTATATATTAAAGTTTTTTGTTATTGTTAATTAAATGTACCTCAATGAAATACCTTAGGTCAGGGATAGCTGTTGAAAGCCACAATATTACTCTTTAAGACCAAGACCCAGTTCCTGCTGTCTATAATAAAGATGGAGAAGATAAACTTTAGATTTGGGATCATGATTCCACAGCTTTGGGTCTGGCTGTCTGCCTTTGATGGATGTCCACCAGCTCCTGTTAGTTGACTAGAGAGGTGCATATTGGCAAGGTACATATGTGCACACATGTACAATCCAGAACCCTGCTTGGGCTCCTCATATTTTCCTTACTGGAGCCCAGAATGGCACATTTGAGATCTAGTTCTAGCTTGGATTAGTTAGGACCTTAGGGTTTGGTGGCCCATGTCATCTGCAGGGAGAGAATAGAGATGGCTGTGGAAGCCACGGATCAGCTTATAGGGTGCTTTTACTCATCTGCCAGTCAATTAGCCAGACAACAAATCTCTCTTATTTACCTACTGTATGGTACTGCTGTAGGCAGTGGAGATACAGGGATGAACCCAACAGCCGAGGTTTCCTCAGACACCTCGAGGCTCAACCCTGGCCAGTGAGCAGGGTTCTCTTCCTTCTCAACTCATCCCAGATCATAAGGAGTCCCTAGCACTTTTGCTTCCTCTTTCCTGCCTGCTTACCCCAGGCCAGGTGGTATTATAACAGCCTGGAGTACAGCTTCCTTTAAAAAGTAAAGTAATTGACCTAGGATTAGGAAATTCACAAAAAAATGCAGTTTTGTGACCTAAGATCTTGCCAAAATGTGAATGTTCTTTAGATTTTGGAGTGAAGAAAGGAGGAAGGAGAGATGGGGAGATGGTTTTTACAAAGAAAAGATTAAAACGAAGTTCATCCAGGCCCACCATTTTTTCTATTTCCTTGAATGAAAATGTATACGGTTTTGATAAATAGAGAGGACACCCACGACCGAAATGTCCTACGATAGATGATTAGCTAAAGAAGCTGTGGTACATATATACAGTGGAATATTACTCAGCCATAAGAAGAGATGAAATACTACCATTTGTGACAACATGGATAGACCTTGGGATAAGCGAAATAAGACAGAAAAGGTTGAAAATCACATGATCACATATGTGGGATATAAACCTAAAAGCAACAAAGGAACAGGACAAACAAACAGAGACTCATGGACATGGACAATGGACTAGCGGTTACCAAGGGGAAGGAGTGAAGGGGGTGGAGGGATAAAGTAAAAAAATAAAATGTTAAAAATAAAATAAAATACAAAAAAAAAAAAAGAGCATCCAGATTTAGTTGTGCTCACTCCTGCCTTCAACACACTTTTATTTTCCTGGCCTCCTTCCAGGCCTTAGAAATACAACAGCCAATGAAACAGTTCATTAGGACACCAATGGTTTGACCTGCCTCTTGGCAAATGAATCTCATGATCCTGAGAAGACATTTCACCTTTCTTGGTCTCAATGTCCACATCTCTGAAATGGGACTGAGATTAGAGGATGGCCAACATTCTCTAGCTTTCTTCTAGCTCTATCATTTAGGACCTCTAAGAGCAGGGCATACTCTTACCACAGAAGTAGAGGTCCTGGCCTCTTCCACCCATTCACAAAGGGATGGGAGGCTGCCCCCGGGACCAGTTTCTAGACAGACTCCTGAGGATCACAGGAAATCCCTTTCAGCGGGATTTCTACATTAAGCTCACCCCTCTGGGCTGCCTCTGATGAGCTTGGCCTCTTCAGGTCATGGGTGCTTTGTGCTGACTCTCGCATGGCTGTCAGCACAGTGACTGCATTCTGCTGTGCTCTGCGTGCTTCGGGGTTCAATGAAAAAGAGCACTTCCGAGACTGGATGAAAAAGGAAGAGCAATGTTTGATGCAAACCATGGGCAGGAGGAGCTCTTGGTACAGGAGGAGTCCAGGCTTGCTGCAGAAGCTGTTCCTCCTGCCAGCTCCAGCAGACCAGCCTGACCAACCATGTTCATCACATGTCCTTATGGCAGACAGTTGGCCTGGCATCTGGAAGATTCTGCTGTCTTGGTCATGAAGAACTTAGTCGTGCCTGTGGGAAGTATTTTTAATCCCTGTGTGCATCAGCAAAGAGAAAGCAGGACTCCCAAATTCAGGATCCTTAACTGTTTTTGTGCCCTTTGGCTATCTGGCGAAGCCTATGGACCCCTTCTCAGAAGAATGTTTTTAAATGTAAAAAAATTAAACTACATATGTAAGATTACAAAGTACATAAATTATATTGGAATTCAATTATCAAAAATTTTAGGTTGTGATAAAGTAATATATATATGTGCTTCTTTATTAATATATAAAAAAACATGTTTCTCTGTAATTTCAGAGTAGTGACGATAGATTGACTCTCTCTGCCATAACTATGATATGATATAAAAGTAACTGTGATCTCTGCTGACAAAATCTCAGGTGCTGTTAATACTACTATGTTTGCCACCTACTGTATTCGTTACCTATTGCTGCGTAACGCAACTTAGCAACTTAAGAATAAGGAATATCATCACACTCGGTTTCTGAGAGTGTGATCCAGCAGGGGATTCGGGATGTTTCTACCCAGAGTCTCCCACGAGGTTGCAGTCAAGCTCTGGACTGGGGCTGCACCATCTGAAGGCTCACTCATGCAGCTGTTGGCAGGTCTCAGGTCCTCAGGCTCTTGACTAGGTGCCTTAGTTCCGTGTCATGTGTCATCAAGTCACAGAAGCTGGCTTCTCTCAAAGCGAGTGATAGAGAAAGAGAACAAAAACCAGAGACAGAAGCCACAGTCTTTTATAACCTAATCTCAGAAGTGGCATACCACCACTTCTGCATCCCACTGGTCACACAGATTGACTCTGGTATAACCTGGGAGGGCACAGCACGGAAGTGTGAACACTGGGAATGTGGTCTCTGGAGCCTTCTGGGAAGCTGACTACCACAACCACACTCGCAATGGAAGGACATGCTAAATTTCAGTTAAAGCACAGTAAAAATAGAAATGTAAAATTTCTCATCCGAGTTCTCAGACCCTGAATTCTATGCACAGATTCCAGGTTAACAACCCCGGATAGATCGAGAGTATCTTTGCTTCCAGACAATTTCTTAGTTTAAAGGAAACTGTTGTGGGATAGTCAAAGTCATGACCATCCTCTTAAAAACAAGGCATTAGTTTACACAGGCCTGATAAACTTCCTTTGATTTGTTGAGCTCAAGGTTTCTGACGCTCTTGTCCTTGCACAGAGCCTGACATGTGGAAGATGGCATATGATCATTGAGTAAAGAGATCTTATTGATTAGCGCATTTGGGGTCAAAATATGGAAGAACCTTAGAGATGGTCGGGTTGATGATATTTACATGAAGAATATACCAGCCTTGCTTCTGTCTGAAAATCTTTGCATGTTCTGTTCCCTCTGCCTGGAATGTGCTTCCTCCAGACACAGCTCCCTTTCTCACCTGCTATATGTCTTTATCCAAATTTCCCTTTTCTCAGTGAGCCCTCCACTGACCATCCCATCTGTGAAAGGCAGCTTCTCAGATGACCCCCGATGATGTCATTCCCTGGCCTTCATGCCCTTGTATAATCCCCACCCCTGGACTTAGTGACTCACATCTAAGAAAGAGAATACAAGAAGGACGGGATGTCCCTTCTAAGATCAGGTTACAAATTGTCTGTGGCTTTCTTGCTTCCTCTTTCTTGCTCTCACTTGCTCAGTCTGAGGGAAGCCAGCTGCCACTTTGTGAGCAGCCCCCTGCAGAGGTTGAAGTGACAGGGATCTGAGGGGGCCTCTGGCCATGAGCCAGTAAGAAGCTGAGGCCTTTAGTCCAACAACCTGTAATAAACTGAATCTTTGCCCACAACCACGTGAGTAATCCTGGAAGTAGATTCTCCCTCTTTCAAGCCCTGAGATGACTGCAGCTCCTATCAACACCTTGATTAAAGCCTTAAGACTCTGCAGCAGAGGATGAAGCTAAACTGGATTCCTGAGCAAGAAATTATCTGTGAGATAATAAATATTTGTTGTTTTAAGCCACAGATATTTGGGGTAATTTGTTATTCAGCAGTAGATTACTAATGCACCATCAAAAACTGTAACTTGTCACTCTGACCTTCATACTTCCTTTCACCCCAAAACACATTTTTTTTCTCCTTACTACTTTTCACTATAAAATGTGTGTGTTATACTTATATATATTTACTTATGTATATTGCTGTCTGTCTCCCTCATTAGAATGTGAGTTTTATGGGAGCAGATATTTTTGGCTAGAATAGTGCTTAGAACAGTGTTTGGCACATGTTTGGTGCTCAATAAATAATTGTTGAATGAATGAAAGGGAGAGAGAAAGAAGAAATGGAATAAAGCACACCTATAGCTAGGTAGTATTTAAGAAAACAACCCCTGGATATGTTAAGAACACACATACTATTTATGCTTCTTTACAATAGTAGTGATTTTCTCAATATCCCAGCCACATCTCCAGTACTGCCTTTGGCCTGGGCGCAGGGGTCTTGCCCTTCCCCTGTCACACACACACCTCAAGGGGCATCTTGTAATTGGAGTCTCTTCCTCAAATTTGTCTAAGTCTCTTTCTGGTACCTGGGACTGTTCTGGCCAGTAGTGCTTCTGACGGGTTGCGCCAGACCCAGATTGAGTCCCATGTAGCCCCAAGTCTCATTTCTCTCCTCCTCCCCAAGAAGATTCCCTGCACAATCAAAGGTTGGCCTTGATCATCTCCATCTAGAAGCATTATTAGAGTGAAGCACTATTAATGATCAGAATGTCTATGTCAGGAAAATAATAATAATAATTAATAATAATAATATAATAATAAAGCATGTTATAGATTAAAGGGAACCTACTAACATAAACTTTGGTTGACTCCCGGTTTGAAAAATGAGCTATAAGGACATTTTAGGGACGATGGGGGAAATTTGGACACAGATTGAATATTAAATAATCTTAAGGGAATTGTTAATTTCCATAGATATAATTATACTATTGTTATGTTGGATTATGTCCTCAATTTTAGGAGATAAATACTAAAGTATTTAGGGGTGAAATGTCATGATTTCTGTAATTTGCTTTTAAGTGGTTCAGCAAAAACAATTTTTTTATTAACTATATATATTTATATCTCTATCTATATCTATAGTTTTCCCTCAGTATTCATGGGGGATTGGTTCCAGGAAATCACCCCCCTCCCCATACCAAAATCTGTGGATGCTCAAGTCCCTTATATAAAACGGTGTAGTATTTGCATCTAGGCTACAGCAGGATATGCCTACACATTACTTTGTTCACATGGATTCAGCATTATGCTCCGTACATGGCAAATTTAAGTTTTACTGTTTTGAAACTTTCTAGGAATTTTTTTCAAATATTTTTTGAGCCACTGTTGGTTGAATCCACGGACGTGAAACCCTAGGATACAGAAGGCTATATACACAAATACACACATATGTGTATGTACATAAAAACAAATACAGGAAAAGCAAAATATAAATTAAATATAGGAGGTGAATGTACGAGTACTTATCACACTACTTTTTTCACTGTTATGTGTATTTTCAAATGTTCATAATAAAAACTTTTTAAGTATTTAAACGTATACTCATTTTCGAATAGGAAACTGGGCTTCAGAGAGGTGAAAAGGAGCTGCTTACTCATGATAATGCAGCTGGTCAGAGGCAGGTTGAGAACCTAGATGTCTGGACTCCGAGTTCAGTTTTCCTTCCATCATGTCCAGAACATCCTTCCTTACATTCTTCCCAGCTCTGAAACAAAAGCCTTCATCAAACTGATGAGTCAGGAATGCTACGAAGGACACATCCCTCTGTCCTCAATTCAGTGGTGGTCAGGAAGTTTTATCAATTTCAAACAGACCTACAGTTGATCGGTTTTCCTGGAACCTATATACTTGTCATCATGAATGTGTCTTATGTGATTTAAACCCCTTAACAACAACAACAAAAAAAGGATGTTTCTTCCATTCTCATTATCTAAGCTTTTAAAAATAATAGAGATAAGCCTTCGGCAGGAATGCAGTTCGTATACTTAAGGCCTCTGCCAAAAGGTGACTTTTGCCTCTGCCACTTTTTAACCTCTTTTTCTTCCTGTTTTGTTCTTATTTCCCAGTCATCCAAGCCCAGTTATAGCACAGGCTCTAGTTCTAAACAGCGCGGGTTCAAAACCCAGCTTTAACACTTATTAGTTGTGCAATCTCGAACACAAACTTTAATCTCTCTGTGTTTCATCATTTGTAAAATGAAAATAATGATAGCGTGGTAAGTAGAATAATGTCCCCCAAAGACTTCCCCACCTTAATCCCCAGAACCTGTGTATATGTTACCATACTGAAAAATGGACTTGTGATGGGAGATGATCCTAGATTATATGGGTGGGCCTTATCTAATCACATGAGTTTCTAAAATTAAAGTACCTTTTTCCTAGGGTAGCAAAGAGGAAGATGCTATGATGAAAAAAGGACTTGCTGGGTAGTTAAGGGAAAGAAACTAAATATCCCTGAAAATGGCTTCCTCTGATTAGAAGAGATATGTGAATATCTTTTTGGTATCACCAAAAAGCCCTTCGTTAACTTCAGAATTTTCTACCAGCCACATTTTTAAAAGTAAAAAGAGAAAGGTAAACATAATTTTGTAATATATTTTCTTTCACCCAATGTAACATATTATCAGTATAAAAATTATTGAGATATTTAACATTTTTTTGTACTAAGTCTTTGAAATTGATTAGTATTTTACATTTATAGCTTATCTCACTTTGGACTACTCACATTTCACATGCTCGGTAGCCACATGTGACTAGTGGTTACCGTACTAAACAGTGCAGCTTACAGAACATAAAACAAAGGGCCTCTGGACCGAGGGATACCAGGCATAGTTTAAGACAAAGAAACTATACTGAAAAATGAGGTTAGGTAGAAGCTTAAATCTTAAATGTCGAAACCTGCTTCCCCATTGCACTATCCCCACAGTCTTCTTTATTCTACTGGGCTTTCAAAACTCAAGCAGCTAAGCTCACACCATTAAGGCAGTTCTTAAATATGAGCAGATAGTCAAGTATCACCAGACATGTGATAAAAGTGCTTAATAGAAAAGCTAGAGAATAAACAATGTTGAGGGATAATTCTTTGCAATAATTCTCACATTTCTGCATGTTTTTCAAGTAGAGACACTGTGCTTTTGCTCCAGGCTACCTTTGAATAGCAAATAGCTTTGAAAGATATAGTGTCTCCCTTCAAGGCAAAGGGCAGGGCTGTTTGCTGTCCAGTATACTATCTTACTCTAAAGCAAAAATCAGAAACACATACTGTACATTCTAAAAAATTAGGTTTCCCTAAACTTGGGATTCTTTTCCTTTAACCCAACCTACTCTATGTACAGGCATCACTCAGGCTTCTTTGTGTTGGTGTGTGAAAAATTATGCTCAAGAAACTGATGCAAATGCTGATATTCTGGCTGCAGCTATTTCTGTGAGTAATAAAGTCCTTTGTCTCTGACTCAGGAGTCTCATGTCTTCTGTCACCATCCATGCAATTCGTTAGACTGCAAGTGAGGTAAATAATCTTACATTTTTCACAGTTTTTGACAGCAAACAAATAGGAAAAAACAAAGACAACTTGAAAAAAATGGAAACTACAAAGAGATATGAAGATTTTTTAAAAAAATTACCTATAATATCCTGAGAGATTTTTAAAAAGTTATTACATCCATGAAACAAGAATGGTATACCATAGAAATGAGATAATCACAGAATAAGATGGTAGAATGTAAAACTTGTTAGAAGAGCTGAAAAATAAGTTGAGGAAAATAGAAAAGATAAGAAAATTTAGACAATTCATCCAGGAGCTCCAACATCTCAATAGTAGAATTTCTGAACGAGAATGGAAAAAACTGAGGGAGATGAATAAGCAAAGAAAATAATTTAAGTAAATTTGGACATGAGTTTCCAAACTGAAAATCCCCCTGACTGCAAAGCCCAACAGAAAAGTAGATCCACATACCAAGGCATGTCATCATTAAATCTAGGTAAAAAGAAAAACAAAAAAGTTCGTGAGTTTCTAGAGGGACAAAACAGTTGTTATATAAAGGGTCAACTATTATAATTGGTTTAGATCTCTAAACATCCACAGTGGAAGTTAAAAGACAATAGAGGATTGCCTTTAGAATTGTGAGAGATCTCTTATTTAGCCAAACTATCGATTTAGTGTGAGGGTAGAATAAAAATATTTTCAAACATACGAAGTCTCAAAAAGAGAGAAGGAAAAGAAATTTCTGGAATTATGGTAAAGAGAGATTCTCAAGATGACAATTATGTACTACAGATGAAGAGCAACCAGGCTGAGATGAAAGACGTCAGAATGTTCCACCTGGGAAAGATATCTTCGAAAATATCTATCAGTTGAAACTGATAGAATATCTGATATATGTGAAAATACTAAGAGAACATTTAATCTATTGTAGAAGTATTTGGAGCTGAATTAATGATAACCTCATAGAAAACTAAGCAAATGATAAAACAAGACAATCACTAACTTCTAGGAAAACAAAAATAAATGTGCAAGACAGGAAAAGTAAGCATACAGTATCTAGTTCAGTAATGAACAGTGTTTACATAACTGTAATTGTGTAAACAATGATTACTGATATATTCTACATTATTATATAATTATTTTGAAAGAATATAGGGATAGGAAGTGGGTATGTGGGAGGCGTGGTGATGCTGTGGAAAAATCTTGATTTTTTTCCTTAGTTTTAGTCATCATGGAGAATGAAGAAGTAACAATGTAAGCATGTTATTCAGAGATATGAAGGTAAATATCAAAAAAAGAGTTAAAATTGTTGCATGTGGTTGCCTCTGGGGAGCTAGAATAGGCTGGGCATATAGAGAGAATGAGTCTTGGTTTTGGTAATTAGTCTTATGGACTATTTAACTCATATTATGTGCATGTAAAACTTCCATAAAATAAATATTAAACAACAGCAAAAGAAGCCATGTGATCTTGCATTGTTTTTTGTTCCCTTTCTGCTGCTATTGCTAGTGGGCATAAAAAGAGTGGTTACCTGCAAGGAGCCCGTTCCTCCTGAGCAGCCTCCTCAAAGAAGCACTGTAGTCATGAATAAAGCATTCAGGACATTCACCTTTAGGAAGGTCCCCCAAGGAAGGGTGGGGGAAGAACACAAAGAAGAGCTTTGAGTAGAGGGTACAACTCAAGGCAGGATTTGCCTTGAGATTAACTGCCTATTGTCCTAGGTCTCAAGATCCCGGGAAAGAAAAGGTCAATCTATTTTTTTTCCTCAACTGTTAAAAGAAAGGCAGGGTGCTATGTTCTGAATGTTTGTATCCTCCCCAAATTCATACACTGTGTTGAAACTTAACCCCCAAGGTAATGATGGAGCCCTTGGGAGATAATTAGGTCTCGAGTGCAGAGTACTCATGAATGGGATTGGTGCCTTTATGAAAGAAGACTAGTAGAGCTCCCTTGCCTCTTTGCCATATGAGATTATGCGGGGGCGGGGGGCGGGGGGGAAAGGGACTTTCTAGGAAGCAAGCTCTCATCAGACACCAAATCTGCTGGCACCTTGATCTTGGACAACCTCCAGATATGTGAGAAATAAATTGTTCTTTATAAGCCACCACTTTATGGTATTTTTGTTAACAGCAGCTCAGATGGACCAAGACACAGCATATTCATAATTGGGAATGGAAACAAAGTTACGTGGGTATAATAATCAGTGTCATGGATCTTTGTTTCCTTCCCCAATGTGTGAGCCAACTATCACGGTTCCACCAACCACAGAGCTAGAAGAGGTTGACTGATGCTCAGCAAATAAAATGCCTTGTCCTAGATCCAGATGTGGTTCCTGCTCACTGTCAGTTTACAATGAGTAGGGGAGGGAAGATGGAAACAAAACATTATAAAGCAGGTTAGCTCACAATCAGTGCTATGTAAGCACTCTTAGTAACACACACTACAGGAACTTAGGAGCTTAAGATCTCATTCCTTGCTGCATTAGTTAGAGAAAACCTAGAGGTGAATACAATGTTTCCACAAGCAAAGAGTGGTGGAAAAGAACATTCCAGGAGAGAAGAGCTCGAATAAAGATATGGGAACTTGGAAAGATAAAATTCAACTCTAGTGCCAACTATGTGCCATTGTCAACTTCAGGTTTGTATGGTGCTAAACCAGTTCCCCGCTTCTATAAATATGCCCAGGGTCACAGATTAATCTACGGCAGCACCAAGATTCAAACTCTGATTGGTGAAAAATTTATGCTTGTCCCACCATTCGGAGCTACCTCTTATGCAGACAAAAGAAAGTGCAAAGCTATTCAGGAAATAACTTTGGGTTTCTCCCAAGCTGAACCAGATAAAACTCAAATGCAAGTAGTTTATTATGAAGTTAATTCCAGGAAATTTGGTAAGGGAAAGGGGAAATGAGACAGAGAAGGAAAGAGAACCAATAAAGGGTTCATTATTAAACAAGCTGCCACTGTAGGCAACTAGAACTAAACCCTACTGGGAAATTCTGAGATCCAGTATATAAGCCGCACCTCAGAGTTGTCCCTCCCCAAGGAGGTGAGGGAGCTGGTGTAATTAGTATTCCAGCCATTGATTGAAGGATGATGGGAGGAGTGGCATTAATTTGCCAACACTTCCAGCCTGCCATATTGGTGACAGAGTAAGCTCTTTAGTTCAGAGAAAATCCCCAGGTAAAGAAATGTGGATACTGGAAATTGGACAGATGGGTACTGAAGTGGGTATGGTTGAGGGGACCTGGGGAGGGTACCAACAGTGGCTGCTACGAGAGCACAGATTACAAGAAAGCTCCACGAAGGCAGGGACGATGTCTGTATACCCACTGCCTGTCACATAAGAAATGTTTAATAAATGCTTGTGGAAGAAAGGAAGGGAGGATAAAAGGGATGGAAAGATAGAGGAGAGAAAAAAAAGCAGGGCTACAACACTGAGCACCTTCAGGAGACTAGAGAAGAAGCTAGAGGGAACAGCATAAGTGTCTTGAAGGACTTGACTCAGTATACGATGGAAAGCTTTTGAAAGTGTTAGAGCAGGAAAATGACACGATCAAAGCAGAATTTAAGGAAGATGAATCTGACACTCTTCTGTTCAGAAAATGCTTATCGATCTATCTGAGTCTAGAAGTGCTTCAGTAAGGATGAGGCAAAAGGTAAAAGATTTACATTGGTGTAGAACATTTTTAAGTTAACTTGTTCATGAAGAATAGCTGCTGACATCAGCAGCTTTCCAGGAGGATTTCTTACTCCTGGTCTGAGGGTGCAAAGAACAGCACTTACCAAGACATAGAGATTGGCAGAGGCCCTCTGGTGCGAGCCAGCCTCCCTGAACAGCCAAGACCAAACAGCAGACCCTGGATGACGTGAGGGTTTTCTCTGTTGTACCTCACAATCACACATTTCTCCCAAGCTATAAAATTGGAAGAGGAGAACATGAGAGATGACCCTTTTGTAAATATCGAGATTAGAATAATGAGTGGATTACAAGAGGGACAGAATTTCCATGCAGGTATTCGACCTTATTAAGTTGCCTCCTAAACAGACAATAAACTCAGGGTCCAAATCCCTTTTCCACTCTTCAGAAATTCTAAAACTCTAAAAACTGATTCACTTTCATAAATTCGTGACAAACTCATTTAGCATCAAAACTTGACCCTGTGTTAAATTCATTTACAGTCTTCTTTTTTAAAAAATATTCACTTTGGGTGAATATTTATTCATTTTCCTCTAGAAAAATTTGTTGCTCTGAATTTCAAAACATATTTGACTCCCAAAGATATTGGATAAGGGATCGTGAACTGAAATTTAAAATGGTTTCTTGATTCTTGAGTTGAAGTCTTTACCATATCTCTATCAGAGAGAGCTGCTTCTGCCTATGAGCGGACATAGTCTGTCTATCTTTTCATGGTCAACTAAAAGAAAAAGGAGAAAGTGTTGATTATTTTTGAATTTTTAAAAAGGAGGCCTGAAAAATTAATGGATTATGATGTTCTTCACTTTCTGTGTATATATTTCTAACCAGGTTTTCATCTAATGATTCATTAATTCAGTAAATTGTTCTTGAGCACCTGCGCAGGGCCAGGCAACGTGATAGGAACTGATGAAACAGAATGAATAAGACACATTTCTGGCCCATCTCAAATATTAATCATCATTACCATCAACAAATATGTATTTAGCATCTTGTGAAGAAGGTGCTGGGACTGGGTACTTCAGGGACTTATAACAAGGCGTGACATAGCAGGGTCCTTGTCCTTCAAGAGTTCATTCTCTTTGAGGAGACAGCCAAGCACATAAAAGGCTAAGTAACATTATGCAATGCTAAGTGCCAGTTGAGTGGTACAACCAGCATTCCAGAGACGGGGAGATCACTCTTGGTCTGGGCAGGTGGGGAAGCTGTCGCAGTGTCATAATTATGGTCAAAGCTAATAATAACTCTGTCATAAACCACAGCATTGCAAGGGAGATGGAATAATTTCTTTGAGACAATGAAATATTTTTGGTTTAAATCGACCTCATGGAACTATATCTGGCACTTAAAGAGTTTCATTTATGTCATAAGGGTTCATTTGTGGGTAACTAGTCCCGAAATAAGAAATTTATCTCTTCAGGTTGGAGTCGTAGTGAATAGAAAAGATGAAAGTTCATTATTCCCTTAAAAGTTATTCATCATTAATTGTGTTTGGCACTTTTTAAGTAAGGAAAATTACCCTAAACCGGATGGTCCAAATTACATTGTTATCTGTGAGAGGCTTTTCTTGTGTAATTACTATGTGCTAGCTTTATAATTATAAGGAGAAACTGAATTTTCTATCACTGAACATGACTTCCTCTCTTGTGCTGAAAAAAAAAAACTTGTCTTAAAGGATAAGCTTTTTTTTTCTTTCCTCATTCTCAAATAAATTATCAAAAGCTAATCCCCCCTCCAGTAAATTGTAAAGAACTTAAAAATGATAATGATATAGATCTTTCTATAGCTTTATTTTTTTTAAGTTTGGGTATCATATCATGTTAGATTTAGAGAAATTACGATAATGTAATACAAAATTTTATATTTATGTGATTACATTCTAGATGAAAAATCAGATTCATGCTTAGTGAGAGTTTGAAATTTTAAGTTCTTAGAACTATGCAGAAGTAATTCATGACTTTGTGTGACTCAACTTCAACCAACAAAATAAGCTTGTAATTTTGAGATACTGAAAAAAATGCCTCCTGATCCCCCTTGAATTCTCATAGAGAACATCACATGGTTTGGCTACAGATAAGAAGTACCAGAGGTTTCTTCTCTTCTGGTAAGAACAACTAAACAAACAAACAAACAAACAAAACAAAACTGAATTAAATTTTCTACTTTTTTTCTTAAAAATATCTAAGAGCTAACAAGATAGTGAGAACTTAATCTCAAAAAAAATCTAGAAGGCAAAATCCCAGGGAGCACACAAAGCCACTTTGACCTCCAACAGCAATTGTCAAACTCGAAGAAACATGCAAACTGAGGTGCTATTTTGGTGGCCTCACAAAGCAAAAAGAAGAAGTCAAAGCCTGTCCCCCAAACCCCATGGTGGAAAATCCTATTTCTTCCCCAAATATATTAAACTGGGATCCAAAGGCCTATATCCTCAGGCAAATGGAAAGTCAAAAGTAAACCATTGCTTAGATGGATTTGCAGCCCAGGTTTGTATCACTTGAGTGATCCAAGGAGGAGCAAGCCTTGAACTTGTACTAAGCAGGTCCCTTACTGATAGTAATGTTCCAGGAACAGACAAAAATATTCTCCAAAGAAAAGTTTCCTCATCTCAGACATCAATCATTACTAAATTATTTTCAAGTACAGAAAACAGCACATAGTCAAATATGATCAGTTACATAAACAAGACAACATGAATGTGAATAAGCAGAAATAATAGACAATAGAACCAGACCACAAAGATTTCAAATATTAAAATTATAAGATACAGACTATAAAATATTTGTGTTTCTTATGTTGAAAAAAAAATAAATGTAGATCTCTATGGAATAAGAAACTACAAAAAGGCCAAGAACAGCACCCAATTTTTGTAAAAACAAACAAAATGCTTTCAAACACCTCCACACATTCTAGCAGAGCTGTACCTTCACAGATAGAGAAATTTGCACAAATTGCTCCATTAATGAGCCTGGACAGCCCAAGTAAAAAGTGGCTGGACACTACCTGTGAAGGATGAGTGCCTCCCCACCCCCACTTTAGAGTCTTAAGGTTATCCTTCAGTAATCAGTTATCTATCACCCTTTTTATTCCCTTAGACTATGGATTTGGATAAGAATATTTATACCTTTTTGATCACAGTTCAGGTAAACCAAGAATATTCACTAGCAGTGCTAAATACACAGTAGACTGTTCGTGGAGAAATATCTTGGCGAATATGAGGGGAAATTTTTTACATGACTCTGAGCGCATTCTTCTTCCTGTATTTACCTTGAAAGTGAAAAACAAAAAATCCTACCAGCTCGCGCAGCAACAGCCTTTCTACCATAACTCCTTTACTTCTACATCACTCAATGTACTGCTCAGATCTGCCTTCCAGAATGACTTATTCCTACAGGGAGCGTTGCAGACAAGCTGTCCTTGCCTGCTACCACAGGAATCGCCTCAGCTGACGAGTCCACGAGTCCACTGGTCTCATCTCCTTCTTGGGTGGCCCATATCCAATAACAAATCGACATGTGCTACAAAGTCTTTTCCCTTCCTCTCCCCCAGTGGGGCATCTCTGAAGGTGATTCCATCTTTAGAACTCCCTACAGGGTTGACTGAATCTTCTATTGAGATATCCAGCATTATAGTTTCAACTTCTCCCTGTGTACAAGCCTGCGTTCTCCTCTTCTCTTCTATGAGTGTCAATCCCAAGGGCATCCTTCAGAAGCCTCTCACATGCAAATCTCTGTATTCAAGTGCTTCCCAGGGGACCCAGCCTGTGACACTCATTGATTGGAGCCTCTGTCCCTTATTGGGGGTGCAAACATTTCCTCTTTGGAAGTACTCTAATTGTACAAACTTGATCTAAGTGGCAGGAAATCTCATTCTTTCTGCCAATCTGACAATCTTTCAGGAACTTTCTTGGAAATCACTCTGCAAGGAGCATCAAGGCTTAGTACATATCCTACCAAACACATTACCCAGTTCTCATATTTGACGATGACTTCAGGAAAACAGCGAAGTCCTTATTCTTAGAGGTGGAAGCTAGTGCCCATCCCTAACCGCAGTTGAAAACACTTAATTGATTCAAAGTATTTGCATTTAAGATTTTTTAAGAAGCCAGATTTTTTTGTTTTTATTTTTGTTTTCTTATGGGAGTGGGCCACTCTAATGCCAATAGTATCTATAACTGGGGGGATTTGTAGGAGTAGCTCTAAAATAGGAATATGGGAAACAGGTTGCCAGTCATCTTGTAGAGAGGGCTTGGCTTTGGTGACCCTAGACAGAAAAACCTGTCTCATCAGTTTACTTTAATTAAACTTATTAAGTGACAAAGGTCTTGCTATAGGAGTTGATAGAGGTAACGTTTTATTTTTTCCTCCACCCACTCCATCCCCCAAAACCATTGAAAATAGATTCTGATTAAATTATTCTATATTTGAGGACAAGTACACATCCATGACATATTTTTCCAGCTTTACTGAGGTCTAATTGACAAACAAAATTATAAGATATTTAAAATGCACGATGTGAAGATTTGATTTATGTATACATTGTGAAAGAATTCCCCCCATCAAGTTAATTAACACAACCATCACCTCACTTGTTTATTTGTTTTGGTGAGAACATTTAAGTTCTCTTTTAGCCAACTTCAATTATACAATACAGTTCTAACAACCTATAATTACTATGTCATATATTAGATCTTCAGACTTTATTCATCTTATAACTGAAAGTTTGTACTGTCTTGTTGCATCCACAGCATTCTGAGGTTATATCATGAAGCAGAAACCTCGGCTGTAGCAGCCACGCTAATAGTTAATCCATTTGTACTCCCCTATGGATCAATCTAAATGCAATTTCTTGGCATTAGGTTCTTTGTCGGTTTTGAAATGAGTTTTGTTTTTGTAACACACACTATATACAAGAACATCTATTTTTAACAAGAAAAATAGACACATTAAAAACAAACAGCTGGTATGTTTTTTGGTTTGGGGGATGCAGATAGAAGAGCATTGGGAACGTTTAACTGACTTTGGCCTGTTTTACAGGCTCCAATATAAAATGTAGGTGTTGAGGGTTATGAGCCATCTTGATGGATTTATTTACCTTCAAGATGCTTATATTGGTCCAGGGAAGGATGGAGTTAATAGGAAGAGGGAACCAAGAAATTAAAGACTTTTAGGTGAAGACAGTGAAATTTATATAGTCCCCACATTAAAATGCAATAGGATTTTGAAAGTTCCTCTGCAAACTGGTTACTTAGAACCCAGATACATTGGAAAGAGACTTGCTCCAGGCTGCCAATCAAAGGAAGAAGTAACCTCCAGGAAGGCAAATCACCTCCCTGCAATTAATGTGAGGGAAAAAGTCAATTAGAGTTTTAAATTATCAAAGTGCTTAATGCACTCTCGACAGACCCAAAAATAGCAACTCCATTTCCTCAATTTAGGGGAAGCAGTTGTCAGTGGGTCCTGTTGTGAAGGGATCTTCCTCCATCCTCTCCCGACACAGCCCGCTCAGTGGGGCCCCGTCCCTACCCCTTACTGCCAACTCCAGAGCTGGGAAGGGTGCCCCTCTGCACTCCACTTGCTCAGATCAGCAGGTCTGCACCTCTGCCAGGAGGGACAGGACAAAGAGGCGGCTTGGGGTGAGAGCCACTTGCCCCTTCGCTTACTTCCTCTGGTGACTAGGTTTCTCTTCCCTGAGAGAGAAAGGAAAAGGAGAGAAGGAGCAATTGGGGTGGGAAAAAATTTCCCTTGCTATGGGAGCGTGTGTTTGAGGGGACATTCTGACCTAGATGTTTGTAATTCGGGCAGGGCTTTCGCTGATACGCACATGGTGCATAAAAGAACTGGGCTGATGAGCTGAAATTCGTTTCTATTTTGACTTTGCCTCAGAATATCAAAACATTTACTTTCTCCTGATGTAAGATAGGGTGGAGGAGACTTTTTATCAGGCAATACTTACAAACTCCTTGAGATCCTTATAAGATAAAAAAATTTTTTATCACCATGGTGATTGGGAATGTTCTTGGACCCTAAGGGCTTGGGTGATTTTTGGCCATAAAACTTCAAAGAATAAAGTAAAACTGGCCTGCAATGGACATGGAGAGAAATTCCCTTCTCGCTTTGCAAGTAAAGGGGGAAGATAAGAAGACAAGGGAAGAAATGCAAGGAAGGAGAGAGAACACAGAGCAACATGGAGAGACATTAGGACCAGATGGAACTTTTGGGTCGCAGGTCAAGTAGCCCAGTCCCACGGCCACACAAGCCATTGAAGGGGGAGTAGGAGGGTAAGGCTCTTCTTCATATGAAGTTCTTCGCCTTGCTGTGTCATAAAACTCCCGTTTCTGCTCCAAAATCATCAATAAAGTCTCCTCCATTCATATTTTCCATTTAGTGGGACTTGGGACAGGGGTAGTGGTTTCATAGGCGGAGGAGGAAGGCCTCATGGGGCTCTGGGCTCCCAGGAACCCATAGGATTCTTAGGGAGGGCTCCAGGCTTCTGCCAGCTGTGGATCTGGCAGAGTGGGGTGGAGTTAATTTGGTCTAGATCTCCAAGAGGTAGGGACACACTAGGTAACTTCTGGGTCATAGATGAAAGAAAATAAAATACTATTTGGTAAAATCAATGGTAGGATCAAGAATATTAAAAAATGCTCTTCATCTCTTGATCTTTCAACAGATTTAGCTTTGCAGTATCATCCGTGCTGGGCTCTGCATGGCACAAAAGCGGAAAGATACTGACTCTGCTCTCAAGTGCGGCAGGCACGAAAATAAATGAATGTTATACAAGAAGACAATCTCTCTAATAGAGCTAAGAGGACAAGGCAGTGTTAGTGCGTAGGAAGGAGGAACTTTGAGGAATGCAGGTCATGTTCTAGCAGTTATAAAAAAAAATCACTTCACTGTCATCTGCCTAGAGTCTTCCTCCTTGAGGGGCCAAATCTTCTTAGTACCGATTTCGTTAAGAGCTTGTACTTTATGTCTTCTTTCTAGGGCACGGCAGCTTTCTGAGTGTCTTCTTTGAGGATCCTATGACCTGTAAAAATCTGTATTTCTCTGGAAGTGATTTCTTAAGAAACAAAATAATAAAGAAAGATGTTTTGTGACCCTTGGGTTGCCACAGCAAGGGGAAAATAATGGAAATGTTATACAGAAAGTGACTACAAAGCAGTGGAGCCTTCTTTAAATGGCCCCTCTGCCACAGGATCAGGACTTCTGGGAGAATCAGAAGAGGATGTCTTCCTCGTCAGGCCAGTCCACGGTGCTGCTCAGGCCACACCAACGTGGTGAGACCAATGGAGCATCTCATCGTTAAGGGAAACTCTAAATTAAGGATGGAACATGGAGCATTTACAGACTTTTTTTTCCTTTCTATTCATCTAACATCTATACTTGCATACTTTTACTTTAGAAGTTGTTTAACGTGTCTTTTTTTTTTAATGGTTTATTGTATGCTTTGATGACCAGACAGAATTTAGAGTTAGAAGTCCTAAATTCGAATCCTGACTATTTTACAAACTCATTGTACGAATCCAAGAAAATCACCACTGTGGGAAGCCCCAATTTCTTCATCTATAAAATGAATTGCTGATAACATGATATTTAAAAAAGCCTTTCTCAGACTCAACCCAAAGCGCTGTGTAATTGGCAGTCTCTAAATCAAGCCTCTCAGTACTGTGGGAGAGTAGTTTGTAGCTTGTTACTCACATAATTTTCTCTGACTCTATTTGAACATTTTCTATGTTCCATGTACCGTATCTAATGCGTGAGTCTGTTGTCTCACTTATTTTTAACACCACCCTATGAATTCATCACTATCATTCTCCCCATTTTACAACTGGGGACACAGGCCTGAGATTGAGCAGTTAGTTGCCTATAATCACCCAGCTAGGAACTGGGATAGCCTGACCCAGAACCCATGCCCTGGAGTCTACTCCAGAAAGCAGCCACAGGGCTCTGTCCTGAGTTTCCGTCTAAAGCTATCCTTACCCCTGTCCCCCCTGAAATGATCTGGCACCTCCTACCTGCACAGACAATGCTCAGTGCCATCCTTCCATTTTCATTTGCATCTCTACTTTCAGAAGTCTTTGAATGGTATCACCTCAGGTCCTCAGGTGAATAGATTTGCTGCAGAATCTGTGAGCTTCCTCTAGTGTTTAAAAAGTTTGGGGTGACGAATGGTGTCATTGGTCTTTCTGGGCTTGGTGCTAGAGCCCCTTGTGTTTATGAGACAAGGGATAGTGAGCTGCCTGGCTCCTCCCCAGTTGGCAGACACTAGCGACCACTTTTCATACTTAATTGGAGCCTGTAACAACACAGCCTGGGCTCTCCAAGACCAGGCATTGCCACTCACTGCCAAATGATGAAAAACCTTCTGACCTGCTTCCTGATTGTTTTCAAATTAAAAGATACTTTGAGGACAAGTTAAATTTTCTCAAGTGCCTGTCTGAATGATTTTGGCAGCTTCTCCCAAGTATGCTGGCTCCCAGCACAACCACCCAGCTTCAGACTTTCCACCCAGTGCAGGCCCACGCCCATTTTCTGAGCTCATGCTCTAAGCACTGTGCCAGCTCCTCGTCTGCTAGGGGCTCTCTCTGGCCCAGCAGAACTGGTATTTTTGCCCCAGGTGGGAAGAAGGAGTCAGGTGAAGGGCTCTAGAAGCTGCTCTGGGCTGAGCACACTTCCCAGAGATGCCAGTTGGGCATCTGTGAGCACTACAAATGAGATGCTTCAGGGGCCTCTGCCAGGGAGTCCTTCGCTGACTGAGGGATGCTGCTTTCACAGAACACTTCGGAGTTTTCCTCTCTGCCTTCAAGGATCAGATCCACGGTCAGAGCTGAAAGGAGCACAGGGGAGCATCGAATCCAACCCCAAATGAGGCCTATGGACGTGGGTGACTGGCTCAGATTTTATCGGCGACTTCATGGCAGAACTGGGATTAGAGTCCAGGCCTTGTGCTGCCCGGGCTGCACTCTGTCACCACCTTTGTCTTCCATGCCTCATCTTGCCACTGGATGACAGTTCTCCTCATCTTCTTCTTTCCCACTGGAAAGGCAGCTCGATGGGCTATAATTTGAAGATGAAGAAAGTTATGAAAGTTTCCAGAATCCCATGGGGCCACATAAAGATGTAATTGAAAAGAGGAGAATATAAGAATCCATTTCGGTTTTAAAATGAACATAATTATTGGACCTAATTCAGATCTTATACACCTCAAAGCGGTTTTAGGCCTGGGGCGCACTGAGCTTTTCTGTTCTCTCCTGACTGTCCCTGTTATTATCATTTCATCATTGCCCTATGCTCCTTTTCTTCCTTTCCTTTCTGTGAGCCCTTTCCACGAATTTGGTCATCTCCCAAAGCTATATCTTTGGTTTTCCCTCCTTGCTTTCCTTTTGTGCCACTGTGTTCTTCCATCAGAGTTATCCCAGGGTCTGGCATTTTACACTATGGTTCATTTCCTCCTTGGAATCCTCTGCTCCCTCAGCTTCCGTGATACAATATTCTCCTCATTTTCCACCTCACGCTCTGGCTGCTGGTTCTGTCTCTTTTATAGCATCTCTTCTGAATGTTCTTCCCTGAATGTCACTACTTTGGTTGGATCCATCTTTGGCTTGGTCCATCTCCTCTCCTGACCCTACACCCCTGTCTTGAGTAAGTGCTTCTGTGGTTTTCCCGTTAGGTCTGCACACATTGTTGTAGCAGATTGTTCAGCTGAGCTCTGTAGTAGGTTTTCAAGGCCCAGAAAGCTTCTGAATTTCTTGCCTCTGGTAGCAACCCTCTTCCTCTGGCCTATGACACATAATCTAGGCTGAACTGGTCATAATAGCACACCATACTCCTGCTGACAAGGATCAGGGCGTGTTCTCACTCTTGGATCAAACACGGCTCTCCTGGTTATTCTCCATTGGTGCTCCCATGCATCCACCAAGGATCAATTATTCTTGCTTCTCTGTCTTGCTCTGAGACCTAGGAGGCTGATTTTTCCAGGCTGCCATCAGCCAAGCTCCCTTGCCCTCTGGCTTCTGATGGGTTTTGACAGTGGGAGAGATTAGCAAGAAATCAGAGGGTGAAGAAAGAGCAGTCAAAGTATGTGACACTAGAATGGGAAGTTAAACCAGTAATGCCAGAAAGGACAAAGGTGGCATGAACATCAAACCATGAAAGAAGAGTGGCAGCCTGAAGAAATTCCTGAGTCACACGTGTGGGTGGGTAGGTAGGTGTTCGCATACATGCGAGATAAAGGACTGAAACCTGATCGACACCCTTTCCAAGGATAGGCTGACATTTCTACCATACACATGGACCCTCAAACCCAACCTAACAGTTCCACCAACTCCCAGCAACATCAGCCCCCTTGCCTTTTGCATTAGAAATCTCTTAGATCATCTTTGATTCTTGTCGTCCTCTCATTTCCCACAAATAATGCATACCCAAGCTCTGTTTATTCTGCCTTTGAAATGCCTTCCTCTCTACCTCAACTCCTTTGCCATAATCTGAGCCCTTCGTAATACTCATTCATCCTCTTGCCACTGCTTCTTAATCAGGCTCACTGGTCTACTGTTTCTAGACTTAATCTTCCAAAATAATCTACATGTTATCATTGGAGATATTTCTTTCTCTTTCATGACTATGAAATATTTCATAGTATAGGGAAGTACAGAGAATAACTTTCCTTACACATATGGACACTACCATACAGTTTGCTTCAGAACTTTTTTTGATTTGATAAACTATGATAAAACATTCATGAAAAAAAGCATGTCAGAAACAGTTGAAGCCTCCTATATCTCTCTCCCCAATCTCATTCCCCTCCCTTTGCCCCCACAGAAGCCAACACTATCTTGAATTTTGTATTTGTTTTTCTCAAGAAATTTTTTTTTACCACATACATATGCATCTATTAATATTTAGTGTTATTTTGCGTGTTTTCAGTCTTCATATAAATGATAGCTATATGTATCTATCTTCAACTTGCTTTCTTATTCAATAATATATTTTGAAATTTACACCTGTAGATACATCTGTTTTATTAATTTTAACTGCTATGGAAGATTCCTTTGTGTGAATACACCACAATTTAATTATACATTCTTCTGGTAATGAACATTTATTTCAAATTTTTTGCAAGGATGAACATGCCACAAATGAACTTTCTCATCTGTGTATCCTTCTGTGTGTATGACAGTCTCTGAATGATATATACAGAGAATAAAATTGATGGATCTAAAGGTAGGCACATATCTTTATCTTTATGTTGTCAAATTCTTCTCCAGATGGGTTTACAACCCCACTAGCACTACATAAGAGTTACTATTTTATACTCATCATATTGACAGAAGGGAAAAGTCTAACACCTCCCAATTTGGGAGACATGGTGAAGAAATGGGATATCATGGTTGTTTTAATTTGCATTTTCCTGATTACTGGTATGGTGGAGCATTGCTGATATTTATTTTTCATTCTGGATTCCTCTTATGTGTGCTGCTGGTTTATATCCTTAGCCCATTTTTCTTCTGGATATTTTTCCCTACTGATTTATAGGAATTTTTATGTGCTAAATATTTTTCCTTTGGCAATTATATGAGAATCAGTCATCTTATTCCAGTCAGTGGCTGGTATTTTTACTTTGATAATTTGACTACATTAAAATTTTAAAACTTATGACGACAAAAAACCCACCATAAATATTTTCCTTTGCCATTGATTCCTTCATGTCTTATTAAAGAAATCCTTTTTTACCTTGAGATCATAAAAATATTCTTAATGTTTCTAACACAATAGTAATCTGATCAAGGCTGGAAAACTAAGTAATAGGAGGTAGTCAATAGGTCATTAAAAAAACAAAAACAGAAAAAAACCCAAAGAATTATGAAAATGTGCATCAGAAAAGCCTCACCATTTTCTTTTAAGCTTTGTGACCTTGAGAAGGTCACAGAACTTCTCTCTGTGAAACAAGCAACAGGTGGCCCTGTATTCGTACCTGGCTGGTAGGGAAGCCCCCTAAACAAATGTCCAGGAGAGCTGCTATTCACAGGATCTGCCGTCAGCCACTCTCCTAATCCCTTCCTCTGGCATTTTCTAGATTTGTGAATCTCCAGCTGAGGTTTAAATGTCATCCTCCACATCTGAGACTAGAGCAACCTTGTGCTGATCTGGCTGACTCAGCTGGAGCATACCAAAAACCACTCAGAACTTTGAATCTAATCTGGCTTCATTTGTTGAAGTAAGTGGGATTTTCAAAACCCCTGCCAGGGAGACAGTGCAAAGGAGTGGGGAGTTAAAATGGATCCAAAGTGAAGCCCTGGATTCCTCAGAGGGGGATGTGGGGAGAAATGGGAAATTGGTCCTCCATCTTTCCCTCCTCCCTCCCTCAACCACATTCCTAGTGTTCAAATGTTCTGGGTAATTGGTCAGAATTTGGTCTAGGAAAATTGGAAATAGAAAAGAGATGCAGTTTGTTTTGTACTGAAGTTTAACTTGTGTTAGTCTACAGCTCTTAACTCCTTTTTTGGTTCTCTTTCTCTATCCTCCAAGTCATGCCCCTAGCATCCCTCACCCTTACTATACACCATCTTTATTCTACCTACCAAAGCTGCAATTAGAATAGTACCTGGGACCTGGTAGGCCTCAAGAAATGTGACCACTATTAGGAATAAAGAAATAGCATGCTTTTTGCTATGTATACTATACTACACAGGCACTATTATCATCATGCCCATTTTACAGATGAGGAAACTGAAGCAAAAGAGGTTAACTAACCAGCCCGAGTTCATGGAATCTAAAAGGGTCTAAACTCACACAAAGGTGGAGCCCACGCTCTGACCAACTCTGACCTCCCAGGTCGTATTCCACACTGAGAAGCAATAGAGGGGGAGCTTGAATGCCAAAAGGAAAGTCAGACATACAGATGCCTACACTCTGCCCAGGCAGTAGCCCAATTATCCTTACCTTCACATCTCCTTAGAATGTGTCTGTGTGTGTCGGGCCAGGAGAATGAGGACAAAAGAAAATCGGTGAGCAGTTGAGACACAGAATTTTTAAATTCTGGGTTCTGTAAGAGGGAGCTTTGAAAAATAATTTCAAAAAATAAGGGGAAATAAAAGGCTTTATCTTCTGAAAAAGGCATTCTTTAAAAATTACCACCACCCACAACTTCAACAGACAGAGAGAAGGCAGTCACTAGTGACAGAATTTTAGAAGAACTTGGGGAAAGATTTGGGAAGCAGGACTCCTTCCTGATACCCAGAGAATCTACCCACTTCATGTCACTAGAAATGCCAGTTCTGAGCAATTGCCCCAGACCGTCTTTTAAAACCCTGACTCTCAGAGCTCCAGTGGATCAGATGGCAGCTGGAACAGTGATTTCTACCTGCCCTGAGTCCTGAGGCTCACATGATAATTGCCGAAGCCTGGTCATAAATTCTTATAGAAAGAGCCAAAGCCCAGTCCCAGTTGAATGATTCCAGTCACTGGAAGTGGGAAGGTTGAGGGGGAGAAGTGTCCTCACCAGCTCTTAAATTCATCCCAGGACTCCAATTCTTGCCTTTCCCATGCAAAGACTCATAATAGAGATACCACAAAGAGGACGAGAAAAGACACTTACCCCAGCCGGCCTGGAAAAAATCCTGATTTTGAAATAAAAAATAATTTGTGTGTGTGTGTGTGTGCGTCTTTTTAACAGAAATCATAGTTGAATTGTGACTCATTTTATAATATGGGTGTTCATTCAATACTTTTAAAGTTTGAAAATAAAGGAAAAGGACTTCCAGTTCTGGTCTAGCATATAAGGAGCTTAGAAGCCATCATTGCATTCTAACAATAAGTAAAAAGTTGAACAAACTAAAAAAATCTCCTTAGATCTGTCAAAAAAGTAAGGTCACAGAGCAAACTGCTGTCCCCAAATTGGAGAGAGAGAAACATGTGGACACAGAGAATCACAACTTACCAGAGCAGAAACCCACAAGCAGAAACCTCTGAAGGAGGGAACCAATGCCAGGGTAGGAAACCTGAACTGTAAGTGACAAATTGCTGGAGCTCAGTGTGGACAACTCTGAGAGTTAAAATCTTCGAAGGACCCAGTCTTAGAGGACCCCCACACTTCTGTGAGTCTTAACCTCTAGGGACTCTTATCAGTTTCTCACAGAGAAGATCAGTGAAAAGTTCTCTCATGCTTCCAGCAGGGGGTAGAGAAGAGGAACCCTTTTGAAATACTCCAGAGCATTCTCTTCTTAACAAGGCTGGCCCTCAGGAGAAACTATGTAACCAGAGCCTAACCTCCTGGGTTTTTATCAGGGCCTAACAACCTACCTGGGGAAAGGGAAAGACCCAACTCCAGCCCACTCTAGCCACCCTGCCCCATCAAAAAGGTGGGGAGGGGGACCTGGAAAGCAATGGTGAAGTTCACAGTCCAGGGCACAGGCTCACCAAAAGACTGAAATCTAATTGTCGGACTATAGAGTGCTTCTTCTCCCCACACCACACCATACCACTACATTACATTACTAAAGGCCTATTTACCATAGTTCTTTTTATCCAGCACATTGTGTCCACCTTTCAACAGAAAATTACAAGACATACTAAAAGGCAAAAAACAGATTTTGAAGAGACTGAATAATGAACAGAACCTGAATCAGATATGGCAACAATGTTAGAATTATCAGACCAGAAATTTTTAAAAACTATGATTAATATGTTAAGGGCTTTAATGGAAACAAAAATAGACAACATGCAAGAACAGAAAGATTCTGTAAGCAGAGAGATGGAAATTTTAAGAAAGAATCAAAAAAGAAATGCTAGAGATGAAAAACATTTTCACAGAAATGAAGGATAACTTTGATAGGCTTACGAGTAGACTGCACATGGCTGAGAGAAGAATCTCTAAGTTTGAGGATATGACAATAGAAACTTTCAAACTTGAAAAGGGAAGAGAAAAAAGACTAGGCGAAAAAAAAAAAGAACAGAATATCTGAGAAATATGGGACAACTATGAAAGGTGTAACATAGATATAATGGGAATGCCAGAAAGAGAAGAAATATTTGAAGCAATAATGACTGAGAAATCACCCCAAATTAACATTAGACACCAAACCAGAGACCCAAGAAGCTCAGAGAATATCGCTCAGGATAAAAGCCCCCACACTCCAACATGCACACACTCACACGCACACACACGCACACACACGCACAATCCTATGCCTAGGCATATCATATTCAAATATTAGAAAATAAAAGATAAAAAGAATCTTGAAAGAAACCAGAGGAAAATATCACCTTACCTCTAGAGCAAAAGTAAGAATTACGTCTGACTTATCAGAAACCGCACAACCAAGAGAGTGGAGTGAAATATTTAAAGTGTGTCAAGAAAAAACCCCACCAACTTAGAATTCTGTACTCTACAAAATCGCCATTCAAACCTGAAGGAGAAATAAAGACTTTCTCAGTAGACCTAACATGCAATAAATGTTAAAAGAAGTTCTTTAGAGAGAGGAAAATGATATAGATCAAAAACTTGGATCTACATGAAGAAAGGAAGAGCATCACAGAAGGAATAACCAAATGTACCACTGTGACAGGATGTGGACAGTGGAGGGGGCTGTGCCTGTATTGGGGGGAGAGGGAG
Source organism: Pteropus medius (assembly GCF_902729225.1). NCBI lineage: Eukaryota > Metazoa > Chordata > Mammalia > Chiroptera > Pteropodidae > Pteropus > Pteropus medius. The sequence goes on along the minus strand of NW_024344370.1, from coordinate 3,190,215 downwards.
TTCGTGAGAGCTGTGTACTTTCTGCTCAATTTGCTACCAACCTAAAAGTGCTTTAAAAAATAAAGCGTCTTAATTTTTTAAATGAGACTTTAATTTGCTTTAAAAATTCAAACTATTGGCAGTTAGCATGTGGGCCTTTATATTCATTCTGACTGGGTGAAAGGAATGTTAACTTTTAAAATAATTTGTCTTTAGGAATGGAGAATGAGGAGCTCTATGAGAATAAGGCTTCTCTATTCCTCTTTTCCCTCTTCTTTCCTCTAGCAAATCTCTAAGGGTCAGCAATCACAGCAATTCCATAGCCCATCAGTAGACAGGAACTTCTATAAAGACTTGGCTTAGTCTCTGTCCTATAGCCAGAGCTTTCTCTTTGTCTAGTTGAGTTTTCATCCTGTCTGCCCTCAAAGGAAACTAGGACTTAAATTCATTCCAAGCTCTGATGTTTCCAGATTATAGAATAGTTTAAAGGAATATCTTGATTGTTTAAAATTTACAAGAAACTATTTCATAATGAGATTGCCTCTTTTAAATAAAAAATAAATAAATAAATAACTTTAGTTGCACCCCTACCTGGTTTCAGAAAACATTTAAGCAAATAAAAAAATTAGACTGCTAGGAAAATCAGTTTGTGCTTGGGTCCAATTTGGGTCAATGTGACTAATGCCAAATTATTACATTCTTCAAAAATCTAAAAATCAACATTGTGAGCTACTTAAGGGAGAAAAAATGTAAAAATGAAGGGGTAAAAGTCAGTTGATCCAAAATAAAAAGTAATGAATTGGAAAATAAGAAACTAGAATGGTTCAGATTAATGTCCTCCGAAACTATTCCTCTCAAGTAAATACAGATGATACCAAGAAAGGAGGAGTTAAAAAGAAAATTAAAGACATTTGGCAGGAAGTAGTTCCCTGAGCAACAAATATATGAGGCATCCCAAAGTAAAAATGCTAGAGCTGTTCAAGAATGAGAAGCTTTTGGAGAGGGAAAGAGGTCAGAAGGCAGATCACTCTTCCAAAAAGGAACGTTCCCTCATTCTGACTTGTCTGATGGCCCGTCCCCCACAGGGTTCCCTCCACCTCTGCAACTTCCATTGTCAGGCTTATTTCAGGACAGACCAATCTATGTCAGGATGACCAAGTTCATGTCGAGTTCAGTATTGTTTCTACTCTTGAAATCTAGATACCTCCAATGGCAAGTTCAGTTCTTTCTGATTACATTTGATCTGGCAACTCACTTTTGAAGCTAAAAATAAAATTTGAACAAAGGTTGGTGTGGTAGGTGCTCGTGCTTTTTACCAATATTTTCAATTCCCCTCCTCTGGGCATAAAAAGATTGCTCTTCCTTACCTTCCTCCTGTGAGACATGTAAACGGAAGTGATATGTATGTCTTCCAGGTGGAAATCTTTAAGAATTTGCCAGTGGTTATTCCCTAAGTTACTGGGTCAACTGTGTTAGTGGAGGCCCTACCAGCTTAGCTCCCTGAGGGCACATGTCAAGCAGGGCCCCTGCTGAAAGGCAAAGGATATATCAGATATATCGCCTGAGTGAGAAATGAACCTGATTGTTTTAAGCTACTGAGAATTTAGGGTTGTTTGTAACTGCAGTATAAATCCAGCCTATGTTGTTTAGAATAACTGAGAATTAAGGCAGCAATAACTTAGGCCCCCAAATATTTCATGAATCTTTATTTTCAGGGAAATTTCTTTTTAGAAGAGATTGACATTTTCCAATTTACTGAGAACCCTGATAAGTCAACCATCCTTGAAATGTGACTCACTGCAAATGTTGTCATAGTAAATGTTTATGGCACCAACTAGGCTAATATGATTATGCATGGTTAAATATCACATGCCTAATATATCCAAAATATTATCTGCAATTTTAAGTCACTTTATTTTTAAGTGTTTTTCCTGATCTTTTGTCAATGATATTACAGCTGCTTTACTATAAGAATAACTTGTACTTCAGCGTATAAATATGAAATTATAAAAATGGCTGCATATTTTTATTAAAAATGGATCAACCTAAAATTAACCAGATCTCCTTAGAAAGATAATTATTATAGATATTTGATAGTAAAAATATTTTCAAAGATGAATGGAATTGTGGGAATACACAGAGTAATATCATTCACATTAAATGTCAGGTTTGTTTACTTAGCTTCAATTTAGAATTATATTTTATGTTTCTTAGAAGTTGTTTGCAACATTCAGTTAAGAAAAACTTTGAATATTGAATTTGTTATGCTATCGAAGTGACCTTGATCTTGAACAAATATTTGGCAAGCAAGAGTCTGAGCCTGGTGAGCTGTTCTATTGATTTTTATGGTTTTAAGAAATGAATTCAGAGGGACAATCTGTGTCTTAAAACATGCATTTCAGATGAATGCTAACATTTACAAGCTGATTTAGTTCCATCCTTCTGGGAGATAATGCAATATGTATTTTTCAGTTCAATTTAAATTTCAAGTAGCAAATGTTGCCTTGTACTTACCTATAGCATGAATCTTCTGGAACTCAATGCAATATAGCATGAAGTAAATACTTCTTAAATATATAGAATTCATATAAAATATCTTTTGTTCCCTAGTGGTTTTTTGTTAAGAGAGAGATGATTAAGATACGCATCTATGGTTTTGCTTTGGGCCAGGCCTGACTATCTGTGCATTTCTGAGAGCTTTCCAGAAAGCACCAGAGCCAAATGACATAATCTGTTCCCCTAGGGCTGGGCTGACTCAGGATATCTCCATATGGATGTCTCAAGGCAATTTATACTCAGCATGTCCCCAGATGAACTCATCATCTTCCTTTTGAAACTATGGTCTTAGAGTACCTTTCGAATCTCCTTTGCCTTACATTCAACCATTTACTGATTCCAGTATTCAGATCTCAGCTCTTGTCCTACCATTGTCCTATCCTGGCCCTCGTCTCCCTAAATGGTCTCGCTGCCTCCAATATCTCCCCTCTCCAATCCCAGCTCCCACCGCTAGCAAACTAATCTTTGTAAAGCACAAGTTGGATTGTGCTACTTTCACCTCTAAAATGTTTAGTGATTCCTGTGCTATCTTTTGTTTGCCTCTTCAGACCCACTCTCAATTCTTCTCCCCTTTTTTGTGTCCTAAAGCCCAACCTCTATGAATGGCTTCAGGGAACTCCCTTACCCATTAGCTACAGGTTCAGTTTTGACAATATGGAGGCCGTAGGAGGAGAGTGAGGTTAGGGTATGAATTTCCTGGCTCCCTCCTTATGTCATTGATATAATCGACCACATCCTTTAACTGAAGGCACAACTCCTGTCTAGAAGCTTTTCACTTACACCCTCGTTTGAGTGTGCCATATACTCTATATTTCTTTGCATCCCTGCTTGTGTTTTTTCTTTTCTTCCTGTCAGTCTGAAATTCTCTCCATTATCTCTGCTATCATTTAATCCTGTATTGTCCTTTGTATCAAGTAGATTAGTCAAGAAGATTGCAGAGCTACAGGATGGAAAGAGCCAAGGGCCTTGAATTACTGCTTGGACATAGAACCACTCACTAATCAGGAACAGCTCTTACAGACTTCAACAAGAAATATCTGCTACTGGGTTAAGCCACTGAGATGTGTGGCTTTATCTGCTTCAACTACTAATATTACCTTAATTAACTGAGTAAAATTCTTTTAGAAAATAAAAAGGTCAGTTCCTCAATGAGGTGATTAAGGTAAGTTATAAACACATTGGCAGAAGCACTGTGATCACTAGGAGCCTGTAGGAGTTCACAAAGAAAACATTTTCTACTGTGATAGTTTTCTGGATCAGTAGAAAAAGAAAATACATCAGCTCTGGTGTTTCTAGATTTGTCCAAGTCATTTGACAAAATTTTCATGATGTCCTTTTGTTCAAGAGGAAAAATTTTCACAAGATAATAATGAAATTGAGTGTATTATTTATAGGTTAAATGAATTTATTCTAAGGGTGCTGGCTAATAATAGATCGGAATCAACCTACAGGAAGTTTTGTAGTAGTGGCAGAGCTTGGTTCTTTACCATAACTGTGCAAACATTTGTGTTAGGGCTTAGGCTTATTTATTAAATTTACTCACATTGAACAATGGCCTGCTAAGTGACTGAACAGATAGAGCAAGACAAATACTGCATGGTATCACTTAGGCATGGAAGCTAAATTTTTTAAAAAGTCAAACTCGTAGAGAATAGAATGGTAGTTGCCAAGGGCTGAGGAGTAGGGGAAACAGGGAACATTTGGTAAAGAGTACAAATTGTCAGTTATCGGATAAGTTCTGAATATCCATGAATGTGTAACATGGTGACTATAGTTGAAAATACTGTATTGTATAATTGAAATTTGTTGAGAGTGGAACTTAAGTGTTCTCACCAAGAAAATAAAAAGGGAAAAAAAGGTAAATATGTGAGGTGATGAACTGATTGTAAAATATTACATTTTATTTGTTATTTATACCTCAGTAAAGCTAGGGGCAGGGAGTGGCCTGAATCTGATGCAATTTGATAAGAAAAATGCAAACTGACATTTTGACAAACATATACACACACAATATGTGACTAAGGGATGGGGAAGCCATGGATCAGAACCCCTTATTATTCTGAATTTACTCTTGAGTAAAACAAAATTTTACTCAACAGCATGATGTTATCACCTAAAAGTCTAATGCCATCTGAAGCTGCATTAATAGAGAACTATAAATAGGTGTTTAGCAGATGCCTCCTTTATGCCAGGCACAGTAGTAGGCACTTTACATGAGGCTACATATAAATCATAGTTTCTAGAGGTAAAATAATTTGCCAAAGCTGCACTGCTAGTTAAGTGGTAGGCTCTGGAATCAGACATAGCAAAGATCCTTCTCTTCTGCGTTGATTAGGCCACCCAGAAGTGCTTCTGTTCTAAGCAGTGTATTTTTAAGAGCAGGAAAGTGAAACTTCTTAGCAGGAGAAGGATCGGAATAATTTTGAATCTGAAGACCCTATCTCATGGAAATGTTTGAAAGACTGGGAGACAGGGGCCCTGGAAGAGAGAAGACTCAGAGAACTTGGTCTCTGTCTTCCAATATTCAAAGATTCACAATGGAGAGAGGAGTTAGAATAATTCTGTGCTGCCTCACACTGGATTTCTTGGAGCAATGTTGAGAAGGTACAAAGTAATTGATTTGAGCTCAATATCAGGAAGAGCTTTTTCTTTCTACCAGAGTTGTCCAAAAACAGGGAGACTGGACACATCCAAACACACACTTGCAGCACTTGGTCAGGATCTTTCTAGGCTACTGACTTCAGGTTATTTTTAAATTGACTTCCAGGGTTGAGAGCCTTTGGTTCTCATGCTCACTGTGCTGGGCTTGGGTAACTCAGGAAATATGCAAGCCATCTGGTAGACACCAAATGTCATTTGTGTAGTGACTAAATTGGCATTTCCAAGAGACAGCTCAGGAGGCAAAACAAAATACTCCTAGAGATCAGCCTTTGTGTTTTTAGCATCTATGAAGCCAACATTTATTGAACAATTTCTATGACCCAGGCACTCTGCCTGAATATTCTCTGCCCCTCTCCTTCCTATCCCCTTCCTCCCACAAAAAACAAAACTTCTGTTATTTCCTTTGAGAAATTATCATTCTAGTCAAGGAAAAAATGCTGTTTTGCTTTCTGTTTCTCTTCAAGAGGTTTGGCTGAACTAAAAACTCATCAGTCAGTGTTTATGCTTTATTGTGATGACTGTTGATAACAGTAATATATTAATTTCCCCCCTCCAGAGAAGAGCTGTGAGAGAATTAAAATGGGGAGGGATGCTGAGGAGGGCTGTCCTCTGTTGAACAGGTCTGGAATTAGGTCGGAAAGGCAGGTCAGAACAACAGAAAAAGTAATCACATCTTTAGTACGGGCTTGGATGGATGGAGAGGGCTGCCAAGAAACCTCTGAGCGGGAATGGTGGTCGGGACATATACAAATCCAGATTTAATAATTATCAATAATTACCACTAGGCTTTGGACAGAACATGTACATTGTGAAACAGTAGACTAGTGGTTTTCAAACCTCTATTTGTCCAAAATCAATCAACATGGAATCATTCTGGTTTAATGGGATCTCTAAAACACCTCTGAGAGACCCTAGGGATCTTTGGACGCAGTTTGAAAACCATGATGATAAATAAATTCAAGTGAATATAGGGTACATTCCATCTAATGGATGGCAATTCCTGGGCTTGTTTATTACTTAGCAGAGTTCTCTTCCAGGCTCTCCTAGTACAGCATAGGCTAATCTGAAAGACAGTCTGTGGCTGCCAGTTCTGTAATCTGTTTTCATGGACAGCACTCTGGTCTTCGTCCTCACTATTGCCAACGCCCGCTTACTCTTCTCCCTACCTCTGCTCTCTGTCACCTCTTATGCATGCTGAATATAGAAAACAAACTAATGGTTTTCCTAAAGCACTTTTATCATGCCATTCTCTTACTCAAAAATCTATACGAGGTCCTTATTGTCACACTTCCCTCTATCCACGTCCCCATCTTCATGCAATCTTTGTTGCAACCCGCTACATCCTCTCTCACCTTGAGGCCTTTGCACAGGCTGTTTCTGTCTGGAACATTTTCTGTAGACTCTCTCCATCCCTTCCTTACTCTGCTGACCCCTGATGCTCATCCTTATATATCACTTCCTTTAGAAAGTCTAGGGACATGGGAGCCCCTCACATGTACTGCCATAGTACTCCATGGCTTTTGTAAATTAAAAGCAATTTAATTATAGTGGTTTTAGGGTTACATATTAATCCGTATCTTTTACTAAATGAGAAAGGAATGTCCACACCTTATTTACTCTTGTACCTCCTAATCCTGGCAGTGTAATATTTGTTGGGTAAGTGCATGAATTCAACATAAATATTTGTTGAATGAGTGAATGAATGAATGAATAAATGGTTGTTGATAGAATAATTGGTGAATAGTGCTTTTTTACATGTGTGTGATCCTTTGTGGCACCTCTTCAGGTGGTCTGTCTTTCAGTTGTGACCGCCACAGTTTTGGGGTACTGGTTTAGTCCATTCAGGCTGTGAACCAAAAAGTTCAGGTGATCCTGGCAAGACCAACAAGCTCAATAACTGAAAGTAACCACGCGCATGTTCTAATCACAGAAATCCTAACTGAGCAGGTTGTAATGGGCAGTCACCTCCTAAGGCTATATGATAGATTAACCTTTACCTTTAGCAAGCCCTATCTACTGTTTTTGTTTGTTTGTTTTTGTTTTTGTTTTTGTTTTTGTTTTTTGCTTATAGGATAACATACTTAAAATGTCAGAAAGACCTCTTTCTCCAGACCTCCAGAAATAAACATACTGGATACCAGCGTGAGACAACCCCAACATTCCTTATTGTTATCTTCTACCTTCATACTTCTGTAAACTATGGATGTTAAATGTTAACTGTCCTGCACTCACCAATATAAAAGAAATATGTATCTCTCCATTTTCTTTTTATCCAGTTCTTGAGATTTCCCTGCTTCACTTTCTCCCACCTCCTTAATCTACCAGTGGATTTCACGTAACCTCCCTTACGTCTTCTCCTTTGATTCTAATGTATAAAATAACTGCGAAACTGCTATTCCTTTGGGCATTTTCTCAATCCTTTGAGATTTTCCTTCCAAGTCTGGCTCTCAACACTTTGGCTCAAATAAATTCTTTAAACCTTTCTTTTTAGTTTTGGAATTTATTTTGTTAACAAGGTTGATAGAATAAAAATATCACAGACTGGGTAGCTTATAAACGACAGAGATATATTTCTCACAGTTTTGGAGGCTAGGAAGTTCAAGTCAGGGCACCAGTATGGTTGGGTGAGGGCCTGCTTCCGAGTCTCAGACTTCTCACTGAACCCTCACATGGTGGAAAGGGCTGGGGAGCTCTCTGTAGCCTCTTTTATAAGATGCTAGTCCCCTTCTCAAAGGCCCCACCTTTCTAGTAGCATCATTTTGGGGGGTTAGGATTTCAACATATGGACTTTGGAGAGACACAAACATTCAGACCATAGAGCATATCAAGTGAATATTCCTTTTATCTATTCCTATATAGAACAGAATGACAGGAGGCACACAGCCTTTTAGAAATGAGACACTATGAGTGAGGAGGGGAAGGATGTTGGGCATCTGTGAGGAAGAGAGAAGGGATTTGGGAGACAAGCTCCCTGGTAGCTATTGGCTAGAAGAACCGGAAATATGGCTTTTGTCCTCTTGCTTGTAGCCAGCAGGATGTATCCAGGCAGTAGCAGCCATTTTGCCTTATCTCATTATCCATAGTCTTCCTATTCTGTAATTGAAGAAATCAAGGTACAGGGAAGCCTAAGGACTTGCCAAGAGTCTCAAAACTGGTGGCGGAGCCAGACCTAGAACCTGATTCTTGAAGTAACACTTTCTGTCACCTGTTATTTCCTCTCCGGTGCTGTCTGAAAGCCCTTAGTTCTGATTTGCTTACTTGAAATTATGTAAGCAATGCTTCCTCCACAATAGTCCCTGTCTCTGACCTTTGATGATATGAAAGCAAAAAGTGAAGGCCAGGCCATTTTCTTCTTTCCCACAGCACAAAGCTGTTCCTCTGGGGGGTCGGAGATTGAGGAGGGGTACAGAGTGGGGTGAGAGAGGAGGAGGGGGAGGCAAAAGCCAGAGTAAGCAAAACCAGGGGAAACAGCACGAAATCTATGCCACACATATTCTTTTTCTTCTGAGACTTCAGTGACGACTTCACTTTTTTATTTTGAGACTCAACAGAAAATATCTTGGATGGATGCATTGAGGGAGGTACACATAAATGCACCAAGAAACATCAGAGATTCATGAGAGCCGCACGGTAAAGAACAAAGGGCCCACATCTACTTAAACCATCTCCACCACTTCAGCCCTGGGATTTCATTTGTGAGCAAGAGGCTGTTGAGACCTCCAAATGCCAACCCGTCTGAGCTTAGATCCAGTGGCAACATCCCAGCAGAGCACCCCTACAGGCATTTATTTACCACTGGTGCTTGGTTGTCAAGACCCTTAAGCAAAAATGGATGTGTCAAAGTTCCTTCTGTTTACTGTACGACAAGAGATGCAAGTTCATCCTGAGGATTCTCTTTGAGTTATTCTTTGTTTTGCAAAGATTTCATAAGTTCTGGTGGAGCCGGGCTCCTTACCACCAAGATGAGCACTATTCCTGGCCATAAATATAGATATTGAAGACTCCTCAAGGGGCTTAGCTCTTTAGTTGGTAAATATCCATGAATCAGGAAAAGAAATGAATAGCTAATGCAGTAGCAATGGCCTTAAACAAGCCTTCAACGTCCATAAGCAATTAGCTCTCTTTCCTCATTCCTTTTGCCCATTCATTCATTCATTCAACCAATTTTCTCTCAAGAATCAGGAAGCTCACAATCTAGTAGGAGAGATATTAAAAACTTGAGTCATTATTGCACAGTGTATATTGAAGATGTTTGTAATGCAAGTAACAGAATATCTGGCTCAATCAGACCCTAACAAGGAAGGAAATATATTGGCCCACATGATTGAAAACTCCCAGAGAGGGATTGCCTCAGACAAGCTCCCTCTCAGCAGCTCAGTCACTGACTTCTTTTCCATTTCTCTACTTGTGTTCTGGGGGTATTGGCTGTATTCCAAGGCCAGCTCCTCTCATAGTCCAAAGAGGGCCATAAGCAGCAACTGGTACAACATGCTTCCTTGTTCAGATCCAACCAAAGAAAGATAGTGCCTTTGCCCTAGCCTTCCTGGAAAGCATCCTGGGACTCAGTCTGGTGCAGGGGTGGCATTCATGGCCTAAGCTGAGTTCATCAGTCACATGATCAGAAGATGCTCCACCATGGAGGCGAATGTGGGCTACACAGAAATCCCTAAGTGGAACTGAGAGTGGGGAAGGGAAGAGAGTTACCAAGAGATGTCCATTTCAGGGAAAGGGCTTTGACAGGGGCACTAACATGACAGGTGGGAGCACAACAGAGAGATCCTCTACCTGAGGAGACTCAGGGTCTTCTACAAGGATAAACCACCCAAAGGGAGAGAATTTGAATTGATCAATCCCTGAAATAAACTCTTGTGTACTTGAGCTAGAAGCTGCCTCAGTTAGAAAATGATGAAGGCATGAAATTAATGTCCAGAAATAAGAACACCAGGAACAGACTTCATGACAGGACCTAAGAGGATGTGTGTTGGAAGTGCATTTCTGTCTCTCAAATTCTCAAAGAAGATTGAAATATTTGAATGTGTCTTAAGAGAGCTGTGGATAAAAAAAGGGGTTCTACAGAAAGCAACCTCACAGGGTGATCTGATCATAAATTTCTAACTGGGCAAGTCAGGGTGCATAGTCACACCCCAGGCTGTAGCTTCTTTATTGGAAGGTTTTTAAGCCAACTCTGCCCATTGCTCTTGTGCATCTAGATTAACATACCTGCAAAAAGTCAGAAATAATCTTTTCTACCCTGCAAGGCATAACCGCCTGAAGAGAGCACAAAATCTTTTTCATTATCTTGTAATCCAATTCCCACCTTGCTTTCTCTCGCCTTCATGTAATATTCCTTGCTTTTCCTCCTTAATTCCAAATACATAAAAGAAACTGCAAACTGTCATTCTCTGGAAAATTTGAGATCTTGCTTCTCGGCAATTGTCATCAGTTTTGCGCAAATAAACTTGTAAAAATTCTCTACTGGTTTGGATGTTTCTTATATCAACAGAGGTTCTGGTTCCAAAGACTGTGTGATACTGCACTGTTATATCAAGGCAAGGCTAGGCTTGATTCCCACCAATCTGGGCTTGAGTCTTAGTTCTACCACTCACTCACTGTGACCTTGGGCAATCACTTAACCTCACCACTTACCCTCTTCACATTTAAAATTTAGATAACAGCACTTCCCTTGCAGGGCAATTGTGAAAAGCAGAAATAATACATCAAAGGGCCCAGCAGCAGGAAACAGGCATTGAGCAACCTGACTACTGTTTTTTAAACAGAGCTGCCTCTCTGGGTTGATGCAAGGTCAGAAGAGGAATGTGCACTTTCTGGAAGAACCTGGCCTCAGACAAGATCAAAGAGCAGAATTAAACCTTTGGGAGGAATAGTACTAGGGACAGGCTAATACAGCTGGAGTCTCTTGCTCAGGTTCAAGTTGTTTTCCCCCTGGATTCACATGTACCTGGGCATTCCTGGCAGATGGTCTCCCCTCCTGAGAAAGCTTTATTCTAAGGGAATAGAGTCAGCCACACAAGGTTGGTCCAAGGTAACAGACTCAGGTTAGAGAGAATAAGTGATAACCTCACACGTTATTCAAAATCAGAATGTTTCTGGTCTCATCTCCAGTGGCTGGGTCCCAAAGGAGAGAAGATAGCAGGAAAGTATGAACAACCATGTTGGGAGCCACACTGGATAGTTTTTGGATGGCGCAAAGGAGAGCACCAGAAGAATTATGGTGCCTTCTGGATGGGATAGAGATGGTTGAAAGCCCAGAACAGATAGTTCGCTTTCTTGCTACCTTGCCCCAATCTGGGCAGAAGAAGAAGAATGGGAGGGAGGCATCAATTCAGTGGACATGAGAGAGAGACAGAGACGAGAGAGGCGAGAGAAAGATAAAGAGAGAGAGAGAGAGAGAGACTGAAATGAGTGCCAACAGCTACAGCAGGAGGGGACACGGTTCATGGCTTTGCAGCACGGCTATAGCAGCTCACTGGGATCAGTGTCCTCAGTGGAAATGGATATGTCAAGCCCCAATACAAATATGATCACAGGGACCCATAGAGAAGGGAAGCTGAGTGCAGGGGTCACATGGTAATTGAGAGGACCATATAGGAGAGCACACATCCCCCGGGACACCCACAAACAGCTGGGGCAATTCTGCAGTGCTGACTAGGGGCAGGACCAGACAAAGTATGTGGGGTTACTCTAATTTTGCCCCAGAAGAGTGGGGCCAAGGAAACCCAAGTTACATAAATCCATCATTTGCCCCCTGGACACTACACAATCACTTCAATGCCAAGTTAAATCACCAGGAGCACATACGTTACACTGTGCTTTAAGAAACTATGATTTAATGTTATGGCTTTGCCTTTTGCCAGAGATAATTAAGAATATTTTCATATATACAATAAAGCTTGACTATAATGATAATTTTTAGTATAACGTTTAAAAACCTCTGTAAATAATCCTCCTAACTGCTTTCTCTTAATATGCTAGGAATATTTGTCTCTCGTGTTGCCCTGGCACACTTCCTTTCTTCCTTTTCCTTTTTTTTTTTTTTTAATGAGAACTAAGTAACTTGTTAAATTTCTCTTTTGCCTTGGCCACTAGGACAGTAAGAGTGAAATGGGGTACACAGTTGGAGTAACTTGAGTTTAGATGGTTTTTATGGTAAAACTAACTACCTCCCACCCATCTTATCTTCAACACAGCTCTTATTCAGGGTGTTTTGGTTAACACCGTTGGTTTTTTTTGTTTGTTTGTTTTTTCAATTTTCTCTGCTAATGTGTCTTTCTGGTAAGCCACCTAAAAAACTTGTTAGAAGGAGTTAGAATTTACTTAATAAATGCACTAATTGCTGAGCGAGTATGTAAAAATTTAATCTTTCTTAGGACAGAGAACTCTTTCTTTTAAACCTAATATCATTTTTCCTCTTAGGCACTCAGAGTTGAGAATAATGCTGCCCTTTTATCAACATATTTTTATCTGAGGCAATTCTTTGTTCTGTCAAGTAGATTTATTTTCTTTATCAGACAGAAATGTGGGAAAAATAAAATGATCTCATTGCATATGATTTCTGAGAGCTCCCATACTGAAGTAAAATTCGGTTTCACAAATGACTTAGGAAAACTTTTGTATTTGAACACCTGTTCAAAGAAACTCTGTTTGAAATTGTTTACTGCTATTAATTCCACAATGGCAAAACAGACATGTTGCTGTCCTAATCTTTACATTAGTTTTCAATAGCAAAGGGCAGGTGTTCCAGTTTCTGCCCCTGCTTTTATTTTTTAATAAAAAATAATTAAGAAAAAGCTGTATAAAATGAAAATGCTTATTTACTGAAGTCAGTAAGTGTCTATTTATAGAAACAAGCACAAATCAGTGTACAGCTCAAAGAGCTTTCACTAGGTGAATATACCCACAGAACCACAATCAAGATAAGGAAACAAGAAGTTACCAGCACTCTACTCTCACAGCTACCCTCTTGCCCCACCAGACCCCACCTCTCCCCAAAAGATAGCAATTATTCACTTTTATTGTTCTGTACTGGTACTTTGTTATATAAATATATCACAAGCCATGTATCCATCCTACTATTTATTTCCACTTGGGTTGTTTAAAGGTTTTGGCTCCTATACATAATGCTATTATAAATATTCTTGCATATGTCTTTTGGTAAATATATGTATGTATTTCTTTTGTGGATATATCGAGTTATTCTGGGTCATAGGTTTTGTGTATAATCAGCTTTAGTAGATGATACTAAAAAACAGTTTTCCAAAATGATTGCACCAATTTCTACTCTCACTAGCGGTATTCAGGTTGCCCCACATCCTTACCAACCCTTGTCATTGTCAGTATGCAGTGACAACTGTGAAATGGTCATTGCATAACTTTGTAATGTTGGCCATTTTGGTGATAATCAATGAAGGTGAATCCTTATTTTATGTTTAGTCACCATTTGGATATGCTTCTTTTGTGAAGTGCCATTCAAGTCTTCGTCCACCCTTTAGCTTTACAGCAACATCAAGAAAATACTTTCCCACGTTTTCTTTAGAAGCTTAATTTTTTTGTTTTGTTTTGTTTTGTCTTATATTTAGGTCAACAGTCCATATAGAATTGTGCATGGGATGCAGGTTAAGATTTATCGGGAGTATTTGAGATCTTGCTTTCTGCCAATTCTCAGTCTGGGCTCAAATAAACTCATAAAAATTCTCAAAAAAAAAAAAAAAAAGGATTTATCTTTTCCACAAAGATATACAATTTACCCAGTAAGATTTATTACAAAGACTGTTCTTTTGCTATTGCTCTGCAGTGTTACTTTTGTCATACAGTCAATTATTCATATGTGTATGAACCAGTTTCTGGACTTTTAAATATGATCCTTTGTCCTTATATGTCTTCCTTTCACAAACAAATATGATTTTGAGTAGGAACATTTATCTGTATTATCTGACACTCTGGAATGCCTGACTGCAGGTTGCCCTGTAGCCTTGGTATGAAGGCCTGAGAAAGTAAACTCAATTAATGCAGAAAATGCCATCTGAATATTACAACCAGAAAGAATAGTAAAGATTATTTCACCCAATTCCCTTATTTTTAAAACGGGAAAACAGGTGTACTGGAATGTGCTGGCTATCTTCTGTTTATCCAGTCAAACCTACTCTCCATCCTTCTCCACCTGCTATGCCCCTGGAGGTCCCCACATCAATGGGCTTCCTTACCGTCTGAATGCCAGTTGGTTCGGCTTTGAGGAACACTGATTTGAGAATGGAGGAGGGTCAAGTCAGATATTTATTTCCTTAGCTAACTCTTTGTGAGCTGATTTTCTCCATCCATCTCCTAATGGATGGCCCTCCCCACTCAACCCTCTTCTTCCATATACTAGTAACCAGTCATTTCCAGGCCTGGGGTGTTAACAGCATCCCCCTATTATAGCCCCAGGATATCGCAATGGGATTCAGACTCTGCAAGACTAGAGGCATCTGCGTTCTGGATAAGAGAATGGAAGACAAGACCCAAAAGAGAGTATAAGGGCATGTTTTATCCATCACTTGATGAAGATTCCTAGAAGCTGCCACATGACACTTCTGCTCACATTTCGTTGGTCAGAAATTGGTTGCTTGGCCACAGCTAGCTATAAGGCTGAGAAATGTCCTAGACAGCTAAGTGCTAAACTAAAAATCTTAAAAGCAAAGAATAGTAGTCTCTACCACCATGCCACTTAATTCAAATATAGTTATGAAACATGTATTCAGTGCCCCTCTGGGACTCTCACTATTCTGAGACATAGAGATGATTAAGGCGTGGCCCTGGTCTGGTCTAATGCAGGACAGAAATGTGGATCACAGTGCTGGGCGTTAAGGATTTAGGAGTGCACTGGAAAGTCTTCCTGCCCATAGGCAGGTGACCATGATGATGTAGCTCTGTACAGCTCTCGATCAGTACAGGTTACCCCGGGGAGGGGTGGTGGGGAAGAGAAGATAGCTAGTCTCTGAAGGAAGACATGAGTTTTACCATGTGGGCAAGAGAAGAGACAGACCTTCTAGGCTCAAAAGCAGCATAAGGAAGACACAGCATAAGGGCATGAAAGTACAGTGTTTCAAGAGAGCAGCAAGGATTCCCAGGAGCCTAAGAACCTAACACTCATGGAGAAGAGTGGGTAAAAATGAGACTGGGCAAGTCCACAATGACCAGGGAAGGCAGGACCTTGTGCGCCAAGCACAGGCATTTGACAAATGCATCTACTCACCCCACCTGACAATCGTCTGCTGTGCATTCCCATGGAACACTTCCAGTAAGTCATGAATGATAACATCATATCAGGAACTACATCAAGCGCAGGGCTGAGTTATATCTTTCAGGAAATTTACCAGAACCTTGGAATTTCAACATCCTTTTTTGCTTGAACAATCTGGTGGGATTCTGGAATAATTTGCCTGGCCTGACTCATTGCCAACCTTGGGAAGAAAGGCAAGCAGGAGAGAGGAAAGAATCAAGAAGACTCACTCCCACCCAATATTTAGAATGGCTCCACATGGTTTGTTTTACAATAAAAGCAACATTTAAAATAAAAAGTGTGGTTTTTTTTTTCCCTTCTCTCAGATATATTCTAGAAAAGAAGAGGAGGAAGAAGAATGACTGAAAAGAAAGGCACATTCAGCATTTTTGTGAGCACCTACCATGTACCAGATATTATTCTAGGTGCTGGGGCTATAGTGGTGAGCAAGACATTCCCTGCTGTCCCTAAGGAGTTCATATGCTAATGGAAGAGAAAAATGTTTTTAATGTATTTCTTATCTCAAATGTTTTCGGGAACTGATAAATGCTATGAGGAAGATATATGGTAAAGAGTGACTGAAGGCTAGTTAGGGTATGAAAAAGTTCTCTAAAAGGTGACAAATTAAGACCTTATATCAGTTTCCTATTGCTTCTGTAAAAATACCAGAAACTTCGTGACTTAAAACAACAACACGAATTTATCACCTCTCCATTCTGGAAGTCAGAAGTCCAATATGAGTCTCACAGAGCTAAAATCAAGTTGTCAGTAGGGCTGGGTTCATTCTGGAGGCTCTAGGGAGAACCTATTTCCTTGCCTTTTTCAGCTTTTAGAGGTTGTCTGCATTCATTAACTGTGGCCTTCTTCCTCCGACTTCAAAGCCAGCAGAGTAGTATCTTCAAATCCCTCCCTGATTCTGACACTCTCCTGTCTCTTTCCAACCCTTAAAGGAAATTTTTGATTACATTGGACTCACCCTGATAATCCGGGATAATCATCTTCCATCTCAAGATCCTTAATCATATCTGCGAAGTCCCTCATGCCATATAAGGTAACATATCCACGGGTTTTGAGGATTAGGATGTGGGCATCACTGGGGATCATTATTTGGCATACCAAATGGTGAAACAAAGGCAGCCATGTACAGATCTTAGGAAAGAGCATTCCAAGCAGAGGGAAGAACAAGTGCAAAGACCCTGGGGTAGAATAAACAGCACATTGAAGAGACAGAAATATGGAAACAAGGCCACATCTCCAGAGTCTCGCTTTCTCTGTTGTTCTAGTTTGGAAAGGAGGCTTGTCCTCTTGACCTGTCACATCTGAGAAATCAGACAGAGCAGAACAAAGCATCCTGACTCAAAAAACACAGCTGGCGATATTTGTGTGTAGTTATACTTATTTTGCAGCCTATCCCTGAAACTTAGTTGAATTTTTCAAAATCTTATATTCGATTTTTTAAAACCCACAAATCAAGCTTTAATTTTCATACTTTTGAAAGCTTTAATTGGAAATACTCATCCTTTGATTTGATATTAGAATCTTTCGACATTAATTTTTAAAATATACCACCATTTATTATTCTCTACCAGCAGATAAAATCTACAGCTGGAGGAAAGTGGAATATCAAGAATGAGATGGCATTTAAGAGAAGTTTTAGAGTGTTTAGAAAACAGATGTTTCTTTTTCTACACGAATAAGCAGTTTTTTTAAAAAGTAAAAACATACAGTTTAAATAGTAAGGTAAAATAAATCAAATTGCATTCTCACAGAAACAAGCTCAAAGAAAACATATTTTCAATATTCCAGATCAGGAAGACAGTGGGTTCAGGAGAAGATCAAAACTTAACTTTTCCAAAATTTGCCTTTTGTTGTTGGTTATCATACTCTTTCTTGGTTGCCATACTCTTTCTCTCAAACCAAAAATCTTTTTTATCTGTGAATTTCTCCAATTTTAGTGAACCTAAATATCTACTGAAATGTACATTCTAACTATACTCACCAACTTCATCATGATAGTTTTATACGTACTGACAGAATGTCAGAAAGACAGAAAAGATATCACAGGAACCCCCAGAAGTCTCAGCCACACCCTCGCAATGTGTTGTCAGCTCTTGGCAACTGAATAGATGATGCAAAGGATCAAAAGGAGTCAATCAGCACGTGAGGACTCTCAGATACAGAGCAATCAACTAATTGTTGGTGGGTCAGCAAGTGACAGGCTGCTGGGTCCACTCGCAAGGGACAAACCCAGCACCCTTGGTCTGTTCTTTATGCAAATAACAATTCGCTATTCTTGTTTTCATTTTATTTCCTTTACTTGTTAATTTTAATATTCTTAATATCTTTAGCATAGAATCTGTTCAACCACAATATGTGAAAGACACTATCATTACCCATTTATTCTTCCCAAAGGCAACAACTATTAACTACTTCTTTTGAGTCTTTTCAGAATTGTCTTCCTTTTTCATAATAAAGTATAGTATCACATCAAGTCATAATTTAGCGTATGATATCTGTTTTCCCTTTGTGAATGCTTTACACTGTACACATTGTTAGACAATCTGCATTTTTCACTTTGCTCAGTACTCTGGGTGACCTTCCATGGCAGCAAGTCAGCATTTTTAAAGTGCCCCATGCAGAATCACAGATCTCATAGTTTCTCTGTCATTCACTGCTTGCGTCTGAAGAAGAAAGTTACTGAAATGTATCCAGACCATGCTTTTCAAGAGAAAGAAATCCATTGTGTATGTAACTGACTTCATCTCAATGTATGACTTTGCTTTGGCAGTTAGTATATTATTTTCCTTATAACATCATCTGAGATAATTAAAGGATTTTGAAAAGTCACCTTCATTCCTCTCGTGGCTCAATAACAGAACTCTTACAAAGCTTTCAAATTTGTCATTTCAACAAATATCCATTTTGACAGCTGAGGTCAAGTAATTTCTCTAAGAGAATATGTTATAAAATGAGCTTTAACTTGGATCCATTACCATAAATTATGAAACAAAGGGGGCATCATGCTCATGAATTTACAAGAGACTTAGGAAAAAATCAGTATGAAGATTTTTTCATACATCTTATAAGGTGATGATTTACTTTGCTTTTAGGAGCATAAGAAAAGAGAACGAATTCTCCTAGTGTATTTGACAATTCCTTCTTCAAAGAGATACCAGTGCCTTCAAATAAGGGATTAAATTAAGATTTCATCAAAATCACACAAAACATGGTTTTGAAAAGTGATGGATCCAAGGTAATATCCAAAAAGATAGTGAATTTTTCATTTTTCCCTTTCCCCTGTAAACAAAGCAGCTTTCGGTCTGGCCTTTGTGCTCTGAGGAGACAAGAGAAGACACATCTCCGAGAGCATAGAGAGGCAGAACTTACATTGGTCTGTTTTGTCAGGTCCTGGCCTTGAAACTTTTTTATAACAAAATTAGTAAATCTCTGTCCTGGGTTACATCACAGCCTCCTAAATAAGAAAAATGCCACCTAGGACAACTCCTTTTTCTTGCTACCAGCAATAGCCTTAGCTAAGCAAATTATTGAAAGCATAATTGTCAGGTTAATAAATTTTATTTTTACACATTCATCTTTGTCACTGAATTTTACATAATCAATCACGTTTCTGATTCCAATTTCCCACTTTGACAGTGGAAACCTTGCTGAATTATGAGAATTTCAGTTATAGAATTGAGCACAATTCAGTACCTTATCAATCTTTTCTGATTAAAAACTTAGTCTGAAGGGAAGATGAGCTTGGGGAGTGAGGGGAGGAACAGCAGGTTGATGTGTCTAATGAGCCACTGTAGCTACATGGTATTCCACATTAATCCATGTCTTTACTAATCCCGTTTTACCTCATCACCACGAAAACATTTTTCACTTCCTTCTCTGGGTGCAAGTTTTTATTCATTTTGCTCTCTTGGAAAACGAAATCTGAAAGATTTCATAATTCTAGGTTCACCACTTTTTGTCCTTGTGTCTTGTTTCCATCCTTTGGTCTCTGATACCTCATATATGAAGTGCTGTCCTATATTAAATGTTAAGGGTTATACAATGCTTCGCCCGCCTCAAATGTCCATGTTGACATCCTAGCCCCTAGAATACGACCTTATGTGGGAATAGGATCATTGCAGATGTAATTAGTTAAGATGAGATCATACCACTAGGGTGGGCCCCTAATTCAGTATGACTGATGTCCTTATAAAAAGGAGCAATGTGGACACAAAACACACATAGGAAAGTAAAGGCAAGATTAGGGTGATGCTTCCACAAGTCAGGGAACACCAGATATTGTCAGCAAACTACCAGAAGCTAGGAGAAAGGCCTGGAACAGATCCTTCCCTCGTAGCTCTCAGAAGGAATCAATTCTGCCAACACCATGACCTCAGACTTCTAGCCTCCAAAACTGTGAGACGACAAATTTCTGATGTTTAAGCCACCCAGTTTGTGGTGCTTTGTTATGGCAGCCCTAGGAACCTAATACAGGGGACATATGGTGTTGTCGTTCCAGCTGGCCACTGTCCTGGGAAGTCCTCCCTCCCCACCTACCACAGAAGCAGCCATGTTGAACAACATGACCTCCTCCCTGGCTAGAGTTGATTGGAAACTTGCATTTGCAATCAGAGAGCAAGTCTTTAGAGACTGAAACTGAAAAATATAAAACTCTGCAACTACAAACAACTGCATTTTCCACAGTAAAAAAAAAAAAAAGCCAGTCTGCCACAAAACAAAGCTGGCATCCAGAAAAGCAGAGGCGAGGCTGGCGGCTTTCTAGCCCTCCCTTCATCAGCACCCCAGGTCTCTGCTCTATTGGGATCTGGCTGTGACTTGAATTCCAGGAGACTGTAGTGACTGACCATCAGAAAGCTCCTTTTTTCACTCAAGCTGATTTGTACAAGGTTTGTGGCACCTGCAACTCAGACTTCTAGTTAATATATTCCCAAAACTCAATGTACTCTTATTTTTAATAATAAGTGGAAGATTGCTTGCTCTAAGTAAGCAACTATGTTCCTACCAGACATAGGTTCCAGATCAGAAAAGAGCCTTAATTAAAATTAAACTTGGTAAAAAACATATATAGTAAATTGTGTTGGAACATTTCTTCTTTGATGAAAATGTAACCATCATAAAGAGCAAGAAATTAGATTAATTTCTTTACCTTTTAGATTAAAACCAAAAATAATTCAATAACAAGCAACTTTTATCTTTCATTAACATATTAGAACATTTGTTAACACAACACAGTTCTTTCATTAATTAAAAGTCATTTTGCAGAGTTGATTTGGATGCCTGTGAAATTTAGAGTCATTTCAACTATTTATTATATTCCCATTAGCTTTATTTTTAAAGAATATATTAGCCCTGTGATAAATTTCAAATGCCTGGCACTCTGCCTGAGAAAATATTTGTTATTTAGTGTATTAACAATAAGGTCTTTTCTTGTCTGCCCATTACTAAATTTTGAAAAATCTCAAAAAAATAATTACTTAGTTTTCATGATGATTGACATATTTCTTAATGGCTTGTAGTATGTCTAGAGATATAATCTAGAAGGCTACCAGTTTTATGTCAGAAAAATATAAGCAAATAAAAGTTGATATAAGAGTCTACAGCCATGCCACCCTGAACAAGCCTGATCCCATCTGATCTCAGAAGCTAAGCAGGGTCGGGCCTGGTTAGTACTTGGATGGGAGACCACCTAGGAAGACCAGGCTGTTCTAGTGGCTGTAGGTATTTAAAAAAATAATAAAAATAAGGGATTATAAACTGACAAGTCCTTGCAATCTGTGAGGTCAACCAAAGGTTCCGTACCTAAAAAAATTTTTTTTAAAAAAGGGTTGATGTTAGAGATTAAGAAGTAAATTCAGCAATTCTTATGCTATATTGCCTACTAATTGGGGAATATATTCATTTTGTGTTGCTGCATAACAGTTTACCCCAGAACTTAGTGGCTTAACACAACATTGAATATTGATTACCTCATACAGTTTCTGTGGGTCAGGAATTTCAGAGTGGCTTAGATGGGTACTTCTGGCTCAAAGTTTTTTATGAGGTTGCAGTCAAGATGTTGACCAGAATTATAGTCATCTGAAGGCTTGACTGGGCCTGAAACATTCACTTCCAAGGGGGATTACTCACATGGCTGACAAATGGATGCTGGCTGTGGTCAGGGGTCACATTCCTCACCACATGAAACTCCTCAGAGCACTGCTTAAGTGTCCTTATGACGTGACAGCTGGCTTCACCAACAGTGAATTATCCAAGAGAGAGTAAAGGTAGAAACTGCAATTTTTTTATGATCTAGCCCTGGGTGCCACTCTATCATTTCTACAGTATCCTATTGGTTACACAGATCAGCCCTATTCAATGCAGGAGGAGATAATTTTGGGAGGTAAAAATCATTTGGGGCCTCCCATCATCTTGGAGGCTTCCTACCGCACTACAAGGATTAGTGAGAAAACAAATTCTGTGTAAAGAAGTACAGAAAATGTTTTTCAAAATTAATGTGTTTAAGAAAATATTTCAAAAATTAATAATAGAGTCATAGAATCCTAGAATCAGAAAGAAATTTTGATAGCAACTAGTCTAACTTGGTCATGGAGACTGAGACCCAGAAAGGTGATAATACTCTTCTAACTTCACATAGCAGTTTAGCAACTAAACAAAGACGAGATCCAGGCCTGTTTCCTCCTGATTAGGGCTTGTGGTGAATAGTCTATCCTGAAATCAGCATCCATTCTAACCTCCTTCCAGTATGTCTTCCTATTGCAGAGGCTGGAAAACCAAAAACTTGTGATCTCCAAACTCCCTTGCAGCTAGGGTTCTGGACATAATTTAGGCTTAGGCAATTAGTGCTGACTTCAGATATGGAAATTAGAAGCGATGGAGAGAAATTAGAAGTGATGCGCTGCAACAGCTTGTGCTACTTCTGTTGACAAAAGTGGACACAGAGGAGTTGCACGTTTTCTGACAGAGAGCAGAAGTCCTGGTGCTCCAGTTACCAGCATGGTGACAACCAGGAGGCAGGGCTCAGAGGAGTTAGTCAGCACCTAGCATGTGTGAGATGACTTTAAGGCTCAATGTTGCACCAATAGCTTCCTGATCTCTGAAGAGCAAACAAGCTAACATATTCCTGGAGCAAACAATTTCAATGGTTTCTGACAATGTGATTGTCACAATCAGGAAGGCAGGGAAAGAAGTGGTTAGCAGCTCATTGGAGGACCAGTTCTATAGGGTAGTTCTTAGATTGCTCTTGGAATCCGAGCCCAAGCCATGATTTCAGTCCTTCCAACAATTCTGTAATTCCCTGTATTAAATCCTCTTTTCATAAAATAGAGTGGTTCCTATTATCTGCACCAAAAGTTTAATACATGAGAATGAGAAAAGCAGCCTGTAAACTGACCTGACACATGGCTAGATCTCACAGTTGTTAGAAACTAGTCTGACACTTATAGATAGGCCATGGTGTTCTCTTGTTAAATGTAAACAATTTCTCAGAACGTCAGCGTCACATAAGATCCCTCTGTTGACCCTGATGGATCAAGACATGAACAAGACCACTCTGTATCATGACTGAACGTGGGCAAGACTATGAACATCATCCAAATCACAAAAATGACCAAACATCCCCCTACTCTTCCTCATCTGAGTGACTGCTGCTTCTTTACAATTATAACCTTAGCTTTCCCTTTTGCTTGAGAAGATTTTTTAAATACCCAGTCACAGACTTGCCCAACTCAGACACAAGCCCTGTTTTCTTTACTCCTCCCCAAATCACCTAACACCAGCCCAAGTCCTGCAAGCCCTTTCTAACTCCCTCTTACTGGTGTGAGATTTGTCCTCCTACAACACGTAATAAACCCAGCAAATGTGCTCCTGCTGCTCTTTAGCTGAAAGGCATTGACACATAATTTGGTTTGACAACCTCATGCTGTTCTAGTGGCATGGACTATTTATACTGGTTACTTTCTATGAATAAATGAACTATTCAGTGTAGAATTCGTATTACTTTCTTGCCTTTTTCTCACCTATGCTTCTTTATGAAAGCCAAAAAATACCATGGTAGCAGTTTTCTGTCACCAAAAGCACAGCAATCATCTGTATCAAATGATAAAAAGAAAATCACAAAAGAAAGGAAAAACAGTAAGCAGACAGGCAATTGGAAATTAGAGAAAGAATTATATAGTGAATTAGATAATAATAAATACAATTCTTAAATGCCCACAATATGCCAGGCACTTGTGATAGTCATTTATATATATTATAGTCATATCATTGATTTAATGATCACAACTCTATTGCAAAGTAAGAATTTTAATTCCCATTTTATAGATCAGAAAAACTGAGGCTCTGAGCTTAATGACCTTCCTGGCAGAGGACTCCTACCCACCAAGTAGTAGTGCTGGTATACAAACTCAAGTTGCCAAAGATCGTTTGTTTCCACAACAGAAATAGAGATAATATGGACATTTCTGAATGAAAATAAACCACCATTTTTCCCTAAGTATTGGGACTTTGGTGTCATTTACTAGAATAAGGAAGCATCTATTCAAAAAATATTTAATGAGTACTTACTATGAGAAAACGTTTTGAGAAATCTTTGATTGAGTGCCTATTTCCTATTTGGGGCTGAAGGCCACATCACTGGGAAAAAAAATGAAATCAACGAAATGAGAATATAAGGAAGTTACACAAAAATGTGTGCACATTTTCCCTAAAAGATAAATTCCATATGAAATAGAACAGATAATGCACCCACTTGCTATTTAATGGTAAAGCTAAAGAAAGGATGGTGACTTACTAGATAAAGGAAATCCCATTAATACATATCATGTGAGTTCGTGATTGAATGACTACCAGTCACTTCTGCCTTGGGAGAGATTATAAAAGAGGTTGGGTACTTCTGACTCTTTGAAACAGTCACTTGGTTGTGAGTGAAAGCCTCTATAACCACCCCCTCAAATCTGAGGGAGGAGGGGCGCATCTGGGGTCAGCTCAGATATTTAAGGGTAAAAAGATGGACTTTTACAAGCAGAACAAGGAAATCTGAATTATGCTTATTTTTATGTTGAGAATCCTGATTACCCCTTGACTGACTCTTGTTATCCTGAGACGACAGCACTTGTTCAAGGAGCTACCAGAAGTTCTGGGTGATGAGAGGAAAAGGAGAATATGAGGGAATTGTGATGTACTACTTCAGTTGTAAATGACAGAAATCCACTTGCTCTGGTTGTTATTGATGATGAAATCAAAAGGGTAGCAACAACTAAGTTGCCAGGAAAGTGAGGATGTAAATGAACTTCAAGAATGACTGAACTCATCTATAGCCACGCCACCCTGAACAAGCCCAATCTCATCTGATCTCGGAAGCTAAGCAGGGTCGGGCCTGGTTAGTACTTGGATGGGAAACCACCTAGGAAGCTCAGGTGCTGTAGGTGTAAAAAAAAAAAAAATTACAACTAATGTATGGAACAAATAACATTCAATAAATATTCACTGAATGAAAGAATAAACTAGAAATTGGAATGATGCTGAGACCCTCTCTTTGGCTTCTCTCTCCTTATAGATTCATCTTTCCTACCTAGGAGAAAGTATAGCCACTGGCAGCTAATGAGGCTTACATTTATGGCTTCTGCCACTAGAGAGGACACATGTTAAGCTCTCTCTCAGTTCCAGATGGAAAAATTGCAGGAAAGAACTCCGATTGGGCCAACTACCTGCATACAGACTGATTAACTGTGGCCGGTGTGGCAAGGTCACATAAGAACATCAAAATTCCCACAACAGTCATCTTAATTTGGGTAGGATGTGGGAGCATGAGAGGTGGGAAAGGAGGAATTTGAGTACCTTTGGGTGATGTTATCAACCTGCAAAGAGCAATGCCATTAGAGATAGCCTTTAGAAAACACATCAGTGTGTCTCTGTATTAGTTCGCTGGGGCTGCCATTCAAAGTGCTATAGCTAGTTTGGTTTAAACAAAAGAAATTTATTCCCTCACAGTTCCAGAGGCCAGAAATCCAACATCAACGTGTCTACAGGGTTAATTTTTTCTGAGACATCTCTCCTTGGCTTCTCATCCTCATATGTTTTTCCCTCTGAGCCTATGTCTTAATTTCATAAGGACACTAGTTATATTGGGTTAGGGCCTATTCTAATGGTTTCATTTTAACTTAATTACCTCTTTAAAAACCTTATCTCCAAACAAAATCACATTTTAAAGCACTGTGGGTTAGGATTTCAACATGTAAATTTGAGGGGCACACAACTCAGCCCATAGTAGTCTCTAATAAGACTATTGAGGATGTTCATTACACAATGTTTTCTTTAAGTTTTTTCTGACCTGGTTATCAGAAAAAATTATGTGATTTCCTTTTGGATTATTCCCACTATCAGACGATCATGTTTTTTCTTTCTTCTTGGGTTTTCTGAGGACTTGGGCTAATATGTGACCCATGTGGAGCGAGTATATAGGACTTCATAGTATGAATTTCTGTGTAGTCTTGTAGTCCAATTTTCCATTTACAGTGCATGTTCATAACTTATGTTTCCTTTTTATTTTCTTACCTATTTATAATTTGTGCCATCTTGTTGCATGATGTGAGTTTCCACATACTCTGTATATATCCTTTATGGAATAAAGTGGAATATTGATGGTTTGATAGATAAATAAATAAGCTCTCAATTCATCAGCTATATTTATACAAGTAGAACATAATCAAGTAAAAGCAGGAAAAGCTTATAGGCTAATAATAAACATCCTTTGTAATAAATCACCTCATATCTTTTTTGAAAAGAAGCATAGCCTATAAATGAATATATTAATTGGGTGGGAAAAAGATGTGCCACAAGATATTTTTTTAAAAACCCAACATTAACTAAGCAAATGAATGCTTAAATTATCACAAACTGGTGAAAATAAGCATTCCTAAATTGATTTTTGCATATATTTGCCTAGAGGCAGACAAAGTGTAGGAGGAGCTGGGTTCTTGCCAGACCTAAAACATTTTTCTGTCTCCAGCAACTTCTATTAATGGACAGTGACGCCATTCTGGCCCTGAGCCAGCCGCCCAATGCACTTAGATTTGTTCAACAGGCTGGCTGGAGGCAGGCATTGTATCAGAAACGTGGCATGACATACACAGCACTGTTTAAGCTAAGCACCTCCAAAGAGAACTGCCTTCCACTGACATCAGCAGGGAGCAAATGGCCTCGTGATGAGGAGACTTGAACTGACTTGACACCAACCAGCAGCACTCCTCCAGACCTCCAACGGCCTCCAAGTCACAGAACCCCAATGTCACAGAAGCAATGCTGTGAACAGTCACAGTAGAAATCAACCAAAACAGCCTGGGAGCACTTAGTTCTAGTTCATTTACTTACTATGGTAAACCCTCATATGTAATTTTTAAGATACATTGCCTTTTTCTTAATTCTCTGTTTCACCATTGTCCCAAATTACATTCAGTAATTTATCCTAGCATCAATTCCACAGTGGCTGTTTAAAAGGAGTCGAACAAGTGTCCAAGGTGTCCCTAAGAGCAGCAAAGACATCAGTGTTCCACAAGGTACTAAGCACTGTGGGCATGTGAGCTCTGACATCCACTTCCCAAATTCGGTTTTGAGAGAAAGAGAGGAGGAGAAGGAGAAAGAAAGGGCATGAAGTAAATGATGTGATGATGCAGGCTTCTTAGTCCTGGAAAACTTCCAGATAATGAATGAAATGGAGCATTACACCCCTAAGTCCACAAAGATTTTTAAATGCAGAGTAAACTCTACCGCCAATAGGCTCATGGAACAGAAAAAGGACATTAGGGGGAAACTGAGGAAATCTTAATAAAGTATGAACTTTAGTTAATAATATTGTATCAATATCGGTTCATTAATTGTCCCAAATGTAACTTACTAGTGAAAACATTAATAACAGGGAAAATTGGGTGTGGGGTATATAGACACTCTCTGCACTATCTTCCCAAAACTTCTTTAAATTTCAAACTACTCCAAAATAAAAAAAGTTTATTTTAAAACTATATTTTTATATATTATTAGAATATACAATATATTATATACATATATGATAGGGTATTTATTGTATAATACTACATATGTATTATATTATGTACATATGAATACGTATATATATAAATCAAATAGATTTCTTCAAAATAATCTATAATCCAAGGGACAGGGGAGATATTGATAGAGGTAAGAGGAAATGAGATTGGCTATGACTTGATAATTATTGGAACTAGGTGATATAGACAGAGATGAATATATTATATTATCCTTTCTACTTTCATACATGTTTGAAATCCTCCCTAATAAAATGTTCAAAAATATATAACCCCATTAAATTGGGAACTAAGAATGCACACACACACACACACACACACACACACACACACACACACACACACACACAAAACTTAGTCCACAAGCCACTCTTTTACTGCATGAGTGTATGCCTACTTTGAACAGAAGAGCAGCATATTTTATTGGTACTAAAGAGTGTAGGCTTCCCATTTTGTAGGGCAAGTCAATGATATTGATATGTGTCAAATCATGTACTTCAGTGGTTTTGCTTTTCAGTGGTATACACGTGGTGTTAGACCAACCCACGACCCCAACTTTCCACCTCACCATGATCAACAGCAGACACTGGTTTCTCCAGATGGGGTCAGAACCAATGGAGCCATAGTTTTGGAAGAACATTTTTATCTGTGTGATGTTAAAGCAGGCAGCTCCGGTTCTGAGTTTGATGTGAGTAAAAGCTCTTTAGTTATCTGTGACATAGAGCGGGGACCGATAAGCTTCTCTGCCCTTTGCTGCCCCACCCCTCACTACTGCTGGAACAGTGCCATAAAGAGATGGTAGCCATTAGTAAGAGAGCACCCAGCATTCTTCTGAGGGTATCCCATTAAGCTCCTCTTCCTCATGCATCTCTTTTAAGTGAAAGTTACCAGCATCCATCCAGGCTCCCAAACAAGAGGTCTGGGAACCATGCATCCTCGATACCTCCATCTCCTTAATCTTCTACTCCCCAGTTCTGCAGATTCCACCTCCTTCACTTTTCCCAAATCTCTTCTCACCGCTCCATTCCTATTGCCCACTGAAAGTTCAAATTCTCATTCTCCACAACCTGGATGAGATTGATGGTCTCCTACTTAACCTATCCCTGTTTTCAACCCCTGCAATCCACTTTGATGTTGCCACAAAGATGGTTATTTCACTCATTTTCTGGGAACCCCCTCAATATTGCCCCACAACCTTCAAGATGAAAAATTTGCTTCTCAGTTTGGAACACCGAGTTGTCTACAATCAGACCTCTGCCTACCTCTCCTGCCTTTCATGCCATTTCTCCACCAAGTTCCCAGAATGTGCCATAGATCTTTACCTTTGGGATGTCATAGATCTTTGCCTTTGCTCCACAGGTCTCTTCTAACATGCTCTGTCCATACCCATCCTTGCAGTGAACACCTCTATCTTTTTAAAGACTGAGTTCAAGCATCATCTCTTAAAGAAAGCTGTCCTAATCAGGACCTGTCACAGAGGCAGGTGTGTGGTAAATCCAGCTAGCACTCCACCTACCGAATCCTGTGCTCTGGTATGGGAACTACACGAGCCCAGAGGATGAGGCTCTAATTTACAAAAAGGCACTGTTTGTGCTAGCTGCAACCCTCCTGCCCAAGTGGAATCTATCGCTCCCTCTTTTGCATCCCTGCTATACCCCACATACAACAGCAGCCACTTATTGAGCTTGTTAGTTTAGTGGACGGAGAAGAGACAAGGATTTGAATCCATGGCCCACTCAGGGCAATGCCATCTCTTTTCTGCCTTGTACTGCTGCACTTAGCATATATTAGGCACTTAACAAAATGCCTATTGAGTAAATGAAGCCATAAATGTTGCACTAGTTCAGAGCACTACATCGTTATATATTATGAGGATATTCATTAAAAGGTGCAGTTTGCAAACAAGCCATGTGTTAGAACACCACATTTTCGCATCTGACAAAACACGATCTGGTTCAGTGAGCCATGTTGCTAAATCTCCAGCTTATGACTAATGATCTCAAGATCTCCATCAGAGGCATCCTCAGAAGAGGCAGAGGCCACTGCTTTAAATCACCCAGTCCCTGAGCACTAGCAGAA
Source organism: Pteropus medius (assembly GCF_902729225.1). NCBI lineage: Eukaryota > Metazoa > Chordata > Mammalia > Chiroptera > Pteropodidae > Pteropus > Pteropus medius. The sequence continues at coordinate 3,160,590 of NW_024344370.1, read as the reverse complement.
AAGCAGCACAGTGGAGAGGGCTCACAACAGGAGGCCTGTTGAAAACAAGCTGTGGTTTTACCCTGTGTTTGGATTTCTGCTCAGGGAAGGGCACTTCCTCTTGCATTTGTTAGAGCCAAATAACACATTCTGGGTGGAGAGGATTGTGGTTGTAAACTCTAATGCTGGACACATGAAAAGGTGGCAGCATCCTAGAACTGGCTGAACACTGGCTTAGAGCAGGAACTGGTGTGGCAGGCAACCAAGGATTGGGGGTTGCCTTGGCTGCTTCGTTTTTTGCTGGGATTGCAATATGAAGGAGACCTTGTTGATTTGTGTATATTCTGTTATGCTTGGCAATACTCTCTAGTTAGCGCTGGTTAAATACTTGCTAACTTGTGAATTCTTCAGAAGAGAGGAGAATATAAAAAGATTCCGAGCCTGTCTTCCTCTCATCGTAGTTAACTTGGGGCAGTGGGAAGCAGTGAACTGTGGACCCAGCCACAGTCTAGAGAAGCAGACAGACTATAAATATGAGACAAGCTGAGTCCTTTTCTGTTTCACTTCCATGACGGTATTCACCAACAGGACTATTTTGGTCTATTTTAAGGAAGAAGAAAATCAGACCCTAGAAGACTGTTTCAGAAAAGCAACGGGAAAAGAGAGAGAGAGAGAGAGAGAGAGAAAAGCTAAAGCTGTATCTCTTGGAGAGAAAAATAATATTTTGGGTTTTGTTGGAAATAATTCCCAACACCATCAAATTCATAAAAATTAGGAGAAAAAAAATCTTTCTGGAGTTTTTGCATGAGCAGGGCATTTATTCTCGCCTGCTTCTTAATTTGGCATTTCTTTCTTCAAGGACTTTAAATCCAGTAAATGTTCTTTAAATGGAAAGAAAAATGCATTAATGAATGCCAGAAAAGTTTCCCAGACAGCCAGCCAAACCACAAATATCCAAAAATGTGATTTCGTTTTTTAATAATATAATGAACTGAAGAGTATCAAATAGAAATATCAAGGGGTGGGGGACGTATTCTAAACATCTGTCAAAAAGATTTCAAACTTCAGATTGTAGAAGACAGATAAAGAGAAATAACTAGTTAATGATGGAATTTAAAACCCAGTGTTGACAAAATTAAGAAGATATTGGCAATCGATGAACTCTAAACCCTCTTGTGGGCTTAATCAGTCACCTACTGTGAGTACCTTGAAATTTATTCACCACACAGTCTGCATTTTTTTCATCTGCAAAATGGAGCCAATGAGCCCATATTATGAACCAAGAGACTAAAGATGACGTAGGGTAAAGACATTAATGCTGGAACCTTTGTTTTCTAAATACCAGCTTTTTCTGTGGGGAGGCTGATAAGTTGACTTAAGCCCACAAAGATGGTCTCCGCATCCCTAAAGCTGGGTGAAGAAGTAAGATAATCCATAACTGCTCAGGGGGCATCTCATCTAAGAAACATTCTCTAATTAGCTCTGATTGCCCAGAAAAGAAGGTTCAGACTCCTCATCTGTTTTCCCAAAATACCTGGTCATAGCTCTCTTGCTGCATTTAAACAGGTTATTGTAATGTGATGCCTATTGTCTCCCTCATTAGAGTATGAACTTGAGAGCTGGGGGGTCTTTACCTCTGGTGCCAAATTTAATGGCTGGAACACGAATTAACTAATTTACACTAAAGTGTTCTTTCTTCATATCCACAAGAACCCAGGTGCCTTTAGCTATTCTATCCAGTGATTACATAATTCTTATGTTACGACTATATAATTTTAGTGCTAGCAAATAGGATAATGAATTAATCTTTAGGATATTTCAAATTAACAATTTTATATCAGAGAAAGGGTACTAACTACATCTAGACCAGTGCTTCTCCAGCTTTAGTGTGCATGCAAAGCATGTGGGGATCTTATTAAAATGCAGATTCTAATTCAGTTGGCCTGGGGAGGGACTTGAGTTTCAGCCTTTCTAATGAACTCCCAGGTGATGTCAATGCTCTTGGTCCACAAGGTAACAATGACTTGAGTCACATGGGGTTAATATTCTCTCCTGAAAGTTAAGTCCAGAGGTTAGTAGATTAGGGCTGGTTTAGGGTTCTGCCATGTCGTCGGGGGCCCAGGTTTCCTCTATCTGCTTTACTCTCATAGGCATAGTTTATGACCTCGAGGTGGCAGCTGCTGCTCTGGCTGTCTTGTCAGTACTGTAGTCAAGAGAGAAAAGGAAGCACAAAGGACAAAAGAGTGTATGGCTGGGTCACCCCCTTCTACGGGAGCTTTCAGGAAGAGCCCCAATCGATAACTTGCACTATGTAGGAAAAACTCACATCTTCTCTGTAAGTTTCTCCTTCACTCTCACACTACTACACTTACAACAGTTCTGACATCGGATGTGTGAGTTTTCATTTTGGAGGATTTTTTTCCAACTCTTAGCAATTCTGCGGCACCAGTAGAATTGAATGTCCTACAATTTAACTCAATTCTGACACTATCTGCCAAGAGATAGTGTCAGATTTCACAGGTTAAGGGCTCAGTCTCACCCCCAAGTCAGATGCCAATCATAAGTCCAGGTTGTCAACTTGCTTCTGGCCAACTGGCTACAAATCAGAGGTTTCTACGACCCCCTCCTCAGGATTAATTAATTTGCTAGAGAGGCTAACAGAACTCAGAAAACCAGTTTACTTACTATTACTGATTTATCACAAAGGAAATTACTCAGAGACAGCCAGATGGGAGAGACACACAGAGCAAAGTCTGAGGAAAAGGGTGCCGGGCTTCTGTGCCCTCTCTGATTATGCCCCTCTTCCCAGCACTTCCACAAGTTCACCGACCCGGACGCTCTCCGAACCCTGTCCTTTTATGGAGGCTTCATTACTTAGGCATGATTGATTAAATCACTGGCCATTGGCGATTTGACTTCCAGTCTCTCTTCCTTCCTGAGAGGTCAGGGAGTGGGACCAAAAGTTCCAACCTACCAATCATTTGTTCCCCTGTCAACCAGCCCTATCCTTAGGTGCTTTCAAAAAGTTACCTCATTAATATAAGCTCAGGTGTGGTTGAAAGGGGTTTGTTCTGAATATCAAGACACATATATTGCTCTTATAACTTAGGAAATTCCAAAGGTTTTGGGTGCTCTGTGCCAGGTATGGGATGAAGACCACATAAATATATATTTCTTATTATAAATCACAATATCATATTCACTTACATCTCATTGGCCAAAACTTAGTCACCTACTTAAAGGAAGGTTTGAAAATGTGGATTTCCAGTTGGGTACGTTATTGGTAACATTGAATCGAGAGGTTCTCTTAGTAAGGAAGAAGGGGAGAATGGATGCCAGTAGACACCAGCAGTATCAACTTTGAGTCAAATGAGATTATCCTGGATCCCGTTAGTCACCATGGACTTAACCTCTGGACTGTGCCCCATTCCTGAAGAGATCATGCTGTTATCCTGTTCAGATACATACAAAAAGTCAACTATCTTTGCAAAAGTTCTGTCTTATGTGCACCCTGACTTCCTTTCTTGACTGAAGCCACCATCATCACACTTGGCTCTAAAACATGAGAGAAAAAAGTTGGCGGGAACCAGCTCATCATATTCTTGCTGCTTTCTCTTTGAAATAACAAGAATATTCAATATTTAGTTTGGTTAAGGCTTTACTTGCATCCATGGGTTTTTGGATGCCAGGGAAACACTGTTATTGTCACATCAGCCGAGACCCTGGCTCAAGGATGCTGGCAGGTCCTCTTGGTTACTGTCCCTGAGGTTATGGCTTATAAAAGAGGGAGTGAGTCCAAAAGGGTTGTGCTGTCTTCCCTGATTGGTTCATTCCTTGAGTAGCAGTGGAGTCACTCAAGGTAAAGAACAATCCCAGCCCATCGATTTCCATCTGAGCAATCACATTCCTTTTTTGGCTCTTTACCCAGGACTTTCAGGGAGCAGGCCAGATCCAAGAAGCAATACACATTCCTGAATGATTAAAATGATGGCACCTGCCTGTGGCTCACAGGCAACAATAGAGGACACAAGGTAGGCTTCTCTCTGACATGTCTTCCCTGTGCCAAGAGGGATGACATGTGGAAAACAGGGAAAAGTTCAAATCAGAAACAGGCAAGAGAAAGGCTGTCATTTGTTTTTCTTCCTTTCTCTTCCTATCTCAAAATTTCAATTGAAATAACAATTTGGAGATGGTGAATAAACATAGTGTGTTCATCTGTTACTACAAGGACTTCTTTTTTGAAAACAAATTATGCAAATTAACCAAAGTAGCTTTTCTTTATAAATGTAATATGATCTATCTATATTAGTTCAACTATCAAATTTTAGGGGGAAGAGAGAAAGAATCTATATGTGTACCAAACATTGCTATAAGATGTCATAAGTGTTTTTTACATATATTTATTACTGTTTTTCAAGTTCTGTAGATGTAGTTTCGATTCATATAAGGCAAATGTATTTTTAAATATGACTAAATTTTTAATTTAAAAAATACATTATGGCGAAAGCAATCACTGGATACTAAAAATATGATGACCATTATCTGAGCATCTGCAAAACTTTGATTATTATACAGAGGGCCTCATAATTGGACATGTTGAGACCATCTGTTCTATAGGATCAGGGTATTAATGTTTCTACAAATTTCTACTGAAATTTTTTCCATCGAGTTGAATCTAGAAGTTGGTCTTTCTGTCTCATTCATCTCAAAGGACGTGGACCCTGACAAAGGTATCCAGAGACGAGAAACAAAAAAAGTTTGGAAATTCATAGGAAGTCGATACCTGGCTCCTTTTGGCCCCATGAGCTTCAGTTCCATGAAAGAGTTGCAGAGAAGCATGCTTCTTACATTCCTAAGCTAGTTCTTGAGTGTGTACCATTTACCAAGGCATTGTTCTAGATGCCTAGAATACACAGTGAATAAAAGAGACAAAAATGCCTACATTCCCGGAACTTACAATATTTCTTATGATTGGTAGGTGAGAAAAAATGGTAACCAAACTCTTCCCATTGACTGTGGTCATCTTATTCATTTCTCCCTCGGCAAATAGTAAGGTTAACTCTGAACACCTAGAATCACCGCAAATCTCATTTCACACCCCCTCAACCCCCCCCAATACCCACACCCCCTACCCACACCACCTAGATGACTTCTTTTACATCATCAAATGAAATTCATTTCAGAAGGCAACACTGATTTAAAAAAAAAAAAGTTCATCTTTATTTCACAGAAACTTTCTGTAGACATTTTATTTTAAAAATATGTCGTCGGGTCTTTGAGGAGGATCATCAGGAGTCTCATTTCCTTGCACTGCAGAGCTTTCTGGGCGTGGCCTCTGTAGGCCAGTAAGGGTCTATTTTAGATTCCAGTGCCAAGACTTCTGAGATAATGGATGTAAAGTCTCATACACCATGCGGGTTATATTGTTATTATGTTAATAAGTATAATTAAGGCTTCTGATTATGATACGCACAACTTTGCAAACACTCTCCACCAAATGGCCCAGATCAACACAGGTATTTTTTGAGACTCACAAAAACACAAAATATGTTTATGACTACCAATAAGGAAGAAAAAAAAGTTCCAAATACAAATTAATCACTATAAAATTATTTTCAGAAATTAATCACTATAAAATTATTTTCTGGCTTCTACAAAATTGCAAATTCAAGCTATTTAAATTCAATAGCTGTGGTTCTGTAGCAAACATTTTAAGTTTTAAAGTAAATTCAATTAGTAAATTTCCAGTGCAGTGAAACACATAAACCAATATGCATTAATTATTCTTAAAATGCTTATTTTATTAATAAGAGGGTCAATCATTTTTAATACTCTTAAACAGAGTGTATTTATAAAATGGGTTCAAATATATTGTGTATGTTTTAGACTTACAGTGAATTTTGTTTTAATCCGGGGTGTGACTCCCTTATTTCATCAGAATGTTGGCAGCTTTGATGTGTGTAACTGAGTGAAGTAGAAATAGTGTTTAGAAATAGTTTTATCTTCTGGGACCTTGGATTAAATTGTTTACAGGCTCCAATCTAAGAAAACTCCTAAGGGAAACAAATACCTCTGTGTCAAAGAGCCCTGAGGCTCTGCTTCGCCTTCCTGAGCCTCAATTCTACCTCAAGGCCATCCTCTCAGAAGTCCTAATTTGCAAGAAAGAGCCAAATCCTAGATTTCTTCTTCCACACCACCAGCTACACCCAGCAGATTTAACAACAGCTTCGTGAGAAAATTAAATAAGTCAACTATGTTAGAATAAAGATTTTCTGATTGGAGGAGGTGTATACATGTGTATTTGGAGGTCCAAGGAGACCCTCACATTCATTCCACCTTGCATATATGCATTAGCTTCTAAGGACTTCTACAAAGAACTCCTCAAACCATTAATTATTGAAAACCACTCTCCTAAATAAATACTGCCAGCTTTGCCCAGGGCTAGTGTCAGGATCAAAATGAGACTCTAGCCAGGAAAGTAAAGAAGAAAGGATTTCAAATACTAAAAGATGTTTCCCTTGTTCATAATACTTTGTACATTTACAGACAAGTAAACCAACTATAAAAAGAGTATCTCTCAAAATTTGTATAGAAGGAAAGTACCTTAACATAATAAAGGTCATGTATGACAAACCCTCAGCCAATATTTTACTTAATGGTGAAAAACTAAAACTCTTTCCTCTAAGATCAGGAATAAGACAAGACTGTCCACTATTGCCACTGTTATTCAATATAACATTGGAGGTCCTAGTGAGTGCAATCAGGCAAGTGTAAGATATAAAAGACATTCAACTGGGAAATGGAGAAGTCAAACTCACTATTTGTGGATGACATGATTCTCTATATAGAAAACTAAAGACTCCACAAGAACACTACTAGAAATAGTACGCAAATATAGTAAAGTTTCTGGTTAAAAAAATCAATGTTCAAAAATCCATAGTGTTCCTATACTCTAATAATGAATTTTCAGAAAAAAATGGAAAAAAAAAATCCCTTTTTCAATTGCGAAAAAAAAAAAAAAAAAATACCTAGGAATAAATCTAACAAAACATGTGAAGGACTTACATAATGAAAACTATAAGACCCTATTAAAAGAAATGGAAGAAGATACAACGAAATGGAAAGATATTCCACGTTCTTGGATTGGAAGAATCAACATAGTTAAAATGACCTTATTACCTAAAGCGTTATACAGATTTAACGCAATCCCCATCAAAATTCCATCAGCACTTTTTAAAGAAATAGAACAAAAAAATTATCAGATTTGTATAGAAGCACAAAAGACTCCAATCACCAAAGCCATCCTGAGAAAAAAGAACAAGTCTGGAGGCATCACTCTGCCTGACTTTAAATTATACTATGAAGCGACAATAATCAAAATGGCATGGTATTGGCAGAAAAACAGACACACCAGTGGAACAGAATCGAGAATCCAGAAGTAAATCCATGTTTATATGGGCAAATAATTTTCAACAAAAGAGCCAAAAGTATACCGTGGAGAAAGGAAAGCTTCTTCAATAAATGGTGCTGGGAAAGCTGGAAAGCCACCTGCAAAAGAATGAAACTAGACTGTTGTCTATCACCACACACCAAAATTAACTCAAAATGGATTAAAGACCTGAATATGAGACCTAAAATAATAAATTGCATAGAAGAAAACATAGTAACTAAACTCATGGACCTTGGATTAAAGAAGATTTTATGAATTTGACTTCAAAGGCAAAGGAATTAAAAGCAAAAATAAATGAATGGGACTATATCAAACTAAAAAGCTTCTGCACAGCAAAAGAAACTATCAACAAGGTAAAGAGACGACCATCTGAATGGGAAAATATATTTGCAAGCAACTCCTTCGATAAAAGCCTAATATATAAAAATACAAAGAACTCATACGACTCAATAACAACAACAACAAAATCCAATTAAAAAAATGAGCCGAAGATCTGAATCGACACTTCTCCCAAGAAGACATACAAATGGTCACAAACATATGAAAAGATGTTCAACATCACTAGTTATTAGAGAAAATGCAAATCAAAACAACAATGAGCTACCATCTCACACCTGTTAGAATAGCTGTTATCAAGGACAAGTAACAAGTGTTGGAGAGGATGTGGAGAAAAAGGAACCCTCATACACCGCTGGTGGGACTGCAAATTGGTACAGCCACTATGGAAAACAGTATTGAGGTTCCTCAAAAAGCTAAGAATTGATCTATCTTAAGATCCAGCAATTTCTCTACTGGGTATTTACCCCAAAGTCTTGAAAACATATATCTGAAAAGATATTTGCACACCAATCAATGTTCATAGTAGCATAATTCACAGCGGCCAGGACGTGGAAGCAACCAAAGTGTCCTACAATAGATGATTGGTAAAGAAGCTGTGGTACATATATACAATGGAATATTAGTCAGCCATAAGAAGAGATAAAATACTGCCATTTGCAACAACATGGATGGATCTTGAGATAATCATGCTAAGCGAAATAAGTCAGACAGAAAAAGTTGAAAAACACATGATATCATTTATATGTGGGATATAAACCTAAAAGCAACAAACAAACAGAGACTCATGGACAATAGATTAGTGGTTACCAGAGGGTGGGGAGGAGGTTGATGGGGTAAAAGGGGTCAAATATATGATGACAGAAAGAAATCTATGGACAGTGAACACACAATGCAATATATATGCCTTACTGTTGAATTGTACACCTGAAACTTACTGGATATTGTTAACCAATGTCATCATGAATGAATGAATCAATCAATCAATCAGTCAATCAAATGAGTATCTCTCATCAAGACTAATGGCTGAGTGAAGGCAAGTATACGCCTTCTCTCTCTGTACCTTTGCACAGCTAGAACTTCAGTAAATATTTGTTGACTCTAAAAGAAAGTAGCTTACTATCCCAGCACAGATAGTAAAATGTATATTCAAACCCCAGGGAAGCTCTCAGTAATTAAGTTGGAAGGCCTTCCAAAGGATCATCTGTAAAATGCAAAACGCATAATGACAGCCAACATTTATTGAGTGTTTTTACCAGGCGGGCACTGTTCTGAGTGTTTTACTTGCTTATAATACCTATTAGAAGTATACTATTATTATCCTCCCTTGTAGATAGGGAAACTGAGCCATAGAGATGTTAATTAACTTGTCCAAAGACATACAGCTACTTACTATTTGTCAGAGCTTGTTTTCAAACAGGAAGGTTGTGTACCAGAGCCCAGGTTCTCAACCTCTAAATCTCAGAAGAACAAAAGCAGATGTTGGTCACTGGTCCCTGGAGCCATTTCCTTTATAGGGATCCTGTGTTTAACCCAGATAAAACCAGGCGAACTTTTGGTTCCAATCCTATTCAGCTAGCCAAATTTACCCTTTTGAAAATGCAGAAATGGAGGCTCAGATATAGAAATTGTCTTGCCCGAGGTCAGGCAACTAGTTGAGGTAGGTGTACCAACACAGTTACTGAATCATTTAGTATCTAAATTATCACAGAGCCTCAACTTTAAGATCTAAATATGTTTTGGGAAGTGAGTGAATGTCTTGCATTCTATTTAAGTCATCTGTGAATCTACTATCTTGCTTGGTATACAAAACAAATTTCTCAATTCTATTTGCAACTAGTGGCAGGATTTTACTGATCTAGGTCAAAGGACTCACTGGAGCATGCTTTAAACTGCAAATTTTCAGGTTCCATTCTCAGATTTAGGTTCACAAGACCTGAGGTTTTTCACTTTTTTAGTTAGCAAACAAAGTGATTCCAGTATCAGAAGGACAGTGCCCTGAGTTTGGAAGGAATAATTCTTATCTGCCTGAGGTTTGGCTAAATAGAAAAACTTTGTGTATTTTCTTTTTAAAGAAACCATGAACAATCCCCTCACCCTTCCCAGGCCTAAAGCAGGCCCCTCTGGTGATTAAAGCATATAGCTCCCCTGCATAGTTCAGCCCCCTTCTCCATGGTTTGGCTGGGCTTCTGGGAAAAGCCACACCACTGAGAGAGAGCCCTATAACATCCTATGCCAGCCTTCATTCAACCTGTGTGTGTGCCAGGGATGGGGTGCGGCTTCACTGCATCCAGGCCACCGAGATGCACAGACAAGCTGAGACTCAGTCTCAAGGCCCGATTTCCATCCCCCGCTGGGGCCAACAGCTTATTGTGGCCACAACCCTCCAGGTTCCTTTAGAGGAAGCCAGTTATCTGTTAGACTCCTTTGTTCCACAGAGCTCTACCTTGGCATCTCTGCCAAGGACATGTTTTGGCTGGATCCACTACCCTGGCCTCTGCACATCTCTGGGAAGCTGAGCTAAGAGAAACATGGCCCAGGAAGGCAAAGGGGAGCTGGGGATTTTGACTAGTTGAATGCAGAACCTTACAAGGGAAATGTGCTCCAGGGACCTGGTACTCACTGGACCAGTAATCAGCATTTTCTCGTGACTGCCATGAGGCCCTTAACCTTTTCAGAGGTCAGACTGCTGGACCAAGCAAGGACATGTCCGCATTCTCAGGATCCCTGATTAACTCCTCTCTGTGCAATAGGAAAGGAGGCTGGGGTGGGGGCAGTCTTCTTGTCCCTGTTAAAGAGGGCCAGCACACAGTGCAATCCGTACTGGCCCTCTTTGGGATTTGCAATGAGAGCTAAAACTCACAGATCACAGCAATCATTGACAGTGAATGGTTATGGTGAATGTGGCTATTCCCCCAATATTTGTACAACATAATTCAATCACGTCCAACTCTGCCGATGTCACGTCTACTCAGGAAAGTCCTGCACATCATTTTAAGTCCAGTTCAAATTCCCCTCTTCTCGATTCCTCCTCTAACTTCTCGAGGATCCTTCAGCTAATGGTGATTATCACGTGGCTTTTTCAGATAGATGTTCTATATGTGGTGACATTTTCTCAGTCTCTCTTCTAAAGAAGAGATTGTCTTTTTCATCTTTACATTATCCATGGCACCCAGAAGTGAGCCTTACATACAATAGGTGCTCGATAAAAGTTACATTAATAACAGCCTTATGTAGAGAATAAACTCAGTCATGTGGACTACAATAGTCAGCATTTGTTTATTGGCAGAGAGAGAAGTGAAAGAGGAACTGGTCAGATTGTTTTATTTGGAGCCTTTCTAAGCACATACTAAGTGAAACACCCACCGAAATAATAGCCTGGTTTAATGCTATGAACTTTGACTCTGTGATAGCTGGCTGTCCTTAAAACCATCCTGAATTTATCTCTATAAAAGAGCAGGACACTCAGCACAGTTCTGTGAAATGTTCCTTTAGAGAGATTTTCAGCACTAAATAAAAGAATGGCTTATTAATGTTGCAAAAGAGGTTCAGTTGTTAGTTTTGGCCAAGGACAAGCACTGAGTTGGCTTCAATCAGAGATGGCAGGATGAGATAAACATGGCTGTATGATGTCACTGAAATGGTCTTATTTCCATCAGAAGCTAAATTCAAATACCCGCAGGGATGTGGGTTGTTTTGTTTTGCTTTGAATTACTAAAGATTTCTAAAATTCGTTTTTTCCCTCGTAAGTGATGGAATTTTCCAGTGAACTTCAAGTTCCATGAAGAGAAGCTTAGAAATCTATGTTCCTTTGGGTGCCCGAAAGTGTTCAGCAGTGACTATGCAGCAGTAGATCTATAGTTTGAGTTCTGCTTCCTGTACCAGATATTGACTGGCATGTCTTTCAAAAGGCCATGAGGTCTTAGATTCAAGGGTGATGAATCAGAGAGGTTGCATTTGGCTCTCAGTAGGGTCAGTGGACCCAGACCAGAGCACTCAGCACTTCTACTCAATAGAGAAATGATGAGTCAGCTTTCAAAATGAGAAGAAGCTCCAAGAAAAGCTGGGAGGGTACAGAGTCTCCTAAGGTGTCCCCCTTCCCACCCACTATCCCCTAACACACACATACAGGCCTACTCCATCTCTCTTGTGCAAGCGGTCTGGGAACTTCTAACTGTGGAGGGAGAGCCAATCCAGACTCTTATGTCAATTCTTTCACCCATGTTCATAGAATAAGGACCAGGGGTCTCCAAACACAGCAGAGCTGGGGCAGATTTGTCAAATCATTCATCTGCAGAGATGGGACCCAACACTGCCTGGTTGTCATACAGAGAAAGAGTTAACTGAGTGGAATCTGAAACCAACTCTCTGGATTCAAATCCTGCTGGTACCACTTCTCTAATTCTACTTCCTTGTGCCTCAATTTCTCCCTCTTTAAAATGGGATTACAAATATTAACTTCATGAGACTCTCTAAAGAACAAAATAAAATATTCCTTGTAAAGTGTTTAATGTGATAAGAGCTTAATAAATGTCAGCTACTATGATTTCCTACTTGATCTTAAAGGAAAGTCTAATTTCCTCCATAATGCAAGGATGGTTTGATTTCTCAGTTGAGAGTGACCTTGTATTTCTACGCTGCTAGTTTCTAGTCTTCTCTTTTAGTAATTTGGATGAGTATTTCAGTTCTAATCTATATGAAATAGATGTTCACAAACTCTTCCAGACAGAGCCAACCCTTACATAATTCAGATAGCAAGTTTTATACAAACCACTGTGTTAATTGCTGTTGAAAAGACACAATAAGCACTTAATCAATGTCTTAATAAAATTATTCCCTGGCTTTAGCAGGAAGGAGACTCACCAAAGGTAAATGCAGCATCCTGAGCACAATGGTTATAATAATCACATCATAGTTGGCTTGATTTATTTGAAAGATTCGAAAACAATGACAGGAATCCAGTTGTCCTTCAGATTTATTAAACTCTGTAAGTATGATATATCCAAAATAACTTTAAACAGTTTAACAATGATTTATACTCTACACAGACGACACCTGAATCCGAGTGAATGGAAAAGTAGAAACTGAAATTTGAATTTAATTAAAGATGATGTAAACCTTTTAGTTTTTCCAGACAGCACTTTTACTTGTTACATATATAAGTGGTCATTCTTTTCTCTATATATATTAGAGAAGCAGCTGCAAGACAAGGAGAAGAACACAGACCTTAATCCACAAATAGGTATGATCATATACTGATATACAGGGACACTGAGGCTCAAAGATAGCAAGGGACTAGTCCAACTGCCAGCATGCAAGTCTCAGAAAAAGAATCCTGATTTTATTTTAATTGAAAGTGCTTTGTGAGCAGCAAAGTATAAAACAGTGTTCTTGCAAGCGATAGACATTTGATAAGCAGCTGCTCTGCCCTAGTGGCCACGTTAGACACTGTAGGATAAAAGACACCCCAGTCTTGAAGGAGTTTCCAATGTAGAGGTCACAGGTGTGCTGAAGAAGTATGTTCAGGACACAGCAGGGTGCAAAAGAGGGAGTGAGTGGCCACATCTGGAAAGGTAAAAGCAGAAGGTTTTCTTGAAGAAGAGACACATAAACTGACTTATAAAGCTGAGTAGCTGGATGGTCATCAGAGGGACAAGATAAGAGAAAAGAAGGTTAGAGAAAAGGAGCAGCATAGGCTGGGGAACAGCATTTTCAGACTTATGATTTCACATTCTTTGGGCTGTTGCCTGCAGAAGAGATTGGAACCATGGATACGCTTCACTGTAATAGACCGGGCAACAGATGGTGACCACTGGACTGAGGTGGTGAGGTCTTGAGGGTGAAGAGGTGGAGATGATATAAAAGGTGTTAAAGAGATAGAGTCGACAGAATTTGGTCATGCTTTAAGCTAGGAGGGGAGGGAAAGATGGAGGTCAAGGACGACATTCAGGTTTCTGACTTGAGTACAGGGGAGGATGGCGGTGTCATTCACTGAGAAGGGAAGTCAAGGAGGAGAAGATAATACAGTCGGCTCCATGATGGTCTCTCAGGTAAACTTTCTTGGACCTGACTCATTACAGATGACTTCTCAGATCTCATCTTTTGATTCAGGATAGTTTTCTATCACTCATCTTTCTGGTGTCTTAGTTAACAGTTAACTGCAAGAGGGGAACACAACATCCCAGCTCTGTTTTCCAAATGATTATCCTGCAGTAAAACATAAAGGCAACATGGACTTCAAGTGGAAGACACAGGTGCATGCTCCTAGTGGAGCGTCCATATAATTTGCCTTTGGATATGTGTCAGGACCTAATAAGCACTTGTTATATTTTTATGGTTGAGTTGTAGGACTTAATAGGACTTAGTTGAAATGATAATTATATTGCCTATGAACTCAGGTGTGGATAATGGAAACTTGCCATAAGGCCTGGACTCCAGGAGGTCAGGGACATCTGCCTGCAAGTTGAAAAGACAGTGAGCATTTTAGGTAGGGGTCTTCACGGTGCCTCCACTAGCTTCTGCTGAGGCAGGGGCGTCCCTTCTGAGAGAATGTGGCTCCACAGGGGGCATGGCTTGGCCAATGGTCAGCTCCAGGTCAAGCACATAGTTTGGGAAGGGGAGTATAGGCCCACACTTGTGCCTCATATGCTCCCTCCTGCTTAATACAACTGCAGCCACTGTGTGAGGCAGTCCTGGGACTTTGGATAACAGTCCTTAGCCCTCCTACAGCCCCCAGACTGCAGGAGGCCCTAGGTACAAGAACATATGCTTGGAGATTGGAGAATCTCTTATAACAGCCCAGCATAAAGAATATTGAATACTCACTATGTGAGGCACTTGGAGGAATGTGCAAACATTTATTAAATAAATGAATAAACAAATGAAAGAACAAATTTCCATTAATAGCAATACTAGATGGGACCAATACATATCCCCATGAAGGAATGAAAGCAGAGAAGTTAAATACAATGTGATCATGCAAAAACTAAATTTCCTATGAGTAGGAAGGGTAGGGTTATGTTTTTATTCATATGGTTTTTCCATTCAATTCTTAATGCCATAGATTAAAAGACTATTTGCCCTGTTTTCCAGCTCGATGAAAAATCCCTCTATCTTTAAAAGCAAGATCTCAATGTGGATTTATGTCCATAAGCGTGTTGGAGAACCAGATCCCATCAGGAGATCCTAATTTGCTTTCTTTCCTTACATAGCATCCCAGATCATCCTAAAATGGAAATTATTTTATGAGAACAGAACAGAGGATGTGACTATACTTCTGAGGAGTCCAATTTTGAAATAGGTATTGAAAAACATTAAGAACCCATTCTCCGTTGTGTCACTTTCCAAGTTTTAGGCCCCCCCCCGTGGGAGGGAGGATGAAGATGATTCTCTTTCAAGCCAGCATGTTCTGACATGTTCATGCTTGAACCTTATGTTATTACTTAACCAGAAACAAGCTAACACAATCTCCCACTGTAATTTGCTAAGTTACCCACAGGTTTAGAGCAGGATTTCTCTACCTCTGCACTATGGAGATTTGGGGCTGGGTAATTTTTTGTTGTGGGGAGCAGTCCTGTACATTGTAGAAAGCTTAGCAGCATCCCTGATCTCTACCCATTACATGACAGTAACTTCCTGGCATCTACCCATTAGCTGACAGTAGCACATCTCCCCCCTCAGTTATGACAACCACAAATGTCTCCAGACATTGCTAAATCACCTCTGGTTGAGAAACACTGTTATGAGAAAAATTCTCAAACCCAAGTTCAGCCAGGCACAAGGAGCCAGCTGAACATCTAAAGGGCAACAAGGAATTATTCTACTTGCTGTTTAAATAACAAGGACTTAGGACAAGTAAGTTGAAATCCTCTCATTGGTCCAGGCACAATAAATTTAAGATACTGAGCAAATAGTTTACTACAAATATAAGAAGTCATTTGGTCTGTCATCACCGCCCAACTCTAAGATTTTGCTGATTCTTTTTTACCAGACACAATTTTAAAAATAATCATAGTATCTTTATTAAACTGCATCTGTATATCAGCAGTCTTTCAACATCGAGTGGCAGAAACCCTATTCAAGGTGGCTTAAGCGAAAAAGAGAAGCTTTTTTTTGGGTTAAGTAACAGAAAATCCAAGGATAGAACTGATTCTACATACACCTGGACTGAGGTAGTCAAACAATGACACCAGGAACATTTCACTTTCATGTTTTGTTCATATTTTCCTCTATGTTGGCCTTGTTTCCAAGTTGGTGATAAAGGTGGCTACTGAGGCTCAGGCTAACAGCCTGGATATCCCAGAGAAAAGAGAAGGAGTCTTTCCTAAGAATTCCGGCCAAAGTTCCAGGGTTAAGTCTCACTGGCCTGATCTGGATCACGTGCCCATCCATGATCCAATCATTGTGGTCAGAGAAACGGAACACTCCAGATGATTCCTCAGGCTTGTGAGCACATCTTGTGGTAGAGCTTCTACGAAGGCCTTCATTGGTTCCTGTTGCCTGGTTTTCATGCCCTTGTGTGTAGGCTGGACTTACTTCTAATGAATAGAATTCAGAACAAATGATGGGATGTCACTTCTGAAATTACAAAAAGCCCATCTTGTTCACCCTGACATTGTGAACTGCCTTATGGAGAAGCTTACGTGGCAAGAAACTGATGGCTCTTTCTAAAGGACTCAAGGCTTGCCAACAGCCATGTGAGTTTTCAGATTAATAGCTACTCAAATGAGATCTTTAAAGACTCAAGTGTTTCACCTAAGGTCTAAACTGGAAAGAGCCTTACTTGTCTTTCTTTGCATATTTCTCAAAAAAAGAAAAAATGTTTCGAAAGCTAAAAAAAGTTTTACTTTCTTAATTATCTGAATTTCCCAAGACATCAGAATCTCATTAATGGCAACAGGACTGTATTTCTCTAGGTCCAACCCATTCACACACATATTTGGTAAGTCCAGCTTCCTCAAAATTCTCCCAAATAGTTGAGAAAGCTCCTGTGTGTATTGAGTGTGGGAATGGAGATGACTTGGCTATGAATAGAAAGTACCGTTTCCTCCTGTAAGTTCTTCTAGCTGCAACATGGGACTTGCTAGTTCCCTCTCTCCTGCTTTGGTGACTCTTGCCTCTCAAGTGCCAGATCTAGGACAGATCCTGCCTGCCCTATTTCAGAGACTTGCTGGCCAGGCCCCTCACTGAAATGTAGCAGTGCTGGGCTACACTGCCTTCTGCTTTCAAGCTCCTACGGAGATAAGCGAAAAGGCTCCTGTTTTTTTAGTTTTACTGCTTCATCTCCCGAGGACTCTGGCACATGTTCTGGGGGATTTGCAAAAAGAGCAAATCCCAAAAATTCTAAATGAGCTTTCTCCGGACACTGGCCTCCCATCCTTGAGCCAAGTTTTTATAAATGACTTTCTTTGCCCTAAAGGGTGAGTCTTGCTATCTCACTGGCCATCCACACACGTCTGAAAATCTAGTATCTATAGTTTATGCCCTCAAACTTAGACACCCTCAAGTTCTCACACCAGGAGATAGTACTGTAGATGTGAGTCAAGTGAGACTGAGCAGACATGTAAAACATAATGCAGTGAGTTTGGGGAGATCCAAAACAATTTTCTTGTATTTAAGGGCATCATTGATCTTAATAAAAGAAAGCTCAAGAAACAATTAGCATTAACAATGGAGTGTAAACTACTAAACAATTTAATACTTATTTTTTTCTGCTTCAAACATGGCTTAACTTTAGTTTAGCTTTTCATGAAGAACCAAACTCTGCAATCAAACCACCATTTAGAATCTATGTTAAATTCACCATGTCACTTAAAATCTCAGAGCCTCGTTTCCTCACTTGAAAATGGGGATAACACAGACATTTGGATTGTTGTTAGCATTAGATGAGCTAATGAACAGAAACAGGACACAATACAGTCAGCCCTTCATATCTTTGCATTTCATGTCCTCAGATTCTATCAACCATGGATGAAAAATATTTGGAAAAAGTTATGTTGTTGCTGACATGTACTATGAGCTTAGGCCTATGATGGTTGCATCTGTACTGAACATATACAGACATTTTTCTTGTCATTATTCCCTAAATAATACAGTATAACAATTATTTACAAAGCATTTATATTGCATTAGGTATTATAAGTAATCTAGAAATGATTTAAAGTAAACAGGAAGATGTGCACAGGTTATATGTAACTATTATGCCATTTTGTATAAGAGACTTGAGCATTCATGGATTTTTATATCCACTGCAGGTCTTAGAACCAATCCTGTGGATACTGAGGGATGACTGCACCTGGTACAGAGTAAAGTACCCAGCCAAGCTTTTAGCCATTATGTGTATGGCTGTATGTCGAAATTTCTTTATAGTATAATAAAGATGTTCAAAAGCATTTTCATAGCCCCACTAGACGATGGTCAAAGCATTTATGAAAAGACTGGTTGCTCTTTTTAAAAACGCCTCAAATCTTGATTGAGAGTGACATTTCTAATTTTTTCCTACTACTATGTAAATAGCACAGAATTCTCACAAATAAATCACATCATTTTGTATAAACATATTTCTAGCTTTCTCTGCAGCAGAGAGCAGCCCCTCATGAATTCTTTTGAGAACACTCTGGCTTGTCCCAGAATCAGCCCATGCTGAGTTTACTATTTAGACCAGATCATTACCAGGCACTTGGAGCATTCAAATTCCCACAGCCAATTTTCTATAAAAATCCCAAGTAACTGAAACGGGAAGAAAGTACCCAGTAAAAGTCAGGGTGAATAATTTAGCACAGTAGCTGTCTGCAGTCTCTGAGGCAATGTATTCAAGGCATTTTATTAGAGGGTCGATGAAGCCACTGTTGTCTCCGGATCATCTTGGCCACAAACACCCATCTCATTAAGAAGGAGTGTGGCAAGACGAACAGCCAGAGGAATCTAGGATTAACCCTTCTCCAATACTTGAGTGATCTTGTGAATGATGAATGTGGACAGTGACAGGGTACATGACATCTTTCTAAAGGTCAGTGCTGAGAAACATGACTAGTTGCAGTGGTCACCAAATGAGTGCTGTGTCCTCCCCAGCTCTGTGGGTCTGAAGGTAGCCCCATCTGTTGGGGATAGGAATAGGCTATTTTAGAAAACTGGCCTCAAATCTTGATTAAGAGTGACATTTCTAATTTTTTCCTGCGCCTACGTAACTAGAACAAAATTCTCATAAATAAAAGCCCTCTAATCTCTAGTCAGGACTGTCAGGAGTGGGGGTCACAAACGGCAGAAACCAAACTTAAATTAGAAAAATCAGTAAAAAGGAAATTTTTTTACTCCTGCTGCTGGTAAGAATGCAAAGTTATTCACAGGATTGAATAAAATTCTAGATTAGAATGAAGTTCACTGGATCTGGCACGTGAAAATCAATGACAAAGGTCAGAGTCTTTGTGTTTCAAGGGCCTTATGGTCGATGGGTAGAGGTAGACATCCAATATCAAAAAAGAATGTTTGGAAGAATAATGTGATGAGCAATTAAATTAAAATAAGAGGTTCTGGAGGTTCTGAGAGCTACTCTAATTACCTACATGTTCATAGCAACCATTTAAAGAGTTTACTGGTATAAACCCTATGGCCAACTATTATGAATTGAATTGTATCCCCCGTCCCCAGTTCATATGTTGAAGCTTTAAGTCCCTCTACCCTTCTGAGTTCTTAGCTGAGATTCCTCTAATAAAAGACAAATTAACAAGAGAAAAAACAAACAGAAGTTTATTAACATGTATACATTATGCACACATGGAAGCTACCCAGTGAAAAATTAGTATCTCTCTAAGGTGGCTTAGAATTCCAGCTTAAATTTTATCTTCAGATGAAAAAAAAAGGGAGTGGGAGAATTGTGAGAGGAAGGCAATTATGGGGAAACTATCAGGCAAAGCAAGGTAAACAAGGAATACAGATTTAAGTAGATGTCTTCTCCATTGACAAGGTTCTTTGTAATTTAGAGTCATCCTTCTATTCCTGCCCCCTCTGCTGAAGCCACATTTTACAAAAGTGTAAATATCCCTTAGAGAAGAGTCACTTCTACTCTGTTTTCAGAACTTCTCTTATATTTGCTGTTCCCCAAAATAATCAGCTCAAAATAATTCTTATGCCAAAGAGGCATTTTTAAGGGTAGCATATTTTGCTACCCTTCCATATTTATTCCCCTGGCTCTTTTCCTGCAAGGTCACCTCAGGCTGTGTCCCTCAACTGAAGATTACATCTTCTCTCGATGTAGACCCCTCCTATGGGAATCTTCCACTCAAGGCCTCAGACTTAGGGATGATAACTGCTCTGCTGACACTAGCCCTGGACACTGAAAAATCTTAAGAGGGACATTTCTAATTTCTTCTGCTTCTTCTATGTCCACACTTCTGCAAATAGTCACTCTGTAAATAAACCCTTTCCAAAATCATCCTAATTTGAGGGTGACATCTGCTTCCCTGATAGAGTTCTCTATAAAACAGAAGTGGAAAAACTGAGTGACAACACCTTCTCCCCTCCACCTGGAGGAAGGATCATAGACAGAGTGTCTAAAGTGCATTGAGGTCTAACACATGAAGTCCATGTCAGGTGAGAGATTTTTTTTTTTTTCAATGTTCCATCTGTCATCAGAAATCACTTGCTTAAATAATAATGTAGGCATTTTTATTTCCTTTGGGGGTCTTCTTTCATCTTTGCTTTCTAAATCATACTTATGTTTTAGAGTCTTTATGGCCATTGGGTCATAAAGTATTGGGTCAGCTTATCAATTGAAATTTGTGTCCAATAATTGTGACTGCTCAAGATTTCTACGTGTGCTGAGGTCAGCAGCACGCAACGTTTTTGTTTTCAATATCTGAAAAGTAAGAAAGCTTCTATATGGTGGTGTGGATTTAATCTCCTGGGTAGGTACTACAAAGTATAAACATTTGGGATTCTCTTTCTTTTTGCCAGAAACCTCGACCCCTTCTCTAATTTCACCAGTTTCGTATTTAATCATTCTCTACTCTGAAGGCAAACTGCCCATTTATTTAATGTCTACTATTTACCAGGCATTGTACATTTTCATTCTCAACGCAACCGTATTAGAGAGATCTAATCATCCCATTTTTATAACCAAGAAGATAGACTCAAGAAGGTAATCTAACCAAGATAACACACTGGTAGGTGGTGAAGGATGGCAAGGCGCTTAGTCTAAATGATCCATGCCACCCAAGATTCTGCTGCTGCCTACTGTCTTTATCTCCTCTCTTCTCCAGTGTGTACCTTTACCTGCATTTGGAATACTCAACCTGGAATACTCAACTCAATGCTTGCTCCCGATCCTCCACTCCCTTTGATTTTGACTTCATCTCCAGCATTTTTTCTATAGTTGATGTTACAACTGTGAGACACAGCTATTAATAGATTAATAATCAACAATATGAACAAAAGCTTTCCAGAATTTCACTCAGAGATATAATCATCTTGTTCGTTGGATATTTTTGTCTCCTAAGCTAGAACTTCTATTTCTTGAGGGTTGAAACCATATTTTCTATTTCTTTGGCACTCCCTTACCCCAACCTTCCCACAGTCGATTTCAGTCTCTGCACGCAAGGTATCTTCAAGAGATACCACTGATTGACCAGGAGAATTTAAAAACTGAAAATTATGAAAAGTTTTGTTTATAAAGGGGAAGTACACCATTTCTATCCCACTTTTTAAAGAAATATTTTCTAGAGAATAATAAAAAGTATATTTTCCCCGAGGAATCAAACAGGAGATGTAAGATCTACTACTGGATAGATTATTTGCACTCAGTGCTCTGTTCTGTTGTGCCTTTGTGAATTTTAAAGGAAAGGACCTCATTAGGTCAGGAATTCATCTTTTGAAAGGTTTGTTGCTTGAGCCTACCAGGAGAGGCTTGTGGCTTTTTTAGTGAAGTAATTGAAGTAAGAACCCTGCTTATGTGTTTTGCCTTGCCATTGACTTTCTTAGAAGGGGCGTTGGTGGTGCTATTTCCTTTCATTCTAAATCTCAGTATTTAAATCTCACAATGAAGAGAGCTCCTTCCTGTCTAAGAACATGGGGGGTGGGGGGTGGAGTGAGGAGAGGTAAGTTGTGACTCAAAGATAAAATCAACTTAAAACCAGCTTGATGTGACTCGAGGGACTTCCCAGCCCCAAAATATCTCCATTGGTTTGCTCCAAGACAGAAAAGGAAAACTCACATTTACATTTGCCTTATATCTTCATTTAGGCAGTGAGGGTCTGGTTAATCTACAAATATGTTATCTAGAAAGGTGCGATACTACTTTGCTTTTATACTAAGATGCACATTTCACCCACAGTTTAATGTTTCTGAATCAGGATGTATTTTGACAATCATTGTGACTCTTTAATGTAGTAGTGCTTCCTTTCCTTATTTCCCCTGAACTGCTGTTGTTTGTTACCAGCGTTTAGGTTCTTGGTTTCCCCAAGACAGGAATGGAGAGGAAACCCCAGAAACATTTACAGATTTTATTAAGTTTATGCTCAAGCACAAGGGAGGTAGCACAGAGGAAAGAAAGGTCCTTCAAACTGACTCCGGAGCTGGCTCTGCTTGGCTGCTTATCAGCTGTAGACAAACAGGCTCCCGAAAAGGCGGACTTTTAGAAAGTGGTGGGCTTTGGGGAAAAAGTGGGCTTTCTTTACCCACTAATCACCTGGTAACTGTGTTCGTGCTTTCACTATGGGAGCAAGAAGGCAGACTGCTCATTATCACCACCCAAGATAGGTCATATAGAGGTCAAACCTTGATCAACTGCGCATGCGGAACAGTGGTTTACAGTGGTTGAGACATCTGTAAGAAGAAAAGGGTTAGAAAGGAGATAATAATGCAGCTACTTCTGCATTTTTGTGTAGGGAGTGATGGGGTAGTGGCATTCTTGTAGCCAGTTTATCCAGTGTTCCTACTGGCCATCTGGTGGCATTCCTTCAGCCCTAGGCCCAAGTCCTTATGCTGTCTCAAGTTCACTGTCATTAAATATTTAAGAATCCCTGGAAAACTTGTTTAAAATCTACATACCTGGGCCCCATAAGAACAGGTGCCAATTCAGGAGGTCTGGAATGTGATGAAGAATTTGCATTTGCAACAAGTACCCCAAGTGATTCTGAACAGGTATCCCTGCTTCAAGAGTCCAAGTGAGTATTTCCCAGGTTCAGGGAACATGGTCTTTATGGATCTTAGTAGTCTGGAAGATGTGGCTCATGGAGGCTGCTCGTGTCTCATCATTGGGTCTGCAATTCAGAACCAGACATTGGGGAGGGAGCCACACCCTTTTAAGCACGGAAGTCATAGGTCCTGTGTTTTCTGAATTCAGTTACCCTGTGCTATTTTCCCTGAAATGCTGGTATTTTTATGTCTAAACTCCATCTTCCAGATGCCTTTCACTTTCAACCATTTCATAGATACTTATGTAAATTAGGTAAGTTTCTTCCAGAAACTGGCATTCTAGTGAGTGAGTCTTACAAATTGACCTGAGCCAGATTACTGATGCTAAAATGGGAGCCACCAAAGAAGTGGTAAATTGAGAGGGTTAGCAACTTCTCTACAATTATGTTACCTGGTTATGGCAAAAGGAAACATCAGCCAAATTCTGCAGATGCTTAATTAAATATTTATTAGTAAACAGGTAAAAAAGCAGTTTATACAACTTTGCATGCAAGGTCCTCGCAGACTGGAAAGTGAAGAAGCAAGGACCAGAATATCCTCACAGAGGAGATGGCCCAGGTCGAGTTTTTTAAAATGAGTAGAAATGTATCAATCAGGCCGATTCAGGGTACGCTCAGTAAACAGAAATAGTGCAGGCTTGAGCCCAGAATCTGAGAAGTTACACATCTAACAGGAGTGGGTAGACTGCTGGGCATGTGATGAGGGGAGATAGGCTAGACAACATAGAAAGTTCTAGAGTCTACTCAAAGGTTTCCTTTCCACCTAGTGGGAATCCAGAAGTGAGACAATAATCCCTACCCACTCCAATTTTGGTTCAGAACATGGATCACCATAGTGGATGAAAAAGAGGCACTATAATAAATCTAACCAAAAGTGACCTCACAGGGTGTTCTGATCATAAATTCCTCACTGATCAGGTCATGGTGTGTATTCATGCCTCAGGCCTATAAACTTCCCCAGTAAAAGATTACTTTTGCCTTAAGAAAGCTCTGTCCATTGTTCTATGCATCTAGGTCAATACATCTTTGAAATACTAGAAATAATTCTCTTTTCCAGACCCCTCAAAGGCATAACCACCCTCAAAGGATCACGTAATCTTTTTAACTATCCTGTACCTTACTTTCTCCAAACTTCATGTAATTTTCCTTAGTTCCCTCCTTAATTCCAAATCTATAAAAGACACTACAAAACTGTCATTTTGCAGAGTTTTTTATCGTCAGCTTTGGCTCAAAAAATTCTTATAAAAATTCCCTACAGGTTTGGATATTACTACATCAACACCATACTGTGAGACCAAGATCCAGCAAGGGTCGGGTTTCTTCCCAAACTTTTCTAACTTAAGTCCCAAAGCCCTGAACATTCGGTCCATCTATACTGTTTTTTCCATAAAAATCAAAGTAGAATGACTTGGACAAGTTTCTTCACCAATCTGATCCTCAGTGTCCTCATCAGTAAAAGAGGAATAATTAATAATTATGCCTCCTTAGGACTGCTGTGAAGATCAAGACAGTGTATTGTACAGTTGAGATGCTGACCTAATTTAGTATCTGTCTTTTAAATCTTTATCATCATTTTTCCTTGTTTATGAATTCTTAAAATAAGATCTATATTATACAAGTAGTACTTTATCTCACTATAACTAGAGATTAGTAATCACTGACCTTATGTCAAAAATCTTACTCTCAACCATTTAAAATCTAGAAATTCAGCCCTGAGGCTTCTGACCCTACTAAATCTCCACAAGCATCTTTTACTTGCTTTCTGGTCTTATCAGGGTGAGGCTCTCTATTTCCAGACCTAACAAGAGAATCACAAATTCCAGCTCTGAAGCTCTTTTTCCTTCCTGTTTTGTGTTTATTCCTATTTTGAGTATATATAACAGCCCTAAGTTTTGATAATCATGATGGCCAGTGGACTGGCAGGGACGCCTACCACTACCTTAGTCAGAACAAAGTTTAACTTCAATGCCGTAGGCAACTTTTCTTAGTGGAGAAGCATCTCTTTTGCTAAGGAAACTTCACTAGCCCTAACAGCATTTCAGTGAAGACCCCTCCCAGAAAGTTCCCTCACCAAATTAATTCACACAGCCCCTCCCCTCAGCAAATCAAACTTGAGGTCTTAAAAGAGTGCTTTGCCCTATTATTGATCTGATTTCTGAGCACAAATTTTAAACAGTTTCCTGCTTTCCTTAAAAAAATTAACACATTAGTCCAAGGCAACAAGCTGCAACCACCAGCGCTTTGAATTATTTAAATCCCAGTAAATGGGGCTGCTTCCCAATTTGCCTTTGGCCCAAACCCTCCCAATTTTGGCACAGCCCCTGCATCACACACTGTTACTCGCCTGCCTTTGAATGCACCTCTGTAACCCCCATCCCAAGTTCCAGTCATTGTAACTATTGTCACATTATAGGCAGCTTATCTTATTAGCTAGTTACTCACCAAGCCAGGAATGTTCCACCCATGCTGGAAGTTCTGTGGTGGGATAAGATAATGAGGGGGCGTAGCAAAGGTCTGTGATCATAGGCCTGAATTAGAAGCCCTGTAGCAGAGAAACCAGTGACTGAGGGGCCGGTGGGAGGAGTGTCACTGAGCAGAATGATTACAGATTGCTTTGCATCACCTTCTCCAGGGTCATGATTTGCCCTGGTGAAAACTAACAAAGAGACAGCCTTTGGACATGGCTCTAGAGACACTGGAGAAGTTAGAGGAACCCATGGCCACAGGGCTCTGGAAAAACAGAGACAGGCTTCACCATTTCTTGCAATCTTGACATTAAGTAGACATTGTTTTTGTCAGCATAAGAATGATCAGACCTGTAGAGAATTTTTATAAGTTTATTTGAGCCAAACTGACAACATATGCTGGGGAGCAAGATCTCATGCTCCAAAGAATAAGTTCTGTAGCTTTCTCTTATGCATTTGAACTTAAGGGAAATTACAGGGAGTTGAGAGAAAGCAAGGTAGAGAATAGATTACAGGATAGATGACAACATTATGTGCTCTTTTGAGGGTAGTTACCACTTATTTCAAAGGCATGTTAACCTAGATGCACAGAAACAATAGATGGGGCTTACTTAAGGCAGAGATAAACCTTCTACTAAAAAGTTACATGCAAGACTACCCACCATAACCTGCCCAGATAGGAATTTATAATCAGATCACTCTATGAGGTTGCTCTCTATAGAATCCCTTTTTTTTTCCCCATCCACATTTTGTTTTCCAGTATTTATGACAGATGTAAACCCCAGTGCTATTGCCAGTGAAGTCCAAGTTTTAAATCTCAACTCTCAAGATTAAGAATTGGAAAAGAATCCTTTCATCATGACTCTTCTGCCAAGATCATAACCTACATGGTCCTTATTAGAAATGGTTCATTACTGATAATAATATTAATAATCACAATACTAAGTAATGACTAACAGAATAAGTACAAAGCTGTCTTCTTGTTTACAGTGTTCCTAGTGATAAAGATCTCTAATAATCAAAGCTTAGATTCTACATTTCCTCATGGGCTGGTCCCAAGACTTTGCCTCATACCCAGCATCGTAATACTCTACAATCAGGCTTCTTAAATTTGGCACTTTTGCAGGGAGCAGACAGAATGGATCTGAGGTTCTTTCTGTATTTTATGAAAATTAATACTATCATAAAGATTGTGTGAAATCACCACACGCCCATCAGAATGACTAAAATAAAAAATAGTGACAACACCAAATGCTGGTAAGGATGTAGAGAAACTGGATCACTCATATATTGGTGGTAGGAATATAAAATGACAACTCTGGAAAATAATTTGACAGCTTCTTTAAAAGAAAAACATGTAAATACTATATGATGCAGCAATGATACTCTTTGGTATTTATCCCAGAGAAATAAAAACTTATGTTCACACAAAAACCTACATATAAAGTTCATAGCAGCTTCATTTTATAATAGGTAAAAACTGTAAAAAACAAAAAATATCCTTTAATGATTAAATGGTTTAATAAACTGTGGTATACCCATACCATAGAATATTACTCAGTCATGGAAAGCAATGAACTATTGATACATGCAACAACTTGGATCACTATCCAGAAAATTATGCTGTGGTAGCAGTCCTGTCAAAATAGGATAAACTCTCATCTGAAGGTTGTTTCAGATGTTGATACTGATGACACCACAGACATAAAGAGGGTATGAAAAGGTTTATTACTCACATAATATAGAATTCAGGGGACAGCTAGGCAGGCTTCGTAAGCAGGCCCAACAATGGCTTGAGAGCCTGGCCTGGGGTTTTTATTGTGGTTAGGGTGTTGGGCTAGGATGAGGGTTCCTGCACATGGCAAGGTCTCACATAGTCTGAGTCTCTCACCCGTGCCAAAGGAAAGAGTACTTGGGCTTCCTCATTAGCTTGCCCAGATGTGAGACAGAACAGAAAGAGGAAAAAGTGAGGCTGAAAAGCTGTCAGCACACGTCAAAATATGGAGTTTGACTCTTTATTACATGTGGTGAACAAAAAAAAAGAAAAACCAATCTCAAAAGGGTGCGTACGATATGATTCCATTTATATAACATTTTTGAAATCACACAATTTTAGAAATGGGGGACACGTTTGTTAGTGATTGCCGAAAGCAGGGATGGAGGTAGGGGTGAGAAAGGCAGGGTGGTTATTAATGGGCGACACGTGGGATCCTTGTAATCTTAGAACTGTCAGTGTCCTATCTGGTGGCAAATACACGAACCTACACAGATGATAAAACTGTATAGAACTTAATACACTCACACACGGATACAAATACAACTGGGGGAATCTGAG
The DNA here is from genome assembly GCF_902729225.1 of Pteropus medius. Lineage (NCBI taxonomy): Eukaryota > Metazoa > Chordata > Mammalia > Chiroptera > Pteropodidae > Pteropus > Pteropus medius. The sequence goes on along the minus strand of NW_024344370.1, from coordinate 3,132,837 downwards.
GAATGTAGATAGATTGCATCAATGTCAATATTTTGGTTGTGATATACTTTAGTTTTGCAAAATGTTACTACTAAGCGAAAGTGAGTAGTGGGAATATAGGATCTCTCTATATTAATTCTTAAAACTGCATGTGAAATCAAAATATCTCAGTAAATACTTTAATTTAAAAGGATAAAATCAGAGGTGAGGATTATAGCACACTTCAGGGTGAGAGAAAGAGCAAGAACAAGTGAATGCATCTGAATCGAGCCGACAGAGCCATTGCCACCACTGGGTCCTCTCAAAGTCACCTTCGACAGTGTAATGGCAAAGTATGGGTCGGGCATCATAATTATCTTTAGGAAAGAAAATTCCATAAAAGCAGGGATCACATTTGTCTTTTCTACCCTTGCATCTTCAGCCCCTAGAATAATATCTGGCACATAATGGACACTCATAAGCTTTTGTTAAATGAATGAATAAAACAGGTCCTCAGTAATTGTTAGTGTTCTTTCTCCTTTTAGATCCTGGGCTCCTTGAACAGATTGCAAGCTCCATGAGGGCAGGGCTAGGTCTCATTCATCTGTGTAACCCCAGCACTAAGCACATAGTAGGCACTCAATAAATTCTCATTGAGTTGAAGTAATCCCCATTCTTTTCTTGTAGTTTGGTTTTCTTGGCAGAAGTCTATAGAGTTGACCTGATGGCTATGAGTTAGTAAAAATGGAGGATTTTTCTCAGGTTTTTCAATGAACAAAGAAAAATGCCCAATGAGGCCCACAGGACAGTTGCCTTCTAGGCATCTCTGACTCTCTTTTTTTTTTCTTATCCTTTTCCCTTTGGTTTCTAGATTCTAGCATTTGCCAGAACCAGGACTGAAGGAAGAACAAACAGCTGAAAAATCTTTTAAATTAGATCATCTTCCTCTGGGAATTGAGGCATGCTGGTTAGGTTTGACTAAAAAAAAAAAAAAAAAAAAAAAAAAAAGTAGGATTTGAATCTTAGGTTCAGATAAAATACAAATTCTGATATCCCAAGACTTCTTAAAATTTCAAGTAGTATTCTTTGGATAAAAAACATAAGTGATTTTCAAATAGCTCTGAATCTGGTAATTCTGATTTTTCATGCCATTTGCAAGTAAATCATATATTTTACCACTCTGTTGTATATAATAAATTATACATACAAGTACATATTGCATTTTATGTGTAATAATGGGTTGCTAAGTGGAAATGGCAAAACCCAAGAAAATCCATGGATTTTCTCCCCAAATCCTGCCAGCCTCCTTTACTATTAGAAACCTATTTATTTCAGCCAGCAGTGTTTGAGACAAAGAAAAAAATGAGAAAAATATCCTAGAATCTCAACATTAGCAGGGTCCAAAAGCCTGCCAGACTATGACCATTTTTCCAGAGATCTCACTCATCCTCCTGCC